>NC_062978.1:11230456-11601715 GCF_023078275.1 Leguminivora glycinivorella
CTTACAATCAATGTGCTCTAAGACGATCGTTGTTTGCTTGCTTGAAGATTACGTTTGCGATAAGTATAAGCAAAATGTAAAAAATTGTAAGGGATAATAGAAAAAAGTACTTTTTACCGATCATAGTGTCGAAATACGGGCTATGTGGGATGTTTATAAAGGTTTCCCCAGCGTATATAGAATTACCTACGCTGTGGTCGATGTGTAATATTTCTACAATCATTGCAAGCAAAAGTATTACGTGCAATCGAAATAATCGCAGATAAATATACCTACAGAGAAACCTACGGTCCCTACGGATCCAAATGAAAATCTTAATGAATACTTTTATTACGCGGGCAAAGCCGCGGGTAAAAGCAAGTAATATTATAAATGCGAAAGTAACTCTGTCTGTCTGTCTGTTACGCTTTCCCGCTTAAACCACGCAACCGATTTTGATGAAATTTGGAACAGACAATCTTTAGACCCTGAGACAGAACATAGGCTACTTTTTATTTCGAAAAAAAGGGATGAAGGGGTTGAAAAGAGGTTGAAAGTTTGTATGGGATTTCTTAATTTTAAAAGATAAAACCATGAAACTTTATATTTTAGCACTTGATAAGAAATCATTGAACATCTTGATAACGGATAGGGATAGGGATAGGGATAGGGATAGGGATAGGGATAGGGATAGGGATAGGGATAGCGATAGCGATAGCGATACGGATACGGATACGGATAATATGGGTATCGTTAGAGGGATACGGATAATCGGTCGGCGGTCTCTTACAATCAATGTGCTCTAAGATGATCGTTGTTTGCTTGCTTGAAGATTACGTTTGCGATAAGTATAAGCAAAATGTAAAAATTTTTAAGGGATAATAGAAAAAAGTACTTTTTACCCACCGATCATAGTGTCGAAATACGGGCTATGTGGGATGTTTATAAAGGTTTCCCCAGCGTATATAGAATTACCTACGCTATGGTCGATGTGTAATATTTCTACAATCATTGCAAGCAAAAGTATTATGTGCAATCGAAATAATCGCAGATAAATATACCTACAGAGAAACCTAAGGATCCAAATAAAAATCTTAATGAATACTTTTATTACGCGGGCGAAGCCGCGGGTAAAAGCTAGTTTTAAATATATGTCTACAAAAACTTTATACTTAAATAATGACGAACATCGAAGGCTAATAGTAGGATCCCGTTAGCGCCCTCGAACCTCTTTTCATTATTTCCCGCCAGGTGGCTAATTACAAGCACGGCAGCTGTCATAAATCTCAATCAATCCTTGTCATGGTTGACCTACTTCCTCATTTGGAGAAAACTTGCTTATCTGACGTAATCACAATTAGGTAATTATTAGTACTAAGTATCCTCCCTTATATTCGGGTTTTTGTGCATTGCAAGCTTGTATTGAGTTTGAGACTAACATTAATTAACCTCCAAGTGAAATCGTACATTGATATGGCTCAAACTCGTATCGCAGATCAATCTGCTAAAGCAATAATTCATCATCGTCCTCCTTGCGTTATCCCGGCATTTGCCGCGGGTCATGGTAGCCTGGGGTCCGCTGTGATAACTAATCCCAAGAGTTGGCGTAGGCTCTAGTTTTTACGAAAGCGACTGCCGTCTGACCTTCCAACCCAAAGGGTAACTAGGCCTTATTGGAATTAGTCCGGTTTCCTCACGATGTCGAATCTGCTAAAGCGAAAGCTTATCTATAGTTTATACTTCAGTGGTAAGACTGAACATAGGTTATGGGCTTTTTCTATATACACCGCTTTTAATATAGGTATAAAACTACTTATTGACCTATAGTTTATTTAGTTTCAGGCATAGATAATAGTATCATAGAGGTTTCTTGTCAAAGTAAGGTTTTAGTAGTCGGCCCATTTTTTTTAAAGTTGTCCAACCCCATTTTTTTCTTGGATTTGGAAATTTTTGTGTGGTTTCCACTCAGAATCGCGAGCTCTTTCAAACCTTATAGGAGAAAAAAAGTTCGCGAGCTCTTTTTTTTCTCATTCCGTTACCATTTTTTCATACAATTTGTATGGCGGTAACGGAATGGAAGGTTTGAAAAATTTACGGAAGTCTGGTGGCATTTTTTTTCCTTTCAGGATAGAAAGATTTCGCGATTCTGAATAGGTATCAATCGCGTAAAAAATACTCATGGTTATGGTGGCCGCTATCGGATGTAAGAAGCGCCTGGCATCCGTTGTCTCGTTGGGTGGACGATATTCGAAAAACTGCGGGGCACTATTCTGGATGAGATTAGGCCAGGACCGGCATAAGTGGCGTAGGTACACGAAGGGAGGCCTATGCTCAGCAGTGGGCGATTAATGACTGAAATGATGATGATGATGATGATGATCTTATTAGCGTAAATTTTGTCTTGATTTTTCCAAGGTAGGAAGTCTTACCTGTCAAATACGGAGTGATGTATTTCTGTATTTGATTTCAGGCCTGAATTCATTGAATTTCCGCCGTAAATTTTTGTTTAAAAGCATACGATTCGGAATGGAGGTAAAAATTCCACCAAATTACTTGCTTCATTGGCGGAGTAATTAAAAAGTTGACCCAATTAAATTATATCACCAGATGACCTGATTGCGACACGTTTGTCAATTAATGAATAAGGTCAAATACTTATGCTTACCAGAATTCATTGGTATTGATTAATTATACAGTGTGTGTGTTCCATACGGGCGCATAACTTAATTAACGATTGGTATCAGACCTATTAAGGACTAAGGAGTCTAACTTAGATATGCGAGTTACATGCGAGCGCACCAACGAAATGGATTTTTTTTTTAATTTAATTTATTGAAAACAAAGAATACCTATAGTTTTACAGTTTCTAATTTTTTTTCGCCAAACTTACGTTAAAATTGAAACAGTCGCCGTCGTCGAAATCGGCCGGGAGGGAGTATCATCAAATTCCGATTAACTTAAAGGAAAACGAAAAAAAAACACGTTTCTCGACTGAAATGAAAGTAGCAGATAAGAAATAAGAGATTAATTTTAAAAAAATGATGTAATTTTTAGCTCTAAAACGGTTTATAAATTTTATCTAAATAATTCTCATTGATTATTAGTTGATAGCATCAAACTGTCACACAATAAGTACAGTAATTTTGGGTAATTTAATAAGCATCCGGTTTTAAATGGTTGCATTAGTTTATTTACAAAGGAAAAAAACAGTATTGAATCAATTTCAAATATGTATGGGCTGATACCTGTGTTATTTTTCGTCATGGTATACTGGGAAAATATTTCCGTAAGTTATATGATATATCTCATTTAGTTTTAGTTTTAGTCAGGGGTGGGAAATGAAGTATACAAAATCATTCTTTGGTAATTATATTATTTTCAACCAAGGCTCGGAACCAGTTTAGTTTTTACCGGTTAAAACCATTTATTTAGATTGTACAAAGACTATTTAAAGAACGCGAACGTCATGAGAACTTTATTTTAACCAAAATGTGGTTTATTCGACGAGATTAAAATCGACGCGTAGAAAAATTACGCAGCTACTTTTAATGTTTGGTTAGAACAGTATTTGCGGATTAATGACCGACAAGCGTGGAGGAAAGAGGAGGCCTATATCCGAAGAGGGCGCTTTAGAGGCTGCTATAGATAGGAGAAGAATTGAACAGTATTACCTATCATACTGCGATATAAACCGATTTATTTTGTTCTAAACCGTTTAATCGAACGAAACTTTTATGAAAGTTCTTAAAACCGGTTTAAAAATTTTTCGAGCGAATACAAAATAAAGGTTTAGCTTCAATGTACATGCCATTATTGTTAACCGGTCATTGACGTTGTTGTCACACTTTAGACTTGCCTAAGTAAAGTACGTTATTTATTACATTACCTGAAGAAAATAAAATAATTCATAATATTTTGACCATTTGGTGATTTTTTTTTTAAATTGTTTTGTTAATATAAGAGGTTCCGATTTCTAGTTTTTGTTTCATAATCGCAGAACTACCCTTTTATTCTTCCTTGTTTCAAAAATGAAATTAATTATTGTATTCATTAATGTAAAGTTATCAAAAAGTTATATAAAATTACGCTTAGGAAATCCCTATCGTTATTTTTTTTTATTTTATACTTATTTTTTTTGTGCTAGATTATGTATCTGTGTCATTAATAATTATCATATAACATAATCAGACTTTGCAAGTAATACCCGAACGAGCAATGCTAACGTACGTCAACGAAAAATACATAGACAAGAAAACCGCGCTAATGAACGTGAGGAGGTACGGCAGGAAGAGTGGATACTACCTTAACATTGAAGCAAATACTAAAATGGAATTTGGAAACAACGTATCGGTAATTATTAAACTAGCATAGTTTATTTTTTTGTATTTTTTACCAACCGAATTTTTAGGAGCAATTAATACGTTGCCATACCTATACCTAATACCTATTAACATAAACCTGACCAGCAGGGGTAGCATGGTCGCGCGATAGACGATAAAATATCAGCCCGTCCCTATTGCACTATTAGTAAGTGTGATAGGGACGGCCAGATGTTTTATCATTTATCGCGCGACCATACTTGCCTGGCAGACATACTTATATGTATATCTAATACGTACCATGTTGCGGATTTTCTTTAAAACTATTTAACTGAAGTGTCACCGTATACATCAAAATAACAGCGACCTCTTCACAATAGTCATATATTTCTGGCAGGCAAATATGGTCGCGCGATAAATGATAAAACATCTGGCCGTCGCTATCACACTATTTGTAAGTGCGAACGTGTATCACACTATTTGCCTGTCTGCCTGGGTAGGTTTTAAGTTCATGGATCAGTGAGGTCGATGGGTGCCCATGGGCTTTGTTCATCTGAACTCATAGTAAGTGTGTCGGTATTTTGTCAAAAAGTCGTCACAACGTCAACTGATACCTAGTTAACAGCACAAATTCATCTCGAAAATGGATAAATTTGGTGTCAGTTGCATGTCGATGAACACAAATAAATGGAATGACAAGTGCAAGCCAATAAATGGTGGAGGTGTGACGGAAACTGTGACGTAATAATTTCCGCGACAAAAAGCGACTGGCAAATTTCAAAATATATTACACATAAGCTTTGAAATACTTGATAGTAAATTTATCAAAACTTGATTTTGTACATGCGCAAGTACGTCAGGACGTACGGGCACGCTATGGAAACCGAAATGTATAAAAATATATTTTTTTAGCTCAACCTAATCTTCTTCGAATTCCTTCACAATGAGTATAAACGCAGTTTTGTGGAGATGAAGTTTCCGAAGATCTGCGACGCTTTGTACTCGGATCCTTATATTGGCGGAGCATTCAAGCTTATTGGTGTGATTTGTCCAATACCACCGGTAAGTAGATTAGGGGATGGGCCCACTGGTTCAAAGGTTTGCATGCGAGTTCTTAAACCGTTGTTGTATTCAAAGTTGCAACCCCTTTTCTTTGGTTTTGGATATTTTTAATCTATGTGGTTTCCTAATAAGAATCCTAATAGGAGAAAAAAAGTGTCCAAATGTTTTTCCTATTCCGTTACCATTTTTAATACATTTTGTGTGTCGGTAACGGAAATGGAAGGTTTCAAAAATGTATCCTAGAAATCTTGGGACATTCCCTATCAGGGTTTTAGAGTTATATGAGAAACTTGAGATTATTTTAACTGTTGAAAGTTTGTACGGATCCCTCGGTGGGTGAGTCTGACTCGCACTTGGCCGGTTTTTTTTTACTTCTAAATACACGTGTAGGTATTTCTCGACAAACATAATTAAATTAGGTGTAATGAATGTTACTCAAAGCAGTGGATTTTGTTACATTTTGCTTTTAATTTAAACATTTGTCATATTGCTTGCAGAAGTATCCTAGTAGTTAATTAATTAAATTTGAGGTCCTTAAGTAAAAGATTTTTATCAAAGAACGATATTTGCTCGTATCTTTATATAAATAGCCTGTTGAAGCGTCCTTGTGCTTCAGCGACTATATAGTATCTTTTATTTAGGAACGGCAGAAATATGTAACGGTAACGGATCCCTTAATATCAGGTTATGAAATTTCTGCGCGCTTAAACTTTACAAAAAAATGCTATAATGTTAAGATAAATAACATATCACACCGGCCGTGCATCCGTTTCCATACTTTTATTTCATAAATGTAAATTATGTTCCTTTTTTTCAGGGATTTCAAAAGCTGAACAATATAACGGTGCCAATGGCAAACTTTCCGAATGTGTGGCCCTTTGAAAAATGTAAAGTTGAAGCAACGCTGCTACAGAATAAGAATCGAGACATTATGGCTACGGCAGATATTTATGCTACTTTCAAACAAGTTGCTAAAGGAAAATGAAACAATTTATAGTGATAAATGTTTTGTTTAAGTATGCATTAACTGTGAGTTCTGACCAGTACCTACTTGATTGTTTCCATCAAGGTTTTGTTAATTGTTCTTCGAGACCAATACACACGGGAACAATTCCCCTGTTCTCGTATATATTCTTCTGAAATATATCTTATTTTCATTCGCAACTCTAACAGATATACCTAACCTTTATTTAACGTACGTCTGTGTATCATTTCTAGGTACAAAAGGTACAGGTTCTAGGTACATAACAGGTCTCCACCATGCATTTTTGAAGTTTTAGAATAGGTACTTTTACCTGATAGCTAAAACGCCATTTATATGTAATTGTTGATTCTAGTAAGCGTAATTAATAATTTATCTTCCCGATTGCAGGGTAGTATATATCTGAGTCGTACCGATGAAATCCACAAATTTATCAATTGACAACATATCATATTTTCGACTACTACTTTTTATTGTTTGGTTTGAAAGAACTCAATATTTTAAAGGTACACGTATTTTTTTATTTTTCCCAAAAACTGTTATTTTAATGCGAAAATCCCTTTTTAACCCCCGACGCAAAAACGAAGGGGTGTTATAAGTTTGACGTGTCTGTCTGTGTGTATGTCTGTCTGTCTGTCTGTCTGTTTGTCTGTCTGTCTGTCTGTGTGTGTGTCTGTCTGTGGCATAGTAGCTCTCGAACGGATGAACCGATTTTGATTTAGTTTTTTTTTGTCTGAAAGCTGAGTTAGTCGGGAGTGTTCTTAGACATGTTTCATGAAAATCGGTCGCGGTCGGGGGTTTTTTCAAAATTTTAATTTTGTGGTTAGGTTAGGTTATTACTACTTCGAACAGAAAGAGCGTAAGTTACAAACGTCAAGACACAGTTTTATGACGTCACATGTATTGTTTCATACACCTAAGACAACGACAAAATCATTCCTAAAAAAAGTTTTAACAGTCAGCTTAGACAGCTTAAACAGTCCGAGACGTCTGACTGTCAAGTGTCACTGTCAACAAATATTTGAATAACTACGAGCTATGGAATGTAGAAGTATAAGGAGAGAAATCTGTCAAAGTAGAACAGTCGAAAATGACGTGTCAAACCCTTATGTACCTGCAATTGCAGGGCCACCTGGTTTTATATCCGCACTTCTGAAACTTAAAGCTTTCGCTCCTTACCTCTAATATCCGCTTTTCTACTAGCAATGATAAGTGTCACAGTCAAACTCAAGTGACATCCAACCGGAAGATTTTTTTTGGTTATAGTGGCAGATCTGAATAGCCTAACTCAACTGTGTAACGTCACTTCCCCTTTAAACTATTTTTAAGAATTTTCTACTAAAAATAAGGAAAAAAAAAAAAAAAAAAATATTTTTGTGATCTACAGGCGTACCTATAGGTAGAGGTTTCGAGATATATCTCGAAATGGTTTTCGATTTAGGGACATTGAAATTTTTGAAACGTTGTCAATTGCAAAAAAAAAAGTTACGCACATGGGTACTCAGTTTCTCCTTATGTATTTTGTACTCATTCTTCTGATCCCTAGCTACCCTTTATAACTGGGGATCAGTACCATCAGCATCAAAGATAGTAGTGGATGAAACAACAAACAAAATGTTCCTGACTATCTGATGCCCTAAATATCTTTTCTAAATATAGATAAATCTGCAGAGTTCGCGGTAAGAAAGGTCAAAGTTTAATTAAGTTTTCCATGTTATGTAGGTATGGACTCCTCATTTTTTACGATTACACAGAATTGAAGATTTTTCTGAAACGCTGTTGGACCCAGTACATTAGGTGATGATACTTGTTATATTAATTGTACTTATAGGTACAGTCAACCAATTGGAACCCTAGGCCACTCTACAACCATGTCAAAATGACAAGCAGTAAGAGATTTCTTACAATCTCATTTATAACGTCACTATGACATAGTTCTACAGTGGCCTAGGGTTGCAATTGGGTGACTGTACACATAGGACTTTAATTATTGAGCCATTTATATGTCGCAATCAGTTTGTTAAGTATTTCATAGTTTAGTCTATGACGTGTCCAGGATAAAATGAGCCAGAAGTGGATCAACAATTCCGTGACCGTACCTAATACTTAGTAAGTATATAAATGTGCCTAATATCATAACGTGGACTAATGATTTGTTAGTAAGAATAATCAAACCCACGTGCAGGAGACAGCTAAAATAAAGTGATTAAAACAAAGTGGCTCCACAGTGTTTATAGCAAAACTTTCCTTTTTATTAGACGTTTAAAAGTTGGAGAAAAGTAAGAAAACATCGTAACTTGCAGCGAACTAAACTTCCGAGGTAGCGCAATGAAAAATTGTGATCTCAGCGAACACGTAACAAAAAAGCTGCTCTTTACGCAACAGTAGATACGAGTAATAAGTTTACATGTTAATCGTTATCGCTATCTAATCTGTTATTCATAAAAGAAAAAGGTCAATGTAAATCTATAATCGGGTACAGCAACTATATCAGTACAGTGGATATAATTTAACGAGTCAAATCAAAAATATGTTGGCGCGCCAAGTTAATCTTCAATTAAAAAAATATTTCATTCTTTTACCACTGACGAGCTTGACGTATTTTAGTAAACAAGTTATTTATTTATTTTTGTCACCTGCAACTTTTACTATGCGACCAATCTACGAAAAAAGCTGTTTCATTTTATGTTTTTGTGTAGGTAGCATGATGTTTCAACCATTATATTTATGTATAAATAGAAATTAGCTCAAAGCCACCGACTTTATTTCGTTCCACGCAAGCTGCGATCTAATTGACAGGCTGATTCCGAAGAATGTCGAGACTAGTCGAGAGCCGACGAGGGTGCCCCGCGACGTGATCAATCGCTTTGCCGACGACGGCCGACAGTACGAGTCGCGATGCACTTCAGTACAGACCTACTTTGATGTTTTCAGCAGTTGACTATAGCCCTTTTTGTTATCTGACACCATTTTTGCCCGAGTGATCACGGGGTATGATTTTTTTTATTATACTCTCACACTAAATGTGATTTTTTACGTAGACTGAGCTCCCAATCATTTTCCCATGGGAGTTATGAAATTTCTAGTACCGTATTTAACTTTTTAATCTTTTTAAATACATAAGTATTTTCTGCATAAGTATTAAAGGTTGCCTGGAAGAGATCGCTCTTTAGCGATAAGGCCGACTGTTGTTTACTCTGTAATCAAATTTATTGTAATGTGTGTGTATGTACATTTCTGAGGTTGTGCAATACAGTGGATTTGTATTTTATTTTTACGAGTATATTGCCAGGTGTGATGAAAAACATGATTGTGTATCGGGGAGTATGAATATTGCAAACTCGAGTCTTTAAATCGCTCCGGCAAGCCGTCGCGATTTAACTTACTCTCGTTAGTAATATTGAATGTCCTCCCCTTGTCGCAATGTATCCCTGTATAATTTTACGTATAACATGAAAAACTAAAGATTTTTCATACCATTGTTTTTACCTTCGTCGGTAAATCCGTAAGCAGCAACTTACCTGTAGTTTTAATAGTGTCATGTATTCCTATCTATCCAGGGATCTCTAGGGACCTACAATGGACCCGCAATGTCTATAAATCTCAATTTAAATTCGTATTTTATTGTCTTTGCATATATAAAGGAGATATTTGGGATCGGAAAGGCTGGCACGGTTTGACCCGGGTTTTGATGAGTTAGAATTATATTCCAGTAGTACATATGGAAGTTGTTTTGCAGATTTACAATAAGGAAGTAGGGAATTCGAATTATTACTCAGTCAAATTTTTTATAGAAGATCTTATTCTAACCAAATTCTTAAGTCACTTTTATACTCTTGAGTTTACTGTCATTTTCTTTCAAAATTGTGAAGAAGGTGTGTTAAATTGTTCCTGATTTTTCAGGAAAATGTTTACGGAGTCATGTAAAATCGGTATAGTATAGGTTTTACAATGTCAAAGCAAAAATTTTCTACACATTACTTTAAAGTTCTCAAAACTTCTAAAGGTACATATCTAACTATGTACATTTCAACATTGGTGATTTCGCTACCTCCACGTCAAAAATAACCTAATAAATAATAGTACAAAATTGTTGTAAAAATCAGCATGCTTTATTAAATGAAAAAAAAAAAAATTAGGTCGCTACATAATAGTATATTATTATAATGGTAACTTTATGAAGGCTATAAAAGTTGAGTACCGCGGTTAGGTTAGCCTTCATAATGTTACAATTGTATACTATACTTTTTCTACGACAGCCAAATACATCCGAGAACAATAAAATGGGTTAATTTCCATGTACGCTTTCTTCGACTTTTCAGGTAACAAACTGTCAGTAACAGCAGCGCCATATAGCCTTGATTTATAGTTAAGTACATTATTCATCAGAATCACTCATAATAATTAATAACTTAAGATTTTGCACAATAACGTCGACCGATAATAAACTACAAAACATTAAAATAGTTTCGACAAAGTTTACAAAACACGCGACCAACACGCGCCGAACAAGCCATAGACAAAACAAATAGAGAATAAGCCGGTTCTCAATTACGAAAAATGTAGTTGCGTTCAAGAATATTTAAGTGTCGAATGATAAATTATATGATAGAATTATGCTATAATATTTACCTTTGTTTTGCAATATCTAATATTTAAAACGCATGTCAGTAGGTACAGTCTTGATTTAAATTATAAACCAAAATATTAATTACTTTTAAATAGCTACTTATAACTGCAATTGAAAACAAATCTGTTAAATGTACTTTAAAAAAATTAACAGAACTCCTATATTCATATGATTACTGCTCAGCAGTTATCATATAAATAAATAAATAAATAAAATAAATAAATATTATAGGACATTCTTACACAGATTGACTGAGTCCCACGGTAAGCTCAAGAAAGCTTGTGTTATGGGTACTCAGACAACGATATAATTATATAATATACAAATACTTAAATACATAGAAAACATCCATGACTCAGGAACAAATATCTGTGCTCATCACACAAATAAATGCCCTTACTGGGATTCGAACCCGGGACCGCGGCGTAGCAGGCAGGGTCACTACCGACTAAGCCAAACCGGTCGTCAAAATCATATGAACTTATAGACAAATAGACTTTCTTATCGTTACTCAAATGAAGTTAATTTGGATATTGCTGACAATAATCTAATTGACAGATTTAAGTGCTGGTTGGCTAGCCGAATGGCACAATCGCTCACGAAACGCTCACGAAACGAAGCGCTAGTAGATATCTATCTCTATCGCGCTTGCGTATTGGCGCGACAGAGCCAGCGGCGTATCGCTTTCGTTTGGCGTCGGAGAAATGCCATTCGGCTACGGGGCCTGGAGTACTGTAGAAAAAAGGACTTAGAACATACCTAAAATTTAAATGTTTCAAGATAAAGTTAGAGGAATGTACTGGTGCGTTGTGGATTATTCGTTTGCACTTCTACTATAAACATCTCCTTAATTTGTATCAGTGCCTTTCCATTCTCCGGTCTAGAAATAAACCATCTTCATAACCAATTCATCGTTTCCTTTCCATCAGGTGATGGGCCCAGCACGCTTCCAAATTAAATCAAATGTCTGAAAACCTCACCTATATTAATTACTTCTTCATAAAAGAGAGCTCGTTACTTAATTTTTAGTCCAAAAACTGTAACTTGAATTCAGTTTCAATAACAATTTCCAACAAGAAAGCGCACTTCATTCTCTCAAATATGCTCGATCTTTCAATGGAGGCACTCGTTCGATTCGGCTTCAGCACATTGATAATTCAGTGCGAAACCTTTTATCAATGGCTGAATGCTTGTTATCGAGCAGACAAGCCTACTTTCTGGATTTGAGAGTTATTGAATATTCGTGAATAAGGTATTTTTATAAGACGTTTATGTACCAACCTATAGGATGCAACTCTATAGTGATTTGCCAATGAGGAGACACACTAGTATTTTATCCCGCCAGGCGGCGCCTGTGCAAAGTGTCTGACATGCTACTGTCATTCACATGTGAGAGAGAGAAAAATAAATATCATCTTCTCGCTGTCACGTATAAACTTCTTTATCTGTGCAATGGACTAATAAGGTGGCGCCACCTGTCATAACCTTTGAGTGGGCCTTCTTATTGCCGCTGGTTGAAGGTCCCATTCCATTTCTAACCGCACGACTACAACTGCAGGACTGCAGCTGCCAGACTAAAGCTGAACTGAAATGTTAAATTATTCTTATAACGAGAGGTACATCAAAATCGGTTAAGGGTTATACAAGAGACGTATTTTTTTTATTTAAGTATTGATTCATCACTATCTGTCTAATTATTTTTTCCTTTGACCTTTAAATTGTTACTACAGAAGACAATAAATACAGAAACATGTTTTGACAATAGTGTTTTTTAGGGTTCCGTAGTCAACTAGGAAATCTCATAGTTTCACCATGTCTGTCCGTCCGTCCGTCCGTCCGCGGATAAACTCAGCGACTGTTAGCACTAGAAAGCTGAAATTTGGTACCAATATGTATATCAATCACGCTGACAAATTGGTAAAATAAAAAGTGAAAAAAAAAAAATGTTTTGTTAGGGTACATGTAAAGTGGGGACTGTTTTTTTTTTTTTCATTCCAACCCCAACGTGTGATATATTGCTGGATAGGTATTTAAAAATGAATAAGGGTTTACTAAAATCGTTTTTTGATAATATTAATATTTTCGAAAATAATCGCTCCTAAAGGAAAAAAAAGTGTGTGTGTCCCCCCCCTCTAACTTTTGAACCATATGTTTAAAAAATATGAAAAAAATCACAAAAGTAGAACTTTATAAAGACTTTCTAAAATTGTTTTGAACTTAATAGGTTCAGTAGTTTTTGAGAAAAATACGGGAAACTATACGGAACCGTACACTGAGCGTGGCCCGACACGCTCTTGGCCGTTTTTTTTTATGAAATAGGTAGCAAACGAGCAGACGAGCCGCCTGATACTGAAATACTTGCTTCTTGAAGAACCCCATATCATAGCGCAAGGGAAACACCACAGAAGGTAGCTCATTCCACAACTTGCACGTTCTGGGCAAAAACGAACGAGAGGTCCATTTGTTCTTGGGTTGCCACGTGTCATATTATACTTTAAAAAACTTTGAAATTGTTTAGTGTTTTATTTTGTATTAAAAAAAACTATTCAATTGCCTATAACCTGGGCCTTTTACACGTGATTATAATATAGCGGAACTAATTAATGTCTGCCTCATTATTGGAAGATTGGCAAAATTGGATTCATTCGTCCAATTTTAGCACAAACATGATAAAAATATATCTTGGTGAAGTGAACCAAAAAACTTTAGCAATCATAAATAATTAAGTATATACGGAAATTTCTTGGCAGAAAATTATAAATTGATGTGCTTATCAATAAAGCAAGAAATAAATAATGTAATTTTTCTGTTCAAGATGATGATAATACTCGTGAAAATCATCATTTAATTCTCATAATTGTAGCTAAAAATTAAAATGTTTATCAGGTTGTTTTCTATGGGGAGTCTGATTTTGATCTGCAATATTCTCTGATAGTCGCGATAAGTAAGAAATCTGTAAGTACTTTTTATATAATTCAGTATATAAACTAGCTAAAAATCTATTTTTCACGAAAAATCCACATTGCACTTTAGCGAAACGTAGCTAACATTGAAAATCTTCCTGGTTTGGAACTTTTTCATAAATATTGTGTCATCAAGATGTCAGCATCGGTACCTATAGAAAAAGAAAATATTCAAGGCATGGTTTATGTTGGTTTGAAATAATCTAAGTAGTGTAAACTCGCCTTATTCAATGACACGCCTTATTCGGTGAAACATGCTTTGAAGCACTATTCTGAAAGACGACTTTTGGTTGTTTTACCGAATTAGGCGTGTCACCGAATGAGGCGAGTTTACCCTACGTAGATTGGCATCTAAAAATTCATACGTAACATTAAATATCTACTCTGAAACTTATCAGGCGTAATAATATTATTAAAAGTCTTCAGTAAAACCCTTCAAGCAACAAATAATTAGGTTCGTTTAATTAAATTCTGGCAAGGTAAATAAACTGGGAAACCATATTGCATTATCGTATACCTTTAAACGAGCAATTCTTGTATATTTATTTACATATATGCACCCTGTTTTTATTTAATTCCGTTAACTATAAGGGAAGATTCATTACATTAAATACAATTGATTTCTCTAAGATACTAGCGTCTCAACTCTTGCGGTTATCGAGTTATTAAAAAAATAAAGATAATTGCTGAACACGTGTGTCGTAGCCTTTACCAATTCCTAATGTTATTTGTTTTGACATGTGCCGTCAACTACAGAATCAGAATCAGAATCAGAATAGTTTATTTGCTAGAATACTTAATATTAACATAATATGGTACATGATGTTGAGGTACATTAGGTGACAGTATTCAGTCGGTGAACGACATGCAAAAATTATAAAAACATGAAAACATTATCAACACGATAGCATTTCCATAGCATAAATTAATACAATTACAATCAATACAAATTCACAATAAAATTACAATGCAAATTAAAATAAAATAAATGTAGTCAAGATAATTATAAAATTAGTACATGTCCAGTCATTATAATTACAGTAACAGTTTAAAGTCCATAAATTCCTTAATACTATAAAAACAATTATCATTTAGCCATTTGGTCAGCACTATCGAAAATTTATTATAATCCATTTGCCTCATATCATCAGGAAGGTTATTATATAAAGCAATGCACATATTATACGCATTTTTGCGATAGATCGCAGTATGACAAGGAGGTTGATACAAAAGGCCCTTGTATACTTGACACTAACTTGAATGTTATTCTTAATTAATTCATTAATTCATTAATTATGTATGAAAATGATGAAAACATTTTTTCTGCGATTTTTACTAAAAGTTATATACAGGGTGGTTCCTTATAATGAACCTAACAACGTGTCGAATTTAACGGAAAACAAAATAAAACACGGTGTATATACCGACGATCTCGGAAACCTCTCTAACGATTTCGCAGAAATTTGTTATGTGGGGGTTTCCGGGGGTGAAAAATCGATCTAGCTTAGCCTTAGATCCCGGAAAACGCGGATTTTCGAGTTAGTAAACGCAAAATATGGTCGTTAATTTCGCCGACCGCCGACCGGCTGGGCGAAGCTCAGTTGTAAGAGGTCGGTCTAATGTTCGCAAGCACATCACAGGTGTCAGGGTTTCGAATCAAGGCCAGAAATAAAGTTTTTTTTTGTATTTATAACAGTTTTTTTTATCTAAAGACGTGATATAATAAAATAGAAGCGAGCGAATTTAGCCATTTGGTCAGCACTATCGAAAATTTATTATAATCCATTTGCCTCATATCATCAGGAAGGTTATTATATAAAGCAATGCACATATTATACGCATTTTTGCGATAGATCGCAGTATGACAAGGAGGTTGATACAAAAGGCCCTTGTATACTTGACACTAACTTGAATGTTATTCTTAATTAATTCCCCAGATATTACCTCTAATTTTTAAAATCTTACGTAATACATACGTAAAATAAGGATGTTGTTATTTTCCTAACCCATGAGTATTCACACCATGTACTATATAATTTATTCCTAATACTCATCGCAAATTAACCTAACCACAAAATTAAAATTTTGAAAAAACCCCCGACCGCGACATAGTAGACCGATTTTCATGAAACATGGCTAATAAAAAACACTCCCGACTATCATTCGTTCATCCGTTCGCGAGCTACGATGCCACAGACACACACACACACACACAGACAGACAGACAAACAGACAGACAGACAGATAGACAGACAGACACACAGACAGACAGACACGACTCAAACAACTTCTTTTAATAAATAAGTTAATTAACATAGTTTTTGAAAAAATAATACTTCTAGTTACTTTCGAGTCTAACTTATTGGTTGAAAGCAAGAACTATTTCAGGACATAATATTAGGTGCTACTTTCTCGCACTAGTGCGAGACACTGGTACTTCATGTGCGTATCTCGAAAGTTTAAAGGACCATATTTACTGAAAAACGTCGTAACTATAATACACGCGCAATAAATACAAAGAGGAAATTCGTAACTGGTGTTGATTTAAAACACTCCTGTCGGTCGTGTTTTAATTTATCGCCACTCCTAATTTCCTCTTTTCCACACTAGTATCGTAATAGTACTATTTTATGAACATCAATCATCAGAATCTGATGCCATCTGATGGCATCATACCAAGTTCCAAACTAAATATTAATTGTGTTAGGATCCTCCATGGTTTATGGTGCTCCCGTACTGTTGTCCCGATCAGTAATATAAAGTCATATCTGACTAAGTTGTTTACGGTAACATGAGTCCCTATTACACCAAGGGAGCAATTCGTTGCAAACTTATCCCTCCACCGTATCATTTCTCCTACAAGTTGACCTTAAGGAGGGAGATATTGATCTCAAGCCGATGGTAGAAGTCTGAAGTTAAATTGGATTTGTACACTATTATCCTTTGTTGGGATACGAGCTAATAATGCGTTCAATTAAAGTTTTGTTTTGCAACTGTAACTAGTTTTTAAGCGAATAGTAAATGCACAGACTGCGTGTGTAAAGATAAATAACCCCTTTTTCTAAGTTACTTAGGTAGTTCATTACATACAATGGCTATTTCAGTCACCCGTTGACTAGTTAAAAACGCTGTAAAGAGTTGTTATGCGATTTAATACGTTTTCATAGTTTTTATTTCATGTGTAACTATATCGCACTAACCGACGACAATTATAAGTTAAGGACAACAGAGATAAAGAATATGGATCACAATATTAATAGTTTTACTTACTTTTAGCACTGCTTGAAGGGTATTTACGTAATATCGCATAAAGGGAGTCGTATAAAACTTACTCGGGCAAAATAAGTGCCACCTCGATTCTCATGAAATGAGGCTGACATTAAAATATTCACCACCAAATCCCGGCGTTTGTGTGTAAGGAAAAATCAGCATATTTTTGGGGCAATACGGGCTATAATTTATCGGAGGTCAGGTCGGCCAACCGGCCGCGGGCGGTTAACTGGGTTAGTTTGGTTTCAGATTGACTTATCAATGGAAAATGTACGAATACTTTGGGAGTGAATTTTTGCGTCTTTACACAGGCTGTGAGAACAATATAGTATACTGATAAAATAATATTGTATGTAACATGTAAGAGATCTAACATAATCATGTTGTGTCCGCTCCGATTCGAATATGATAAAATAATTATGGGACCAATGATGAACATGTAAGAGATCTAACATAATCATGTTGTGTCCGCTCCGATTCGAATATGAACCCATGATCATCAAATTGAAGGTCCAGTCATACTTTGCATAGTGAATTTTGAGGTCATAATGAACAACTTTTATTATGGGACCAATGATGAAATCGCAAAAAAAATTGTTCTATAGAAATGAGCGAAATTACGTCGAAAAGAATCACCTCAAAAGTCACTATGCATAGTACAGCTGGTCTTTTTTATTTCGCCCTGCATACCTATCTATTGTTTTTATTATATTTGTCGTAATATTTGCAATAGTTATCATATCCTTTCCACTGAAAACCTAATCTAAAGTAAACATTATATAATGAGAACATTCTCATTATCGGAATTCTTAATGCTATCAGTGAATATCTTCATACTAGTCTCGTTTAGACACTAGGTTTAAGTAATAGAGTAAATTTTGCGTCACCTTTACCATTTCATT
Organism: Leguminivora glycinivorella; assembly: GCF_023078275.1. NCBI lineage: Eukaryota > Metazoa > Arthropoda > Insecta > Lepidoptera > Tortricidae > Leguminivora > Leguminivora glycinivorella. The sequence goes on from NC_062978.1 coordinate 11,248,564, forward strand.
ATCAATAGAAGACACGATCTCGGGACTTCGCTCCGTTAATTTATACAAACTTTGTATTGAGAATTTATCTTAAGATGAATTTTATTGCTACATTGCTGCTTTCTTAACGATCAGTTGTGACTTTCACTTTGATTTACCGGAAATGTATTGAGAGCAAATGACAAACTTTGATCTTTTCTATCATTCTACTAAGTTATTGGTACTCTTAGCGGATGCATACTTCAGATTTGAAAATGTATAAATTCATAAGTGGGACTTTCAAAGCAGCAGAAAGCAGAAGACATTCGTGATGAATACTTATTTGGTGTTTGTTGTTTTACTTTTGGTGGCAGCCTCTATTGCCAAGGGAACCGATGGTATGTATTATAAGTATTCGTTATTCAAAGAGTTACTGATAATAGTTGAGGAAATTAAGTTTAAATAGATGATAATGTACCTAAATCTGTTAATAATTAGTCTTTACTGCTGCATAGCCAAACAGGGTACGTAGCCGAATGGCACAAACGCTCACGAAACGCTCACGAAACGAAACGCTAGTAGATATCTATCTCTATCGCTCTTGCGTATTGGCGCGACAGAGCCAGACTAAGCTTTCGCGGCGTTTCGTTTTCGTTTCGCGTCGGAGAAATGTCATTCGGCTACGGGGCCAGGGCAGGGCGTTGACAAACCAAAATCACGTTATTATAAAATGTTCCTACTGTACGTAATAAATTATTATAAAATGTACCTATTTACACTATGAATTTACACACCTTAAATAAAATAATAGGGAAATTCAATAAATCTATAAGATATATTTTGTATTTCGTTCCATCCGGTCGTATAATTTTGTTTTCCCTTCACTAGCTCGGAAGCACGTGTTTTGTCCTTTAATACCAGCGGGTAAAAACGCATTTTATCCACTAGTGGGTAAAGTAATTTGACCTTGAATAAAGTCAAATTAACTGCTTTAAAACTGATAAAAGTAGGTGAATCTAGTAATAAAGATGATTTACCACCTGTGGAACTACTGGAAGCAGTGATAAACGCATTTTTTGCGTTGTAGTTTCCTTGCTATAGTGAGGGGAAAAGTTTTGTGTTATACTCGGGTGCAAATGTATTTTACTTCTCGTGTGTTAAAAAACTCGCAAGTTCAGGATTCTATTCTCGAACCACTCGCTTCGCTCGTGGTTCAACTATAGAATACTTTCACTTGCTCGTTTTTCAATTCCACACTCGGCGTTAAAATACAACTTTGCCCCCTTGTATAACAAAAACTATTCCTATTGAATCTTGGGTTCATTGACTTGAAATATAGCATCGCGGCCTTGTAAACAAACAACCGGTGCAATCTAGTTTGGATTTTAAACAAACATTTTCCTACGTATTTTCGATTTTAAACAAATATTTTCGTACGTATTTTCATAATCCTACGTATTTAGATATTCAGTTCTCTGTTTTAACAATTAATAATATATGCACAAGCTAAAACCTCAGCGGGTTTCCAATTTCTGACTAGAATAGTGTAGCGAAAATATATTTCAAAGAATTCACTACAAACGCAATTGGTTGGTTCGCATCACGCGCGCGATGGATTACATAGATTGCACGCTTGGCTTGCTTTATACATAATACTAAGTAATACAACTATAGATGGTATCAGCTGTATTTGTTTATTTAAATGTTGTTTTCTAATTTTTTGCAGAATCTTCGCATCACCTTGAAAAGCGCCAAGCAAAAACAACTATCCACGTGAAGCCTCCGCCAGGATGCATATTTTACGAGTGCATCGCTAGCTGCAGGCAACGGGGTTATAAGAATGGCGGGTTATAAGAATGGCATTATCAGCCTATCCTCGTCCACTGCTGGACATAGGCCTTATTGCACTAATCTCATCCAGCCAACACCAGCCAACTTGCGGATGTCGTCACTCCATCTTGTCACAGGGCGTGTCAATGTCCTTAACGTGGCCCACTGCCATTCAATTTGCTAATCGGTGAGCTAATGACGGATCACATCATGATGGATCCCTCTAAGCATAGCCCTCTCCATAGCTCGTTGAGCGAAATGGACCAATCCAGCCGTTCATGGATTTATTTATTTTTCACAACCAGTTGCAATTGAAATGTTATTTTTCAGAACAGATGGTGCTTGTTATAAGCACTAGTGCGAGAAGTGGTTCATTTCTTGTCAGGTCGAAACTTCGGAGGGCCATATGTACTGAAAAACGTTGTACGATACACGTGCGAAAAGAATATTCGTAACTCGTGTCGATTTAAAACACTTCCTTCGGCCGTGTTTTAATTTATCGCCACTCGTTTCGAATTTCCTCTAATAATGTACTATTACAGAGCATGGTATGGTGCTACTTTCTCGAATTACTGCAATTTGTGCCTATATTGAAACTTCAAAGAGATTGCTCGGGATGCATGGTTATATTGGATATAGGTACTGGGGCTATGATTCGTATGTCGCACGTGAGAATAGTGACTTCGTAACTAGTATCAATTTAAAACACTGCTTTCGGTCGTGTTTTAATTTATCGCCTCACGTTACGAATGTCCTCTGTTATCGCTTTGCATCGTAATGTACTATTTCTCAAACATGCAATGAAATATTGTCTTTACGTTCCTTAAAATGGGCTGGGAAGTATCGCTTTTTGGGCGCAACAACTCGAGAGGACTGTAAAGGGATTTCATATTATTTTTCAGGCCTAGGCCTGCAAAGTAACTTTTTTTTATAAAATATTGTCCTTTAGAGCATTTTTTTTTATTTCATTGTATGTTTGAGAAAAGCACTATACATGCCTCGGCGTGAAAACGGATTCCCGGCCTCGTATCCCTATCCGGCCTCGCTCGCACGCTCGCTCGGCCGTATATATCCACTTGGCCGGAAATCCTCATTTTCCCGGCCTCTGATGTAATGTACTATTACAGTAGGTACATAAATGTACAGTGAGCTGCAAAAGTGCATGGATAATAATTTAAATGAATTCATTCATAATTTCTCCCTGCGATTTCGCAGCTCACTGTGCAGTACAATAGATAAATGTAGCTTCTTTACTACTAGTACACTAGTGCGCAAACTAAAGGAACATTTTCGCTCATGTCGAAACTTTAAAGTGCCATTATGATACTGTAAAACATTTTACAATACATATGCAAATCTGTAATTCAAAACTCGTGTAGATACGAGTATAATAGCACTCCTAAACGTGTTTACCTATTGTTTAACTTATATAAACTGAAATTCGTCTTGTAACTTATATCTCTGTCTACATAGTTCTTAATATGAAAGTCGCAATTTTACTCACCTTAGATAGTAAATATAATTAAGGCAGGCAAACGCTGTTGAAAAATGATACGAGAACCATTATAATAATATATCACAAACAAAACAGTGTTTCTAAAACCCAGACAAGTATTTTTTTAGATAATACGCGTCAAGCAAATACATTTTTTTAATAAAAGACTTGGAATTGTGTAAATGTGTACCTGCCGAGCTAAAATTATGATTGGATTTATGTATATGCAAATATTATGAGAGCATCATTCTATTTACTTCTCTTAGGCTATGAGTACCAACACAAAGATCATTTTTAGGATATTACAGTTGATATTAGGAACTGTTATGATGAATTCTGAACTGTTATAAATAGTCATAGGTACCTACATGAAATGTAATACACCTAATATCCGTAACAACCTGAAATACTTATAACTGAAATAAATAGTGACCTCCGTTGGCGGTAACCGTCCGTATGTTGGATTAGGTTGATCACTTCTCTGGTCTGCCAGCGTAACCGAACGGCAAACGGACAAACAAACAGACACACACTTTCTCATTTATAATATTAGCATGGAAGTATGGATAAACTATTTCAAAAAAAAAACTCGCGTTTGTTTTCTCAACAAGTTTAAAGCACATGAAACTACAGAAGTTTCAGTTAGTTACGTATTGCGTAACAAATAAGGTACGAGCAATAAACACACGGCGAATAGAACTGGCTAATTGTGTCCATGTTTTCATTAAATGTTTGTAATTGAATGCATTTAAAGCCAACGTGTATTTCCAAATGGAGGCAGAATAATTTCCCCATTTACTAAGTGATAGCCATGAAAAGTTTTCACGCATTCACATTGGCTGTTATGCTCGTATATTTTTGTATTGGGGTTTCAGACGCGTTTGTATTAAAAGGTATGTAATTTATTCACAAAAGTAAAAAAATGTACTTACTATTTAGGTGTCCGTGCCTTCGCTTGAACCACTAATGAGATTAACACCTTCATAACTCAGCCCTAATCGAGTCAATTCCTCGACTAGTAGCGCCATCTAGCGCGCCAAAAAAAATGCATTAAGTTATTTGTTTGAGCTTTGAGCTGAAAAAAAGTCTATGTCAAATATAATTTTTAATTATGGAATCACTAAACTTCTGAATGCGTATAGCCAATAGTTTTCTTTATTAATGTTGCATAAAAGAAATGGCAAAATGTAATTTTTTAACAAATATTAGATGGGACTTATTGTGATTCTATTATATTGTAAATAAGTGTTCGCAAAATTAGATTAAACATAATTATCACAATTGTTGTTATCTTATATAATACAGGTAGCCACCTTTGCATGTATAATATCCTTCTTGAAAAGAATACAAGATTTTACGTAATCTTCTTTGAAATAAAATAAAAACTGCCGAAATCGGTAAACATAAAGACTTGTCCCTGAAAAACCAACATACCATACAGATCGCGCAAATTAGTTAGCAAATTCACCGAGAGATGGCGCTGTATACAACAATAGTCATTGGTATATACTGTATACTATACAGTCTAGAGTTATCTGAGAAACTTGTGATTATTGAAAGTTTGTACGGAACCCTCGGTGGGCGAGTCCGACTCGCACTATGCCGGTTTTTTTATTACTTTAATTAGAATTTGACGGTCTTCCAGCGCCTGGCCCCGTATCCGAATGGCATTTCTCCGACGCCAAACGAAACGATATGCTCTGTCGCGCCAATAGGTACGCAAGCGCGATAGAGATTTTTATTACTTCGTTTTAGCGTTTCGTGAATTGACGGTCTTCCAGCGCCTGAGCATCTCATACACAAACGCTAGGTCGAAGTTCGAACATTGCGATTCAAATAATTGTAGCAGGGTCTGCAGAGTGCATGCACACAAATATCAAGATAACGGCGGTGTTTGTACAGACAAGGGCTGTGTGTGTGTGTGTGTATAAACCATGTTACAGCGCATATTTACGTACTTATGGTGATCCAAAAATATATATATATATATATTTTATTTGTATATGCAAAGGATATGGTACAAATCGGCAAGCAAATAATTGATTTATCCATACAATCAAAGTTTGTATATTGACTTCATTATAAATATGTTTACAGAGATTATAGTATTTTAATCATAGTTACAAGAAAAACCCTAAAATAATATTAATCTGGGGGCACGGCAGTGCCCCCGCCAAGTCGAGCGCGATATAAATTACACAGACTAATTAACCGTTTTTCAATGCGATAACCAACAATCTTTCTATATTACAAAATAATGCAGATTTTAGATCCCTACTTTATAATTCTATTATAACCCTATCACGACAGTACTATATCTGTCAACGTACTGTCACTAACAGCGACGTATTTTCGCTGACGCCTGTCGACGTACCGTCAGTGAACGGGTTAAGTTTCAGCTTTATCTCGCGACTGAGACTTGGATTAGAGTGATCCAAGATTCGTCACAGGAGATCAATTTAAATACCGAGAGTTACTTAATATTAATGCAAATAAATTATTTATTAGTATGATAGGTAGCAGGGCAAGGCAAGATACAACAATTATTGAATCTTAGATTCTCAGGGCATTTGAGTACGTGTAACTAATATAATTATTTAGTAGTAGTAGTAATCACTTTATTGTGTGTGTTAGTTAGTTTAGTTATGTAACTGGGTGCACACCCCTCAACACTTGAATGGGACCTTATAAGGCGAGTTTACGAGTACTGGCAACAAAATTTCCAAAATTGGTATTTATTTTAAGGTAGATGACCGGTTTTTAACCGACTTCAAAAAAAGGAGGAGGTTCTCAATTCGACTGAATGTTCTTTTTATTTTTATTTATTTTATATTGTTTTTTGTAAGCATTTTATCTGATATCTCCGAGAATCGTGAACCGATTTTCAATTTTTTTTTAATCGGACGGGTATAACCACGAGATGGTCCCATTGGCACCAAGTCGGGGTCTGATGATGGGATCTTGGAGAAATCGAGGGGACTCTTCAAATGTTATAGGCACTTGTAATGTTTTTAGTGTATTTTTCAAAGGTACACCAGTATTTACGTCTGATGGTAATAATTTTATGTGGCTCAGCTGATGATGGAAGGTCAACTCCTCAATGATTAGGAGTTAAAGGATAATTCTTTCACTACTGTACGCATATTCGGACTGATACTTATAATATCAATAGGAAGCACTAAAAATCAACAAATAAATAAACTTAAAAAAAACCGCTTTCAAAAATAAGCGATTGAATTCAGAATTATTATCGGATTGCAATAATCTAAACATCCAAATTATAAACAAATCAAATTATTGGGTTGGTAAGAAAGTAATGAGCGAATCATAACCAAAATTGTAATTTTTATTTAATTTATTATTTTAATCATTTATCAAAAATATAACGGCCTTCGTTATCTACTACTTGTCTCCATCGTTCTGGTAAAAAATGAATAGCATCGGCGAAGAAGTTCTTAGGTTTAGATTAAAAAAACTCAGCTATGTACTGTCGTAGATGGACTTGATCATCGAACTTTTTTTCATTCAAGGCATTGCTTAGCGATCTGAACAATGCGTAATCCGTAGGTGCCAAGTCTGGAGAGTACGGTGGATGAGGTATCACTTTCCAACCTAGCTCCAATAGCTTTAGCCGAGTCACTTTTGCAATGTGTGGGCGAGCATTGTCGTGTAAGAAAAAAACTTTAGCATGCTGTGGACGATTCTGACAGACTTTTTGGTTTAAATTTTCAAGCTGATTACAGTATACTGATGCGGTAACAGTCATTCCACTTGGTAGGAGTTCCCAGTGAATAATACCATGAATATCCCACCAAACGGACAGCATAACTTTTTTCGGGTGAGGCTCTGTTTTTGGTGCCTCTATTCCTTTTTCGTTTAGAGCTAGCCACTGACGTTTGCGTGTGTGATTTATATATAAGACCCATCATTCATCTCCAGTGATAAGATGGTCCAACCAGTTGAATGTGCGGCGAAAAGACAGAAGTTGTATGCAGATATCGGCACGGCGGTTTAGTTGATCTCTATCAAGTTCGTGCGGTATCCAAACACTGTATTTGTAGTTTTTTCCCAACTCGTGTAAATGTGTTTCTATGGTGACATGAGAGCAGCCTAACTCGGTAGCAAGAGTACGACTCGTTAGCCTCGGATCTCCTTCAATTAAGGTTTTTAATTTGGCTACATCAATCTTCACCGGTCGACCAGACTTAGGTTGATCTGATAATGAAAAGTCGCCACTACGAAACCGCTGGAACCATCGTTTCGCCGTGGCCTCAGACACAACTTCAGGAGCAACACGCTGACATATATTACGCACTGCTTCGGCGGCTGAATGGCCAGACTGAAATTCATATAGTAAGCAATGCCTTACATGCAATCTTAATTCGTCCATTTTCTTCCTTATATTAGCTCGGCGACAGCTAGTGAATGACTGACGAGAAACTATGCGACTCGCCCTTTATATTCTTTCGTCCATAGAAGATTCTAGAACTCTCTCAAAAATTTTATGTGGAATTCAATCGATCGCTCATTACTTTCTTACCAACCCAATATTTTTGGAGTCGGAGCTAGCCTGCGTATGGTTGGGTGGGGCAAACAGGCAATAGCAAGACGAGGAACAGGGCTGGTACCGACTCCAAAAATAATTGATTTGTTTATAATTTGGATGTTTAGATTATTGCAATCCGATAATAGTTCTGAATTCAAAGGTTTATTATATTTTGCTTTTTAGTTTCTCCGTGTTTTGTAATGCGCTTATTTTTGAAGGCGGTTTTTTTAATTATTTCACGCACTAATAGTGCAGTTCATCTGTTGTCTGTCTGTAATCAAATCATGCAATTTAGACCCATTTCCCGATTCCCGATTGAGCTAAAATTTTGCACACATACCTATATGTAAATCACGACATGACAATGCAATATTATGATATTATGGAGCTGATTTGATGATAGAGCAGAAAGTGGCCATTAGGAACTCTGTAATAAAATGTCGTATCCTTATCGAGTAAGGGGTTTTTAGAAACGTCTCGGAGAGCAGTAGATGACTGTTGAAAGAAACGTACAGTCGGCGATAAAAGCTTGTGTCAAAAGTGATTTTTTTGCGAAAAAAACATATTTAGATTCCAACTCTAAAACCTTACACGGGCAACGGCAGCATCCGCTCGATGTACCCATTATATTTCATAGAAGTAGCAATAGGGAGCAAACTTCGATTCGACGTCTATTCTACTCGGACACGGAGCCGAAGCTAATACGTAGAGTGTATTGGCGTAGACCTCCCAAAGGTCCGGAATACCATTGTTCCGTGATGTGAAAGACGTCTAATAAATTGACGTTACCTTGCTTAATATTATAATCTGTTTTGCTCTGGATGCATGTTTTATAATCAGTGATCGGAACTATGGGAGCAAAACTTTAACAAAACCTTAGAGCTGACATAAATTTTAAATAAAAACAAGATTATTATTTTCAGATCAGTGTTAAATTTGATTCTATGCCTGAATCATCCAAGATTAATACATTACTACAAGGATATTAATATTTTCATGGCTGTAAGTACTCTAAAATGTCCACTTAGCAAGTTTTGTTAAAGTTTTGCTCCCACAGTTCCGATCACTGTTTATAATATCTCTGGACCGAAAAATAGCCTCTGATCGTATTTTGTGATTACCCAACCAGTGTCTAATGACACTGATATGTTAAACATTGTGTTCATTTTAATTACTCTGAACCACATTAAAATAACACAAATGAAATTGGTAGCATTATTGTCATATTTTGTATTATTTATTTTAGTAATTATACCAATTGATGTTGCGGATATTACTGAATTAAAGGAATATGGTAAGTGCTTCTACGTCTTCTACATACTAAAATTTCATGTTCAATGAACACAAATCCTGTCGTGACGTCAAATACGAGTATACGTTAAAAAAAACATTGTTATTAAAGCGTATGAATTTTCTTATATTACTAATATGTAGCGCTTGTTCCATTATTTATAAATATTATGTCATAGTTCGTATCACGTTGATAAGTAATATATTTTGTTAATTGTTCCAGAATATCCACATCTCGCAAAGAATAATCCATTAATATCAATACGTCATTTATTATTGAGAGGGGAACCTATAAAACCCCCTAATAACTACGGATGTTCTTTTTACAACGTGATAATGTGCTTTGGACGATAGATCAGTCGGATAAGTTGTAACAGTTATTGTATAAATAGAATTTTACTGTGTTTCAATTTTATAACTAAGGACATTAATATATTACCCACAGCACACACATTACGTATTTGATTGTTATTTTTGTAAAAAGTCACACAAGACAAGTGCATCCACAATTAATCCGAACCGTAGTACCGCCGCAACATCCGTATGTGTCAGTAGACGAAAATGAATCCGATGCTTACGATACGGATATGTGAACGTCTAGGCTTTCAACTGACAGTGCTGTCTGTCGACGTACTGTCATAGGAAATATTTTCACTGACAGTGGTTCGCCTGTTGACATACTGTCAGCGACATAGCTAGCTTATGATGGAAACACACAAACTATGGAAAAATCTCATTCCATCATGCGTAAAGCAGATAAAGATTGTATTTTTGAGTAAATAATTGTCTTTTTATGCGAAAATAACTCATTAACTATTTAGTGTTCACATATTCATATTTTGCACAAATGTAACATTAAAGTATTTAATATAATTTTGATGTAGCTCCCACACTGGCTGTCAATAACATTTATAACAGCCAGTGTGGAGCACGGGAGCACCATTTCAAATTAAGTAAAAACACGATGGATCCTACGGTGTGTTTACTTAGTATTCACATAACTCGAGAAATCAAGAAATATTTCAATTTTAAGACTGTACTCGGCATGCGGAAATAATTTAATTAACTCTCAATAGAAATATGCTTCAATTTATTTCTTCTGATGTTACCTACATCACAGTCCTGACACAAAAACATATTTTTTAATGAATTACACTTTGCTTATATTCTTTTTGCCAACAAGTTCCAAACCCGAAACAAATGTGTAGGTACATAATTGAGAACCAGGATAGACAAGCTCTTACAAAATGATTAGGTAGTTAAAGGTTATTAGATAAACATAAGAAAGGGAATAGCGTTCTACCTACATGATGTAATTTTATAAGCGGGAATACTTACGGAGGTGGTAACTGAGAATACAGTCATATAGATACAGAAACCAAAACAATAAAAACGTGTAGGTACCCTTAATCTTGCCTCTTTATTAATTTCGATGAATTAACACCAAGCGTTTTTACTCAGCCAACCCATGTCATTCATTGCCAGTTATAAAAATACAACCGTGTAGGAGGCTTTATAACAAAGATTGATCCTACCTATTTCTAGAACTAAATCTCAAAAATAAATCAGTGATAAGGTACATAGGGGCAAATCTCGTCTGGGGGGCAAATGTAACTGGTCCATTTTTTCAATGTTTTACTATGTTTACATTATTAAATAGAGTGTCCACCGATTATATATGGTAGGCGTGTTCAGTGGATATATGTAGAGCTCAACATCATAGTGTAATAATGGAAAAAAACCGGCCAAGAGCGTGTCGGGCCACGCTCAGTGTAGGGTTCTGTAGTTTTCCGTATTTTTCTCGAAATCTACTGAACCATATCAAGTTCAAAACAATTTTCCTAGAAAGTCTTTATAAAGTTCTACTTTTGTGATTTTTTTCATATTTTTTATTAAAATTATGGTTCAAAAGTTAGAGGGGGGGACACACTTTTTTTTCCTTTAGGAGCGATTATTTCCGAAAACACTAATATTATCAAAAAACAATTTTAGTAAACCCTTATTAATTTTTAAATACCTATCCAACAATATATCACACGTTGGGGTTGGAATGAAAAAAAAATCAGTCCCCACTTTACATGTAGGGGGGGTACCCTAACAAAGCATTTTTTTCCACTTTTTATTTTACCACTTTGTCGGCGTGATTGATATACATGTCGCAGGGAAATGGTCAAAACAGAGATTTCATCAAATCACTAAGGGATATGATCAAATCACGCAGGATGTCAAAATGGTGAATCCATTTTATCATTCATTTCGCTAAACAAGTTCAGTGAAAAGACAAAATGTTTTAATAAATATGAAAATAATTTAAAATGAAACATTTCTAGCTTTGTTTCTTCACTTATTCTATTTTTTTCTTATTTATAGAAAACCAAAAACTCTCAAAAAACCACTTCACTAATCTAGTTAAGGATTCAATCAAATCAAGTGATAAAGGCAAGAGTCTAATAAATCTAATTGGATATATTAGATTATTGGTTTTGTCATTTCACGAAACCAGTTCAGACATTTGATCAAATCACCAGTTGAGACTTTATCATTTCCCTAAATTTGTTTAGGGAAATGTTAAAACTAGTTGACTTTTTGAGTTCGTTTCGTCAACTCACTGTCGTTGTTCAGGGATTTTATCAAATCCCTAAACAAATCTAGTGAAATGACAAAACGTGGCGTGTCTATTAGCCGATTTTGTGATATCACTAAACAGAGTCAGGGATTTAGTCAAATGACTGAAATTTTCTAGAGAAATGATATTGGTACCAAATTTCAGCTTTCTAGTGCTAACGGTGACTGAGATTATCCGCGGACGGACGGACAGACAGACATGGCGAAACTATAAGGGTTCCTAGTTGACTACGGAACCCTAAAAATGGATTAGTTAAAATTGTCCCCCAGTCGAGATTTGCCCCTATGTACCTTACTGATAAAATAATACCTAATCGACTCATAGATTACTATAGTTAAGATGTATTTGTACGAAAATATTTATTGGTTGCCTACATCATTCCAAAACGAACGTTCGGCAAACGAATATGGATGAAAACGAGCCCGTTCCACACGCAGATAACAAACGGTATCGCAAAGAAATATTACGCCAATATCACAGGAAGCATTATCCCGGACGAAAAGCAGGGGGCAGACGAAACGAATCGCGTAAAATGTAGCCCGTGTGTTTATAACTGTGACTTACGGCAGAATTTGAGCCCAGTCCGGGAAGCGAGAAGGTTGATTTTGTCGTGTGTTTGTCATCGGTTTCGGTAGTTAACGCGTATCAGGCATTCGGATTGCCATCTCCACCCAGGTGGAAGCGTGATCGATTGCCTTTTTGTCGCGTCTCTCCGCGCCGATATTACGGGAAACATTTCTTTGGTTCTCTCGCGCCCTATGCCTCTCGACTCGACGCCGGAATTACGATTGACAAATTACGACCCGGGAAACGGTGGCGTGTGACGTGTCTAAATATAAGCTTTTATTGTTTCAACGTTATGTTTACGTTATTTTAGGTTCAATATTATTTATGGAACTCATTTTTTTATGATTTTCTCTCTTACTGACACTGAATGAGTGTGAATTGCACGTGCCTACGTTCATCATCATCCTCCTTGCGTTATCCCGGCATTTGCCACGGCTCATGGGAGCCTGGGGTCCGCTTTGACAACTAATACCAAGATTTGGCGTAGGCACTAGTTTTTACGAAAGCGACTGCCATCTGACCTTCCAACCCAATGGGTAACTAGGCCTTATTGGAATTAGTCCACGTTATTGCACGTGCCTACGTTATTGCATCTATATCCTTTAGTCCTCGTGTTTTCTCGCAATTAAAACGTTTATTTTTTTGTTTTCTAGACTTTTCCATTAATCAATGACTATTTTGAACGCTGTTAGACTATGCATTAAAAAGGTAAAAAGGTTTAAGTATATGTATAAGGTACAGCGAGCAAATCTCGACTGGGGAGCAATTGTAACTAATCCATTTTTTCCATTATTCCATTATTACACTATGATGTTGAGTTCTACAACTAACCGGTGGACACTCTATTTAATAATGCAAACATTGTAAAACATGGAAAAATGGACCAGTTATATTTGCCCCCCAGTCGAGATTTGCCGCGCTGCGCTGTACCCTAGAGAGTAATGCGAAGAACAAAACAATTGACGTAGGTCGCACTCATCTGGTCGGTCGCACTAGTAACTTTGTTTGGGCTAGTTAGGACCTTAACATAACCAAAGTCCCCGGCCGTACCTACCTCTAAAGCCGGGGGTAGAGGGGTTTGAAGGTCGGTTTGTTTTTTACACCTCTTAACGATAATTCATAATACATATCATCTCCTGACCTAAGTAAAGGCATTCTTGCACGACGTCATTCTTGTGCCTGCTGTATCTGACATTTTCCGCGATGACAATGACATTATGCAAATGCATTTTATTCGAATGTCAACTCAAAAGAGTTTCCGATAAATGATGGTTTCCTGGTTATGAAATGGGCCTTACGTGCGAGGCCCAGAAATTTGTTGAAACGAAAAATGCTGATGAGGTCGCTGATGTCAGGGTTGCCTCTAGCTGATGTCACGTAAATTATTACCGATGATCAATTCCTGAACGTCAATTTAAACTTATAATTATGTATTTTGATAATATAATAATGTAGTTTTATTATCATTCACTCGTAATGAAAGGTTTGTTCTGACTGCAAAAAAATACACGGTATTCTAAGTTTCAAATCATACATTCATGGTCATACACTTATGAGTCTGTACGGTAAGTAAATATAGTTAGAAAATCTGTAGGTTTCCTTATATTACACGACTCTTCTCTTGTACTTACATAACTCTTCAGTGATCGTAGGCGTTTCAATCAATCTCCCAGCAACACCTGGGTTTACCTGACGCTGTACGCTGCAACAATTAGATATCTATATGTACATGACGTAGCCAATAAAAGAACCCCCCCCCCCCCCTTACTCGGATTCGAACCTAGGACCATTGGTTTCACATGGAAGGTTCCTCACTGACCTATTCCTATTAGCAAAAATTGCAGACTATAATGGTAACTTCACTTTCCAGTTAATTTCAACAGCGGTAACATTCAGTGGCACTGGCAACCCTACGTGGTCTCTAATAGACATCGTTGGCTAAATCGTCTCCCGCTTTAATTACGGACCAGATTTCTTCCTCCTCGGCGTTTTTAAACTTTTCTGTCTATACGGCTGGCCTCAGTTTAGAACAACAGCTACGTACCTATAGATATAAATATAACTTATAATTAAATATACCAATGTAAGTAAGCAGCGATTTTGACTAGTTTTGACGGCCTCGCCGGTCTTTAGATGAAATTGAGGTTTATTAACCCGTGGAGAATTGGAGCTACTTAAATTCGTTACTGCCTATATTAACTTCAGCTACATATATACATATGGAAAGCTACTTTCACTCTTCATAATGTGGAATAACAATAAATTGAACACGGCATGTGCAGAAAACAAGCCACTTAAGCTAAAAGCTTTGTACATGTAATATGACTTCTCACTCAGACTTCGGATTATGAAAACCTAACCACGTATACGGATGATGCATGCGTAGGCTGTTATAATCTTACGCCTACTACCGCTGATCTTTGAATAATTTAATTCACAAAGACAATTTGATAATCTACATGATGTTACTAACTCCACATTGATTTCAAACTAAAGCTGAACGAAATGCCGATGGCACGAACGGACTAGGGTTGCAAAAAAACGGTTTTTTTTTTGGCTTGAAAAAAAAAACATGAAAAAAAACCGTGAAAAAAAACAGTTTTTTTTTTGGAGTAGGTGTGTTTTTTTCTAAAGTACTAAATCTCAAAATTTGCAAAGTAGTTAATATTTTATACGATTTTTCGGACTTTATGTTAACTATTAAACGAATTTCATTTAATAATTTTAATTTCTGGTTTTAACAAACTAACATTTACGAAATCTGTAGTTAGCAGTTGTCGCTATTTACTGTTGGCAACACCACGGACTCTCCACGCTCCACGCTGCATCGGGGATTCCCCAATAAACGTTTGTATACTGAATGTTTATCGAATTAAAATGTACGTTATTGTTCTTGAAACGTTACAAATTACAAAAAACCATTATAATCGTATTATTTGTTCATCTGAAAAAAAAAACAAATTTAGAAAAAAAAATCTATGATGCTCGTTTTTTTTTTCATGTTTTTTTCACAATTCTGAAAAAAAAAACATTTTCCCCTCACTAGCTCGGAAACACGTGTTTTGTCCTTTAATACCAGCAGGTAAAAACGCATTTTATCCACTAATATATATATATAAAGTAATTTGACCTTGAATAGAGGCAAATTTTCTGCTTTAAAATTGATAAAAGTGGGTTAATCTAGTGATGAAGATGTTTTACCACCTGTGGAACTACTGGAAGTAGTGATAAACGCGTTTTTTGCGTTGTACTTTCGTCGCTATAGTGAGGGGAAAAGTTTTGTGTTACACTCGGGTGCAAATGTATTTTACTTCTCGTGTATTGAAAAACTCGCAAGCTCAGGATTCTATTCTCGAACCACTCGCTTCGCTCGTGGTTCATCTATAGAATCCTTTCGCTTGCTCGTTTTTCAATTCCACGCTCGGCGTTAAAATACAACTTTGCACTCTTGTATAACAAATGACTATTGTTTTTTGTCTATTTGCAACCCTAGGGCGGACAATACTGAAGAGCCATAGTGGTTGTGATAACCAGCGAACTGTAAATTAAAATCTTGATGATAGGAAAAAAAAAATAGTTTTATTTGTTTAGCACAACAGATACATTAGGCGAACATATTAGAAGAGGCAGATCTTTTGTTCCTATGGAAACAATAAACAAAAATGGTTTGAATTAAGAACATTTCTTTTTAATATCAATGTTGCCAACAGCCAAATATCAAATATCAAATATCTTTATTTTGCATAAAATATGGTATACAAGGTGGACTTAATATAATTTAGGACATGCATATTTCACCAGCAGCTGGCATGCAAAAAACACAAACATAATATATACAACTCTAGTTTTCTAAGCGAAATTTTGTAGGTACATGTCAATTCTTATAATTCCCAAGCTAATAAATATTCAATATGTCATACTTAAACTAATTTCAAATTACAATTGTCCTAGTCTTTTAATTATATCTAAAGTAGTCAAAAAATTCATCAATTGAATAAAAACATTCCTGTACCAACCAGCTTTTAAGTTTACGCTTAAATACATGCAATGCATGGCAAGACTTTTAAATCATCTTGAAGACAGTTATAAATTTTTATCGCCATACAATAAGCGCTCTTTCCATACAAGACTATCTTTTTAGCTGGTATGACGAGACGATTTGGATACCTCGTGTTAAACCTACAAATGTCCTTATAAGTAGTAAAGAGTTCGGGATGCATTCTGACAAACAAACAAATTTCATATAAATACATGCACGGCACGGTCAGAAGTTTCATACTTGTAAATAGAGGCTTGCATGAGGTCATTAGGTCCACGTTGCAAATAGCTCTGATACACTGTTTCTGTGCTAACAGGGCTTGATGAGCATAACTAGAATTTCCCCAAACTAGAATACCATATCTTAGAATAGAGCAAACATAGCCATGATATGCCTGTAATGCAGTCTCTTTATTACTAATTTTTGACAGCTTCCACAAGGCAAAAGCAAACGAGTTTATTTTGCCGCACACCTTATTGACATGTTCATTCCAAGACAAAGTATCATCCAAACACATACCCAAAAAGTTTGTCTGCTGGGACTCTATGACACTATTATTAGAAAAACTAACTGTAAGAGGTTGTTTCTGAGCATTCCTATTTACAAACTGGATGAACGTTGTCTTTTGTAAATTGACATTCAAATTATTCTGATTTAACCAGGCTACAATGCTTTTAATTGTATCATTAATGCTCATATTATATGAGCTCGGGTTATTACAGGGAATGACGACGGACAGGTCATCAGCAAATAGAGTACATTTGAACCTCGTTACATTTGGTAAATCGTTAATGTACAGTAGGAACAGTAAAGGTCCCAAAATACTACCCTGAGGGACTCCGACACTATTAAGCTTAGTGGACGATTGATAAGCAGTTACTGTTTTGTTAGAATTGATTTGTAGTATCTCCACAAACTGAGTCCTATCATGTAAATAATCTCTGAGCCAGTCATTAACGACTCCCCGTATGCCGTAGAGTTCACATTTTGCCAGCAAGGTTTTATGGCAGACAAAATCAAAAGCCCGGCTCATATCAAAAAAGATTGCGGCTACTGGCAAACTCTGGTTCATGTACTGTAATATGTCATTTGTTAATGTGTATGCCGCTAAAGTGGTTGATTTACCTTTCTGAAAACCAAATTGTTCCGCTCTAATTAAATTAAACTTGTTTAAGAATGAGGTTGCAAATAGACAAAAAACACAGATCAATACAACAAGATGGCCCTTACAGGGCGACTCGCGGTCACCAAGCATAAGACAAATCAGGTTTATAAAAGTTTGAACGCGTGCGACACCGATCAGTAGCGCCCAAGTATACGACCCGCTAACAGTGTCCGTGTCCGCTCGGGAAAAAATCTTAAATAATCAATTTTGGTTGCAAACAATGGTCTCTTACAGCATAAAGTGGTGTGGCAAGTCTTCTAATACTTCTACATGTAAAAAAGATGGAACAACATTCCACAGTTAAGTCAAATTAATTATTTTGTTGAATATTGTTTATTGTCCGCGGAGTTCATTTATACTGGTCAATATGGTTGTGCTGAGCGGCGCCGAGGCGCGTCCATCCCTCTTTACCGAGTTAACAATGTGATATGCTATCCCTTTCACGTAAACGACTAGGCATGGGGCCATGTTAGTTTATGTCTGTTGCGGGAACTTCGTACTGCCGTTCGTACCATTTGCTACCATTTTATGAAATATAAAAGAAAGCAGATTTGTAATAGTGAATAATTATCTAGAATCTGTAGAGTCTGTAGTGGTATTTAGTTCATTGATTAGTTTAGAATATTTAGTTGGTTATTTAACTTAGTAAACGTAAGTAAAAATGCACAGTTTAGTTATTAGTTACTAGAATGATTTTTATTGAGATGCTATCACAATTATCATCCTCCTTGCGTTATCCCGGCATCGGCATTCGCCACGGCTCATGGGAGCCTGGGGTCCGCTTTGGAAACTACTACCAAGATTTGGCGTAGGCACTAGTTTTATGAAAGCGACTGCCATCTGACCTTCCAACCCGAAGGGTAACTAGGCCTTATTATAATTTAATTATAATATTATAATTTGTTGCAAAACAAATTCACCACAGTACTAGTACCGGTTCCATTGTCTATAATAGACATGTCCCATTCCCATCCCTACTGCTAATCATAAAGGCGCGCCATTATTTGAAACGACCAATGGCAGCACCGTGCGCGCCCGCCTCACCCCGCAAGGATTGGTGATTTGCGTCTCGAACAATATCGCTTGCATTTGGCTTCTAGTGGGGTGTTCTGTGACAAAAAACAATAGTCATTTGTTATACAAGAGTGCAAAGTTGTATTTTAACGCCGAGTGTGGAATTGAAAAACTCGCAAGCTCAGGATTCTATTCTCGAACCACTCGCTTCGCTCGTGGTTCATCTATAGAATCCTTTCGCTTGCTCGTTTTTCAATTCCACACTCGGCGTTAAAATACAACTTTGCACTCTTGTATAACAAATGACTATTGTTTTTTGTCTATTTGCAACCCTAGGGCGGACAATACTGAAGAGCCATAGTGGTTGTGATAACCAGCGAACTGTAAATTAAAATCTTGATGATAGGAAAAAAAAATAGTTTTATTTGTTTAGCACAACAGATACATTAGGCGAACATATTAGAAGAGGCAGATCTTTTGTTCCTATGGAAACAATAAACAAAAATGGTTTGAATTAAGAACATTTCTTTTTAATATCAATGTTGCCAACAGCCAAATATCAAATATCTTTATTTTGCATAAAATATGGTATACAAGGTGGACTTAATATAATTTAGGACATGCATATTTCACCAGCAGCTGGCATGCAAAAAACACAAACATAATATATACAACTCTAGTTTTCTAAGCGAAATTTTGTAGGTACATGTCAATTCTTATAATTCCCAAGCTAATAAATATTCAATATGTCATACTTAAACTAATTTCAAATTACAATTGTCCTAGTCTTTTAATTATATCTAAAGTAGTCAAAAAATTCATCAATTGAATAAAAACATTCCTGTACCAACCAGCTTTTAAGTTTACGCTTAAATACATTTAATGGCAAGACTTTTAAATCATCTTGAAGACAGTTATAAATTTTTATCGCCATACAATAAGCGCTCTTTCCATACAAGACTATCTTTTTAGCTGGTATGACGAGACGATTTGGATACCTCGTGTTAAACCTACAAATGTCCTTATAAGTAGTAAAGAGTTCGGGATGCATTCTGACAAACAAACAAATTTCATATAAATACATGCACGGCACGGTCAGAAGTTTCATACTTGTAAATAGAGGCTTGCATGAGGTCATTAGGTCCACGTTGCAAATAGCTCTGATACACTGTTTCTGTGCTAACAGGGCTTGATGAGCATAACTAGAATTTCCCCAAACTAGAATACCATATCTTAGAATAGAGCAAACATAGCCATGATATGCCTGTAATGCAGTCTCTTTATTACTAATTTTTGACAGCTTCCACAAGGCAAAAGCAAACGAGTTTATTTTGCCGCACACCTTATTGACATGTTCATTCCAAGACAAAGTATCATCCAAACACATACCCAAAAAGTTTGTCTGCTGGGACTCTATGACACTATTATTAGAAAAACTAACTGTAAGAGGTTGTTTCTGAGCATTCCTATTTACAAACTGGATGAACGTTGTCTTTTGTAAATTGACATTCAAATTATTCTGATTTAACCAGGCTACAATGCTTTTAATTGTATCATTAATGCTCATATTATATGAGCTCGGGTTATTACAGGGAATGACGACGGACAGGTCATCAGCAAATAGAGTACATTTGAACCTCGTTACATTTGGTAAATCGTTAATGTACAGTAGGAACAGTAAAGGTCCCAAAATACTACCCTGAGGGACTCCGACATTATTAAGCTTAGTGGACGATTGATAAGCAGTTACTGTTTTGTTAGAATTGATTTGTAGTATCTCCACAAACTGAGTCCTATCATGTAAATAATCTCTGAGCCAGTCATTAACGACTCCCCGTATGCCGTAGAGTTCACATTTTGCCAGCAAGGTTTTATGGCAGACAAAATCAAAAGCCCGGCTCATATCAAAAAAGATTGCGGCTACTGGCAAACTCTGGTTCATGTACTGTAATATGTCATTTGTTAATGTGTATGCCGCTAAAGTGGTTGATTTACCTTTCTGAAAACCAAATTGTTCCGCTCTAATTAAATTAAACTTGTTTAAGAATGAGGTTATGCGTCTATAAAAAACTTTTTCAAATATTTTAGAGAAAACTGGAATAAGCGCAATCGGTCTAAAGTTTTCTACATTTTCTTTACTACCTTTTTTAAATAGCGGCTTAATTAAAGCTCTTTTTAGGGTTACAGGAAAAACTCCACTTATAAATGACATATTGATTAAATAGCAGAGTACTTCCGCGATCTCATGTTTGCATATCTTTAATACGTTGGTCTGGATATCATCATAACCAGCTGAATTTGTGGGTTTAAGCTCATTAATA
The DNA here is from genome assembly GCF_023078275.1 of Leguminivora glycinivorella. Classification (NCBI taxonomy): domain Eukaryota; kingdom Metazoa; phylum Arthropoda; class Insecta; order Lepidoptera; family Tortricidae; genus Leguminivora; species Leguminivora glycinivorella. The sequence continues at coordinate 11,269,415 of NC_062978.1, forward strand.
GTTTTACAAATTTCGTTCTGATCAGTTGGCATCAAAAACATGCTTGCGTTGTTCGGTTGTATTAGTAAGTTGGCAGATGTAGGCATTGTAGAGATCTTATTAGCCTGGTCTGAATTTGTTAAATTTATATAAAAATCGTTAAAAGCATTCGCAATATCATTTGGATTTGATATATTATTATTGTTAACGGTTAATTTTTCGATGTAAGCATCACGTGATTGAGCAACAGTAGCGGTTTTAATTACATCCCACGTCGCTCTACATACGTTTTTTGATCGGGAAACATATCTTGCATTGGCACATCGTTGAGCTTGATGTATGCAACGTTTAAGAAGTTTTGAATAGTTATTAAACTTCTGCTTAGCATTTATATAACTAGCGTGTCCTCTTGGATATTTGTAATAGTTAAAACGTAAACGTCTCTTGGTTTTTACAGAGTTCATGATACCTTTTGTTAACCAATTACATGATTTAGATTTATTTGATATTTTTATTTTTAAGATGGGAAAACACAAATTATAGAAGAGTACAAACGTATCATGAAAGTGTTTGAATGCCACAGACACGTTACTTTCACTATATACTTCAGACCGTAGCCTTACCATGACTTTTTTGAGTTAAAAAATACGTTACGTTTTCAGTGAGAGTTACGGAAAATGTATGGAAAAACTGAACAGCGCTCCAAGCGGAAACGCTCACGTACTAAAATTTTCATCGGTACCATAAGTTATTAACGTGTTTACTCCGAGTTTTCAATACGTTCCTAACTTTACAGCTAAGGCGCTCTCTTTCTGATTGTATGAAGTCAATAGAACCAGAACTATTTGACAGTCTCTAGTGAAAACTCAATACTTTACGTGAGTAATCATTGACAGTCACTAGCGTAAAAGTAAACCACCAATTCACTGTGATGTGTCATTACTGTCAAATTATATAACAATCCCGCAACATTTTCTCGATTATATTTGCAATTTTAAATACAATTATGACTAATATGTATTAATTTATAATATTACGTGAAATTCAAGAACAGCTTAAATGTAGCAGTTAGTCAGTAGTTCGATAAAAAGATAAACCAGTGATGAAACGAGTGTTTGATACTTTTACAAAGGTAATGAGTTATATTTATTCATCATTTTGTACTGTTTAGCTACAGTTGAGATGATTATATTGGTTGCTTTCAGAAAAAGAAGATATTATTGAAAACAATATTTCCATGCCAGCCGTATGGAATTCAGCAAACCCAACGTAGAAGATTGTTCAAATTGATAATGATTGAGGCAGTTAAGAATCAACTGATTACCTACAGCAGCAGGCAGTACCAATTCATGGGCATGTTAGTTCCTCAATGCACAATACTTGTACCTGTAGTCACCATAACACCATATCTCGTGCGTATATATTAGAAGTGAACCAAAGGAAAAAACTTCAAAAAAATTATCCTATTACTAAAATAAAGTATCTCATTCTGTGACTTTGTTTATTTTGTAATATTCTTGAGTAACAGGCTAAGTATTTAATAAATTGATGTGAAACGAAAACTAAAAACCTAAAATTCAGCGTTTTTGTACATATCAAACATCAATTACAACGACATCGACATAGATAACGACAAAGTCTAATAACATTTTCCATTTATAGAACTTTTGAAGGCGATAAGCCATTATGGGGTGTATATGAAGATTATAATTTGATACAAAAGTGAGTAGAAAAAGCATTTTGAAACAAGTAAATATTGTATCTAATTTTTTGGCAGGGCACGTAGCCAAATGCACAAACGATTATGATTAACATCGTTATCGTAGCTTAGCTATCTCTATCACTTTTCCGTATTGACATGACAGAGCTAGACTGAATTTCGATCGGCGTTTAGCGCATAGATTGAAAGTCCATGGTTCAGCGTCAACGATTGACATTTCAGCTAAGTCCTAGTGTCAAAGTTGACAAAGCTAATATTTTTTTAAATTTATTGGGAGCATTGGCAACTTGGCAATCAGCACAAACATACAATATTTAATACAACATACAGCAGAAGAAACAATTACAGGAATAACAATTACTGTGTTAATCATAAAAGTAGTATTGCACATATTGAAATGCTAAACTTATGACTATTTAGTAACTACACAATACAATGTTTTATGAATGAAAAGAAGTATTTTTGAACAATTACAAATTATTTACAAAGCGCCAATAGTGTGGTGTGCATAATAAATTCATAAATTATAGGGTTTATGCCTACAGCCTTCAAGTTCATTTCCCGGTTCTTTGCTTGGCGGAAAATCCCAACAAACCCTAATAGGGATAGGGGTAGGGTTAGGGATAGGGATAGGGGTAATCGGTCGGCAATCTGTAATTGTAAGCAATAATGCGAGAAAGTACTTTTTACCTACCGACAATAGTGCCCAGATACGGAGCTATGTGAGTTCTGTTGTACAATATGTAATTTCCTCAGTGTATATAGAATACATACCTACTCGTACCTACTACCTACGCTGTGGTTGCTGTGTAACATTTGTATAACCACTGTAAGCATTTCTTTTTTAAAAACAATAGTAATATGAGTAATTGAAAAAAACGCAGACAAACGTCTGCATAGAAACCTACGGATCCAAATGAAAATTTTATTATTTGTATATGTTTGAATAAGAATTCTTTTAGTACGCGAGCGAAACCGCGGGCAAAAGCTAATTCTATATAAGATGCTATGTACCCTTTTTCTGTAAAAAATATTTCTATTTCTTTACTAGTTACTCAAGAACATCACAAATAAACAAAGTCTATTAATGAAATACTTTATTTTAGTAACAGGATTATTTTTTGGAGTTGAGGTTTTTTCCTTTATTGGAGCACTTCTATACATATACCTGTGATGATCATGGCCAATAATACCATTAAGTGCATCGCGGAACAAAAACACCTATAAATTGGTACTGCTCCCCCTCTGCTGCCCTACAGTATTATTAATAAACATGGAGTAAAGTAGTCGTAACTATAATCCGCGGTGTAACTCATGATTAGTGAAATTCAGTATTAATAAATGCAGAGTAAGCAGGGAGTATACTAATCAGACTTTACTCTCGGAGTAAAAGTTAATCCTAGGTACCACATAGTTTAACGACTGAGTAAGCATAGAGTAGCTGTCTATTTTGACGTTTCTTTGTAATCTATGGCTTTTTTCGGCTTTACCATAATTACCATCGCATCGCGTGTGATTTATCTGTTGTTCAAAGAAAATGGAGAGAGATTATTTTATTGACGATTTAAGGGATTTAGATGAATTAAATGAGGTGGGGAACTTGATGCCATTATTCAGGCATGTAAAATTTTATAAAATACGTAAGAATCCACTGGAAGAACTTCAGGAAAAGGATTTTAAATCGAAATACAGATTTCATCGATCTACTGCATGTTTTATCATCGACATGGTGAAAAATGACCTAGCTGGTGATTCAAGAGGTGGCTTTATACCACCCCATCTGAAAGTTTTGGCAGCAATTAGAACATGGGCCCGTGAAGAGGTAAATAGACAATCAATTTTCAAATTTATATCAATTTCATCTTGGGTATATTCAGGGGCGTGTACCTTCATAATTATTTTTAATTAAGTATCTTCATAAATCTTGTTTTTAATTTGTAACCCAGTGTTCTTTTTTGTCAACAGTTTCAAGATGATGCAGGAGATATTAGTGGAATGAGTCAGCCAACAATATCACTTATATGCAAACAAGTTGCCTTGGCTATAGTTGCTCAAAGAGCTCAGTGGATTAAAATGCCACAAACTGATGCAGAGCAGAATAATGTGATTGCTGGTTTTTATTCATTGTGTGGGTTTCGACAAGTGATAGGGGCTGTTGACTGCACACATATGCGAATTCCAAAAGTCGGTGGAGATGTTGGACAGTACTATATAAATAGGAAAGGATACAGTTCAATAAATGTGCAAGTGAGTTTTTAGTACCTAACCTAGTCACCAATATTTCCTAAATAAAATAAATTGATAGATTGAATAATCGCCCATCTGTTACTGCTGCACAGACTGGTATTTGACCCAAAAAGTTGGCCAAAATTATTTTAAAGTTCCAATGGCCTCCTAACCATTTGTTATTAAGATTTAAGGGTCAAGAAGGTAAAATAAACCGGCCAAGTGCGTGTCGGGCCACGCTCAGTGTAGGGTTCCGTAGTTTTCCGTATTTTTTTTTTAAACTACTGAACCTATCAAGTTTAAAATAATTTTCCTAGAAAGTTGTTATTAAGTTCTACTTTTGTGATTTTTTTCATAATTTTTACACATATGGTTCAAAAGTTAGAGGGGGGGACACTTTTTTTTCGTTTATGAGCGATTATTTCCGAAAATATTAATATTACCAAACAACGATTTTAGTAAACCCTTATTCATTTTTAAATACCTATCCAACAATATATCACACGTTGTGGTTGGAATGAAAAAAAAAATTGTCCCCACTTTACATGTAGGGGGGGTACCCTAACAAAACATTTTTTTCCACTTTTTATTTAACCATTTTGCCGGCGTGGTTGATATATATATTGGTACCAAATTTCAGCTTTCTAGTGCTACCGGTTACTGACATTATCCGCGGACGGACGGACGGACAGACAGACATGGCGAAACTATAAGGGTTCCTAGTTGACAAATTGAAAGTTGAAAGACATTAAATATTATATTTCAACTTTTATTAGTTATTTTCATCAAAGCTTACATTAGCTTTCTTCCAGGACATTTCTGTTTTATGTCTCTTGCTCCTGTCGCTCAACTCTAAGAAAGTCTTTTCAGGACGACCAGAACTGACTCCTGCTTTTGGTAGAGATATGCATCCTTTGAGCTACTCGATGCTGCTATCTAGGAATCTGGCACTTGTATTAAGAGCAGCTGTCCATTTTTGTTTAAACTAATGCTTGATGCGAGACAGTTTCAGCTTTATGTCAGCAATATTGTGGTCATTTTCCGTATATAGATTCAGTAATACTTGCTCCAAAAATTGCAACTTTTTGTTAAAAGTTGAGCTGTCTGAGCGTTCAATAATAGCAAATAAATCATTCCTATATAATACCCGGATTCCAGAAGAACCTAAAACACAAAAACGTAAAAATAAGTAAAATCTCATGTACCAAGTAACGAATGTGCTTACGGAAAAAAAATCACCAAAAATAGGCGGGTGCATTGGGGTGGCTATTCTGTACTTTATATTATAAAAGAAAGTCTATTCTTCAACATGTCATTCAAATGTTTGCTGGATAATGCTTGGTAACTTATTAAAAATTCCAATGTTCTTGAAAAACCTATCTTTTTATTTAAAATTTCCCGGTACTCACTTCTCAAGGGTATTAATGAAGAAAATCAATTAATATTTAAGTAAAATTTAGTGTTAAATAAAGTACATACCTGGTTCTTTGCAATCCATATTAGAAACCAACACAAAACGGGCCAATCAAGGAATAACAAATTTTTGAAAACAATGAAATTCGAGTGCATCGAACAATCACGCAGACGCTTTCGGCGAACGGTAATTTTCGACTAAGCCTACACGGGTGATAGATGACTTTAGCACGTGGTATTTTTTTTTACTAGGTGGAGGGGTTATTCTAGTTTTAAGAAACAATGGTTAAGAAGGGGTACGGCGTAAATAAAAAAAATGGATTTTGGCCAGCTTTTGAGGCTCAATACCTGTCTGTGTGCTGTTACTATGATGTATTAAGTATGAATATTGTTTCAGGTTGTGGCAAATGCTAATTTGGAGATTATGGATATAGTTGCTCATTGGCGAGGCAGTACACATGACTCTAGAATATTTAATGAAAGTCGCTTGAAACAAAGATTTGAGAGATCAGAATTTAAGGGCAGACTTTTAGGAGATTCGGGATATGCTTGTACACCTTATTTATTTACTCCTGTCCTTCGCCCTACTACAGAAAAGGAAGAAATGTATAACAAGGCACACATAAGGACCCGTAATGTAGTGGAAAGATGCTTTGGAGTATGGAAGCAAAGGTTTCAGTGTTTGCTGAGAGGATTTTCCACAAAATTGCAAAACACAAAATTATATATTGTTACATTGGCTGTACTGCACAATATTGCAATGCACAGGCAAGATCTAGAAGAAGTTGAAACAAGTGGTGACACTGATGACACTGTTCCAGTAACTCCAGCAATCAACACCTGCCTTAGAGGAAATTCTGTACGAGCAGCCTTTATTAATGAGAATTTTTAAAAATAAAAGTTTTAAGTTTACAATATATTTTTATTTTGAAACTCGTTCTATAAAAAATATATAATTAGACAAATTAACGTAACTTATACATAATAAACTAAGGATTGAGAACTTCACGGGCCTTTTTCAATTCCAAAATTTCCCTCTCTAATATGGCAGATTGTAATTTTTCTCTATGAATTTCCATTTTAATTTTGTGCTCTTCCTCAGCCATTTCCATTTTTCTTAAGTGTTCATCATCCTTAAGCATTTTGCTATGCCTTAGCATGTTGTTGACGTAGTCCTCATGGTCCTGTAATGACAAATAAATAGCTTTATTGATTGTGTTGTAAACAAAATCAACTCTAAATTAGTAGCAGTTTACCTTTTTGGGCTTCTTACTGCTGTGCACAATATTATTTGTTGGAATTTTTCGTTTTACGTCCTGCAAAAAAATAAAGGTTCATGTAATAATTTTCGAGCAGCGATTTGAAATATTGAAATAGACAACTACAATCATTTTAGCACTACATAACAAAAAACAAAAATATACATAATATTATTATTTAGCAAAGGTACCTTCTTTGCTAATTTAGTGCTCATATAACCACCTATATTTTTCATACATAGCAAATGACGACCGGTATGGCCTAGCGCGTAGTGACCCTGCCTGCTAAGCCGCGGTCCTGGGTTCGAATCCCGGTACGGGCATTTATTTGTGTGATGAGCACAGATATTTGTTCCTGAGTTATGGATGTTTTCTATGTATATAAGTATTTGTATATTATATATATCGTTGTCTGAGTACCCACAACACAAGCCTTCTTGAGCTTACCGTGGGACTCGGTCAATTTGTGTAAGAATGTCCTATAATATTTATTTATTTAAATATCAAAATCAAAATATCCCTTCCTTTTCAGTTAGGCTACGGTTCCACTGAGGCAGAGCAGAGCAGAGCGGTGAGGAATCAACCAATCATATTACTTCCGCTCCCCTCCTTCGCTTCACCTCCGCTTGACTGTTTTCAAGTAATATGATGGGTCGATTCCTCACCGCTCCGCCTCAGTGGAGCCGCAGCCTTACTATTTATATATTTACCTTCGCTGGAATTGAATCAACCTTTTTTGCAATTGGAGTCGCTACAGTGGCATCTTCTTGAATTATCTGCAAAATAATGTGTTATATCACTATCAAAAGCTACAACACACACACACACACACACACACACACACACACACACACACACACACACACACACATACTACATTGTACATTTCACAATCATATATAACATAAAACATAATATATACTATGAACAAAAAACAACAAAATAGTGACCTGGGCTTTTATTCCAGCTGTGTCCAGTAGTGGGAGACTTTGCTCCTTTTCTACATGTTTTGAATCCTAGAATAAAAATAATATTAAAGCCACAATTGATAAATGTTGACTTATCATGGACTGATACTTTTCATTAACTAAACAGTAATTTAATATGATATGTCTCACTTACAATGAGGGTTGGTTCTAATTCTCCAACAGTAACTCCATCCGAGTCATATATATTATGATCTATTAACAGCTCCGCAGGATTTAATAGGTCTTTTATTTCAATTATTGCCTCATTAGGAGTCGCTGGTCTTGCCCCACCACCTGTTTTGTTAACTTCCTTTTTAAAGGTGCTGCATGTCTTCCGTGCATTTATCTTCATGGTTTTCCACTGTATTTTTAATTGGTTTAGATCTCGAGATCGGCTATTTAATTCATTAAACCTAAAACAGTGTATCAATTTTAATAAATAGGTACAGTCTACCAATTTGATTTCTAGGCCACTCACAGTGACAATAGTTTGAGCTCCCTTATGACTGTTATACTAACAGTTACTTTGACAAGGTACAAAGTGGCTCAGAAATCAAATTGGTTGGCTGTACAGTTGGATTAAAATTCTATCTAAATGTACTGTAAATATTATAAATTATTAAAGATGGTAGAAACACCAGACAGGGCTTTAAAATAGTAGTAAAAGTAGATAATTATGAATAAATACCACGTGTTATTAACGATTCCAAAACATCCCATTACAGAGCATGGTTCTCCACCTACTCAGAAGGAAACTGCAGGCAAATCAAAATAGACCATGTACTTACTTAATATGAACTTGCTCCCATGCGTTAATTTTTAGTTTATTTGTGTTTGTATCTACGGATTTATTTTCAATAATTTGCGCATATTCCTTGAGCACGGAGCGAAATAACTGCTGAAATAATAAAAGACGCTATGTATAAATAACAGTTTCGGGAACAATAAAAAACACCACGCAAGTTAACCATCAACGTAAGTAATTTACCTTTTCTTCTTCATCCCAGTTAATAGAACGAAAACGTTTTTGGCTCATTGTAAATAAGAATGATAAAGTCAACAACAGAGAGTTACCTATAAAATTGTTAATATTTTCACCTAAAATCGCAAATCGCAACTAAACATTCAACACCAAACAAACGAAAATGACAGCCTGCCGTTGAAGTTTATACTAAATGTCATTGTTTAAATGACATCTTCCGTTCATTATTTCATTCCGTTGCTCACTCTTTTTACTTTTAAATTATGTGGGGTTGCCATAACATTCGTGTTAATCCCGTTGTAAGGAATGTATTGCTACTCCAAGGTTACTCCACGTTTATTAATAACCTTCTAATTACAAAGTTAATACTTAAGTACTCTCGTAGTAGCAAGTCCAATTGTAACGGTAGATTAACTTTGGAATAAGCGATTTTTATTAATAACACTGCTAAGGTTTTGAGTAGCGTAACTGCCAGAGTGCCACAGTATTAATATAAATTGAACCATCTTCCATGTTGACTGAATACCATACGGGTTTGTTCGGAAATATTGATTTCAATCATAGCTTCCGTCATCTTTCTGAAACCAAAAACTGCTTTGAGCAATATAATCATCTCAATTGTAAATAGTACAATATGATGGCCAAAAATAACTCATTACCTTATTTGATTTGTTCACTGGTTTATCTTTTTATTAAATTTTAGCTAATCTCGAATTTCACGTAATATTATAAATTAATGCAATATGTTAGTCATAATTTTATTTAAAACTGCAAATATAATTGTGAAAATTCCGTGTGATTTTTGTATAACTTGACAGAAATGTCACGTCAGAATGACTTTGCCTATGGTTTGAGGCCTACTACCGAATACCGAAGTTATCGACATGTGGACATGAGTCTCTTTTACTCTTATCAGTATAAAGTGAAAGAGGAAGAATCCCTCAGTGCGCCAACTTATGTACAACTAACTATATCTATAACAAAGAACCTTTTTGCTTTAAATGCATATACCTATGCCTTGATATTGGCTGCCTGATGATATGGTTACTGCCACCGGCCACCGCCACATCTCATCTAATAACTCATTCATATCCATCAATTTAAATATCAGTTGTATTATTTTACTATTTAACCACCGACGCAAAAACGACGGGGTGTTATAAGTTTGACTTGTCTGTCTGTCTGTCTGTTTGTGTGTGTGTCTGTCTGTGGCATTGTAGCTCCCGAACGGATAAACCGATTTAGATTTAGTTTGTTTAGCCAGCCATGTTTCATGAAAATCTGTCCACTATGTCGGGATCGGGGGTTTTTCCAACATTTTAATTAAGTATGTGGTTAGATTTTTAATCGAATGGTGCTCCCACACTGGCCCACCCTGTCTTACCGTGTTCTATAACGTTCTATAACAGCCAGTGTGAGAGCACCAGAAGAAAAATAAATGAGTGCCTTTTGTGATGTTTATTTAAATTAAAAAAGAAGCTCAGATTGTTTATGTAATACAATGCGTTGTATCTTTGTTTCTCTTATCCGATACAACATCCCAACCGATCTCTCCCGTCCCGTTCTCTGATGAATAGCCTACTTTACATCAGATAATTAATTACTTGTAACTCTATCCCTGGCTTAATTGTTTCGTTTCCGATTACGATTTATAGCTGCCATTGTTTATAGTGGCCAAGTTATGTTTGTTACGTAACTCACAGTTTATGTTAACATACTCGAAACGAAATTAGTTTAAGAGGTTTTGACACATTTTTGTTTGTCTAGAAGACTATACATATAAGATGAAATAAGGTACAGCGGGAAAAATCTCGACTGGGGGGCAAATGTATCTGGTACATTTTTTTTCCATGTTTTACAATGTTTGCATTATTAAATAGTTAGAGTGTCGAGATTTGTCCCGCTGTACCTTACACAAAATTGCACATTGGCACATATAATATGTAGTACGAAAAACCTTTCATCAATTTTCCTTTGTATTTTTCCGGAAACATTCTTATTTTATTTATTTTATTTTATTTTTATTTCTTGGAGATACAACAGAAGTATGTGACAGGATAATACAGATTACATTTAGCAACAATACATCGAGATTTGTTCACGTACTTCCTTAAACGTTCTCACTAAAACATGCTACCTCGAGGTCTAGCAAAAAAGCTATTGCCAGAGCAAAGTTCGATTTTGTCGGCAGTTTTGGTGAGAAACTCGCAGGCTACCCATCCGGGAGTCGCGCTTTCTGGTCTCTTGCCAAAGCTGCCGAGGGGAACTTTTGTCGGTCGTCTTTACCACCACTGCGAAATGCTGACGGTAATCTGGTCCATAGTGCAAAAGAGAAAGCCGATCTTCTAGGTACTCTTTTTGCCTCGAACTCGACTGTGAGCGATGACGGTAGCACCGTGCCGCCTACCATACCGCGGTGCGCATACTCCATGCCGGAAATCCGCATCTCCCAGAAGGATGTTCGGCGGGAGCTACTGTCCTTAAACGTTCACAAGTCGAGCGGGCCAGACGGCATACCTGCAGTTGTGCTCAAACGCTGTGCTCCAGAGTTGTGTCCCGTGCTAACGCATCTCTTCACGCTTTCTATTAGCAAACGGGAAGTTCCATCTTCGTGGAAAACGGCCCTTGTGCACCCTGTCCCAAAAAAGGGCGACAGATCGGATCCATCAAACTATAGGCCTATCGCTATTACCTCCCTTCTCTCTAAGATCATGGAGCGTGTAATTAACTCGAGGCTCCTTGGATACCTAGAAGAACACGATCTAATAAGCGACCGCCAGTATGGCTTTCGCCACGGTCGCTCTACTGGTGATCTTCTAGTGTATCTAACTCACCACTGAGCTTCAGCCATTGAGAGTCAAGGTGAGGCATTGGCAGTTAGCCTAGATATAGCGAAGGCATTTGATCGGGTCTGGCATAGGGGCCTTTTGTCGAAGTTACCATCTTATGGACTGCCCGAGGGATTATGCAAATGGATTGCCAGCTTTTTGTCCGGCAGACGCATACGAGCCGTAGTAGATGGTAGCTGCTCCGATAGCATGGACATAAACGCTGGCGTCCCGCAAGGTTCTGTGCTATCCCCAACGCTGTTCTTGCTGCATATCAATGACATGTTGTCTATCGGCGACATCCATTGCTATGCGGATGACAGTACTGGGGATACATTTTACACGGGCCGTGCTAATATCCCTCGTTCAGTGGTGCTAGAAAGTCGTGAAAAGCTTGTGTCGGACATCGAGAGGATTCTGTCCGGAGTCTCGGTGTGGGGTCGGGACAACCTAGTCTGTTTCAATCCCATTAAGACACAGGTGTGTGCGTTCACCGCTAAGAAAACCCCATTTATTTACTGTGGTTCCACAGTTTCAAGGCACAGCCCTTACCTTGTCAGGAAGTATTGGGATCCTCGGAGTCGACATTTCGAGTAACGTCCAATTCCGTTGTCACTTGGAAGGGAAAGCTGCGTTGGCATCCAAAAAGCTCGGTGTGCTCAACAGAGCGAGGGGATACTTTACTCCGGGGCAAAGACTGCTCTTGTACAAGTCGCAAGTTAGACCCCACATGGAGTACTGCTGTCACCTTTGGGCAGGAGCACCTGGATACCAGCTTGGACCCTTTGACTCGATCCAGAGACGCGCTGTGCGAATTGTCGACGATCCCAAACTCACAGGCGGTATTGAACCCTTAAGTCTAAGGAGGGACTTCGCCTCCTTATGTGTGTTCTATCGCCTGTACAATGGGTTGTGTTCTGAAGAACTGTTTGACATGATGCCAACGGCCACTTTTCATCATCGCACCGCTCGCCATCGACAGAGCGCTCATCCACACACCTTGCAACCTAAATGGTCGCGCACCGTGCGGTTTCAGAGGAATTTCCTCCCACGAACGCTCAGGCTGTGGAATGGGCTCCCTGTCGAGGTATTCCCGATGAACTACAGTATGGGGTTCTTCAAAAAAGGAGTGTACAAGTTTCTAATGGGTCGGCAACGCGCACGTGACACCCCTTGAGTTGCGGGCGTCCATAGGTTACGGTGACCGCTTTCCATCAGGCGGGCAGTATATCTGTTTGCCACCGACGTGGTTTAAAAAAAAAAACATACTTAAGGTAAACGGACTTAACTAAGAAAAAAAAAGTTACATGCAAGGCATAAGGTACTAAGCTTACACACATGTATAATTGTATATACATATAATTAACAAGCGATTTACAAGCTCACGGTACGATCAACTTGAAGTAACTGACAAACAATATCTTATTAACAGTAACATTAGGTAATTATCAGGGCCCGTAACTTTCATGCCGATGACATAAATTTGACGTCACGCTACATATAGTATGATTCAAGAGATTTATTTAATAATTAATCATTATTCATCAATCATTTTAACCATGACTTCAAAACTAATATATTCATACGTAAAACAATTAATACTTACTTGATACGTGAAAAGTAAATTAAATTATTTGTTTTTATTTTTTACATTCATTTTATTAATTATGTTTGTTACTATATTTCAATAAATTATTAAATCAATACAAATTGTTTCCTTTTCGTTTCATGTATCAAGTAGGTATTAAATATTCCACGTATGAATAGCTTACTTTTGAAGTCATTTGTACATGATAAAAATTGATTAATTAATAATGATTAATTATTACAATAAAACTATTTGAATCATCCTATAAGCAGCGTGACGTCAAATTGATGTCATCGGCATGAAAGTTACGGGCCCTGGTAATTATAATATATTTGTCATGCTAGTTCAGATAGTGTCAGTACGCCTTGTACTGAGACTGGCTGAAATAACATGATACGTTCGTACGCTTACTGAAAAATATTAAGGAAAATCTTTTCGCACTACATCTGTTCTGTACTACCCTATGTAACTGGAAAGTTTGTGTTGTGGCACTTAAGACACTTAATTTAATGGTCGGTGAACTTGAATAGCATCTGTCATAAATATCCTCTTCAATCTATACAAACCAGAATTTTTCGATTTGTACTTAGCTGGAACAAAAGACACAGTGAATTATCTGCGGATCAATCTTGAGACATTCACGCTTATTGTTTTCAAATCTATTAATCCCATTGCCTACGCAAACGTTAGCAGATCAAGTTTTCAACCGACCAATTCTTACATGACCTTAGTATATATTATGAGGAGGGGGCAAAGGGAAAATTTAGGAGAAGTGCCACAGTGTACCTGTGACCTCGCTTTATAGTTCTGAGGCGGCAATCGAGGGGGTTTAGTGGGTAAACCATGAGTCCAGTAGCCTATATAATATGGGAGTCTCAGTATCAGGGAGTATTATATCCAATCCTGGCCAGTCCCTACGTTCGGGATGGTATGCGTAACGCATTTCCCCTCGTTGAAAAAAAGATGTTCCCAAGCTAGAAAAATCTATAAAAAATGATTGACAGTGACAGCTGGTTGATAAAGAAGCGAGATAGGAAGCAACCAACCAGACAGATCGCCCGATAGTAAGCGATCACCGCCACCCAAACACTCGAAGGGTTGGAGGTGCGTTGCTAGCAAGAATCCACTTTTCGTTTCTTTTTTTTTATTTTGTTTGGAATGATAAAATGTCACTTTTATTCCTAAGCCTACTTGTAAGTAATCGGAGATTCGCTAAGACTAATTAAGCAACTGGAATGTCAATTCTCGACAATAGAGAGGGACGTCGGTGCCAATTGATCACGTACTAAAGGTAAAAGGCTGATTCAAATAACAAGTTGCTCTTGTATTTTTTGACATCAAAGTCACCGAAAATTGTAGGTCAAGAAGAGAGATCTTAAACTGTATTCAGTAAATATATTGAATAAAAATGTTGAATCTGTATTGTAGAGTGGTCGTCAGTTGAAGATATTTTTTTTCGACGAGTCAATCGTTTTATGTGTTTTCGAACACGAAATACTTTATGGTTGAAACCAACTTTATAGTTTTTTGATGGTACCTAAATGGTTTTATTTTTTCAAGCACTTATGTAATATTTCTTTTACTTTGCTCATTTTCTTATCTCGCTGTATAAACCCAGGACTATTTTCGCCGTGGTGACGAATTATGCCGCTTGTTATATTCACATTATTTGCAGGCTGCCCGAGACGTGCAATTTTGTGCAGCTGCGCATTGTATTAAACTGTCCAGACGTGATGGCAGAAAATTTTACTATATCGTCACCGTAGTAAAGGAAAATCTCGGAGACATTTTGCGTCTCGATAGGACCACAAAAACATTTGCCACGAGCTAGTTTTCTTAGAGAAAATTTTTCTTTGAGTTTTATCAGTGTAAGTCAGTTGTTTTTATTTTAATGGTTTTATTTTCGTGATTTTATACTAAATACGCATAGAACAGGCACAAATAGACTTTGGTTAGGCTCAGGTCAGGGGTCAGGAAACTGTCTCATTTTTACTGAAAACTCTTTAAAGGTATTAAGATATGGCATGTTTTGAAATGGACTTCAGGCTCAAATGGGACTGGGCTGGTCACGTCTGCCGCAATCATTCAGATAGTTGGGCTGTAGTTACCAAGTCGTTGTCAACATTAGAGCTCGGAACCGTTAGACTAGATACCTCACTAACCTGGCCAGACGAGGCACTAAATCAGGAGTCATGAAGGTCAAGGGGGAGGCTTTTGCCCAGCAGTGGGATACCATTATGTTAGTAAAAAAATGAAAAATAATAAAAATCACTGCGAGACACCACGGAGCGTGAAATATTTTGCATCTTATCTAAGCCAGGACACTAGCGTGCGCACTCTACTTCCCCACCGACGGCAAATTCTAAGATATTTTTACTAGAGCCAGGATTATAACCATATTGTTTTCGTTTTCCTATACCGGAAATAAAGAGGTATTTCACTTTATTTATCTTTCACCCGTCTGCTCCTGAAAGAGTACGTAATCCGTACACCTGTACATTATATATGTCGGAGAACGACCAAAATGTGGTTTAACATACGTTTTATCACGGTATATTTGACAAATAGAGCAAACAAGGGTTTTGCAATTTCGTACAACCTGGCTGGTATTCGACTGAGTTCTGCCAAAACGCCAGAAAGGACGCTACTGTTTAAAAGAACAGAATTGAAAAACAGATTATTGGAGGCTGTCAATCGATCTGCAGGAGAAATGGTTGGGGAGTCTTAGCGTTGTTGGAGATTCATCAGTCTAATCCGGCGGTTTGCTCGAAATAACAGGCGGAATGTATTCTATAATGTGAACTAATGCGTAATCAGTTTTGTTCAGTAAAGTAAATATGTGATATGAACGTGGTATTTCATTGAAAGCTCTCATAAAGAACTACTGAAGGTCCTGACAACGGTTCTGGTATGATACGCCCACGATCCGATATATACATAAAATTAGAAAGTAATCAAATAGTGTATATCTACAAGAACTTATCCAATCTATGAACTAGTAATCCGTGGTATAACTGCGAACGAATCAAACCGCTAGTTTGTTCAACATGGACCCGTTAAATTTACACCAGTGGTGAATTATACGTTAGATGCGGTTACATCCTTAGTTTCAGTTGGAGTTACGATTCAGTGCCGACCGGCACGAGTTTTATGGCGAGGTTTCTTTGAATAATGCAACAGCTGGCGCGTGAAGCTACCAGCTACGGGGGACCTACCGCGAACCATGTTCGACGTGTTGGCTTCCTTATTACACTTACATATGAATATACAAGTGCGACAGGTAAAGTCAACGGGTCAAACGTGGTTCGTGGTAGGCCCTCTAAGCTACGTGGTGATTAAGGTAGGATTCGGATCGACTGGGTCGGGCAACTGCCGCGTCGTGACGGATGCAAGAACAGCTGGTGACGCAGTGGTCGACCACGTCCGTCCTGCTAAGCTGCGTTTTCATTGCCTGGATACTAAAATCAGAGTTTAATTTAGCTAAATTACTCGTCCCAGTTACGTTGCTTTTAGACCTCGTTATGCTACATTAAAGATAGGTTGGAGTAAAACTATATTTTTCTTTTCTACACCTGCAATTGGTCACAGGTTCAATAAATATACTATCCGTTTACTTTGTGCACCACAGGTTAACAAATATTG
Source organism: Leguminivora glycinivorella (assembly GCF_023078275.1). Classification (NCBI taxonomy): domain Eukaryota; kingdom Metazoa; phylum Arthropoda; class Insecta; order Lepidoptera; family Tortricidae; genus Leguminivora; species Leguminivora glycinivorella. The sequence continues at coordinate 11,286,020 of NC_062978.1, forward strand.
AATCACATAGTATGTATTTAAAGTTTACTTAATACGCCTAAGAAATTCATCTTAGGTGTTTATAGTCTACCTAATTCACCCAGGTGATCTGAGCTGGGTGAACAGTCGACTAGATGTTACCCCACTGTATTATATACAGGAACTGGACAAGGATTTCCGCAATATAATCCTTTCAATGGGCAGCCTTTATGTAAGGACAAGCCATTGAATAACATTCCCTTTCGAACTGCAAGCCCATTAATTTCATCAGCCCTTTGCATTTAGCTTACCTCTATCAAATATGTCTTGCAATGCCATGCAATAAGGGGCAAGGGTCCTTAGGCTTTAATAACAAAATGAAAGGGTTTCACCTGTTAAAAGGCAGGGTGAGTTAGTCCTTATGCGATAACCATACAAAACCCTGTATATATTAAAATAATTACAGGCTGACAGCTGAGCGCAATGAAAAAAAATCATGCATAGTTTGATAAAGAATTACCCCCTTATTCATAAACGTTCACTAAAGTTATCAAGGCGATAAAGTTCGTTTGTCCCTTTCTATCACACCAATACGTCGGAAAGGGACAAACGAACTTTATCGGCTTGATAAATTTAGTCAACGTTCATGAATAAGGAGGTTAAAGTATTGATTTGCATGACTACCTTATCAATTCAAATGTATGTATTTAAATACGTGCAATAAAAACTTTATTCAGACATCCACTGAAAAAAAAAATCACTTCCAGTAAAGAGGAACTACAATATTGGCAATTGGTTTAATTACTTTGAAAGGAGAGGCAAGACTATTGGTTGTACAACTGTACACAACGAAAGAAAATCTAAAATGTATGACAAAATTGTGTATGACAAAAATAGACCGCATTTTCGCCAAATGTATCAACACAATGATACACAATTAATGGCGAAAAAACCCAAAAAATATTTACAAGACCACAAATAACAGCTATTAGGGACGACAAAGGAAGTATTAATCAGAACAATTTTTCTTGGACGAGGAAAAAGAAGCTCATTCTTTGTAATGCCGTGCCTAATCCTTCTCAATCAAGATAGGGTTGCTTCGTTGACGGAAATGGCGGGCTTCTGTTGCGTATTCAGCGGGGAATCGTGTGAATGTCTAGGAATATATTGCTGGGATTAGACTTTATGTGGAAAGTTTTAGTTCAGGCCACTGGGATGAATTATTTTTGTCTCTCATAATATGCGTTCTAAATACTGACTATAAACAGTAGAACTAGTATTAACAAGGTACGAAAAATCTGCACGTAATCGTGACGTGAATGATAAGGTACAGCGAGGCAAATCTTGACTGGGAGGCAATTGTAACTGATTCATTTTACACTTTTCCATTATTACACTATGATGTACATGTATCCACTGAACACGCCTACAATAATATAACCGGTGGACACTCTATGGAAAAAATGTATCAGTTACAATTGTCCCCCAGTCGGGATTTGCCTCGCTGTAGGGCACGAATAACATCAATAATTTATTTACCTAACAAAATATGGTGATGTTAAATTCGAGTATCTGATATTACATGATTGGTGCTATAAGTAAATAGACGAGTCACCCTTACGTTATAAATAGAAACTGGAAAAAAACGTGTAATCTACGTCACAGCGAGATACTGACGGGCCTTTTGCTAGCCCTGCAGTTGATATTACGCAGCTCAAATTTTTCTCTTGAATGACACCCATACATACATATAAATGGAGCCTCACCAATGTAAATTGTAGTACTAAGGGAAATTGATTGTCAATTTTTTCTTAGTATCCCGGTTTGTGAATATAATGTTTCCGGGCTGGTAAGGAAAACATCGTGAGAAGACACATTTTTATATAATATCCTAGCGAAGGCATACGTAGGTGGTTTGAAGAAATGTTTTGTATTTTTTTATACACAAACTCAGCATGATTGTAATTTAAACATACGAAAAAGAAATTGCCGTGAGACAAAATGACATTTATCCCATATGTTCCGAAAAACTACTAGTTGGTTTCATTGACCCACGACCTCCAAACTGAACGTCGCGTGTTTAGCGCGCTAAGACGCTAGGCGCTTTTATATGGCTACAATTTAATAATATTAAACTAATCGACGGTATCAGGCGTTACTTTGTGGAAATCCATGATAGTCAAAATCTAGATGTAATCTTTTAATCCAAAGCAAAGTAATATTTACTAAATACGCTAATATGTTGATAACGTGTTAGTCAATTAGTGCCATCCTCAGAACATTCAAGTCTCAGTGCCATCCCTGGCAATTACGGGGTTGAAAGAAAACGAAATTGTGACATTGCAGTGACAGGTTGCCAGGCTCTCGCTTACGCCACAATTTAACCCATATCCCACAGTGGACTTCTACGACACCCACGGGAAGAAAAGGGGTGGTGAAATTCTTAACACGGGCAATCAAAAGTAATCTTCTAGTTTTTGAATAACATTATTCAAATTATAATAATTTTGAATAGCATTATATAAAAACTATTCAAAAGATTACTATTTTTTTTTCTTTTGTTAAGCAAAATTATCCCCTGTGTAGCAGAATTGATTGATCTACTAAAGCCATTTTAACATAGGTTTACCTATCAGGGTATTGTTTTCTCTGCAGCGGGGATTTGATAGATTATGATGTATGTTTATGATATGATTGTTTGGTCATGCATCGAAAATGCATTTTCTGGTAATGTTATTAAATGGAAAAGTCTTCAATCAGCCCTATTTGATTAATTACTTTATTTCATAAAATTGAAAGCCTAAATGTTAATGCTTGGTTTTTAGTACCTAAGGCACTGAAGCTTGTCAGCTTTAGAACACTAATTTGTTTTTCATATCAATACATAATTTTACGTTTGTTGCATAGTTTTGATTTAGACAATTTTATTTATACTGACAAAAATAATTAACTGTATTGATTTTATTTAAAGTAATCAATCGATTGCGTGTAGTTTTTGTAAAAAAAAGTATTTATGACTTTTTTAAAGTGACTTTAATTATTAACACACGACCTGTTCGTGTTTTGACGGAATAATACCTCTACATAATCATTGTTATAATTAAGATTTTATATTTTATTTCTAGTTTACAATTGCTCTCTTGGCCTATCTCACCCCGTGCAGGTACCTACAAATCGAAATATTAATGATGAAAGGCTTCAAATATTACTACAAACTCCTAAACCAACAGATTACACTATTGGTATTTTGTATTCATATCAATTCATTTAAACGGCAGGTGGCGCCGGTGGCCATCTGCGATCGTGAGGCGCATCCAAACGCCCGTGTGGAACCGGTTTAATATTCCTGTCTGAACCTACTGCAGGCGAGATTTGATGCAGAATAGTCTGACGCAGAGCGGTCTTTTTCAGGTTCCCATGGAACAGCTTCCTTTAGTTACAAGTACCTATTACTTTAGATATTCTTTAGATATCATAGTAGGTGCCTAATACACCATAACCACATAACGACGACCGGTCTGGCCTAGCGTGTAGTGACCCTGCCTGCTACGCCGCGGTCCCGGGTTTAAATCCCGGTAAGGGCATTTATTTGTGTGATGAGAACAGATATTTGTTCCTGAGTCATAGATATTTTCTAAATATATAAGGATTTTAACTATATCGTTGTCTGAGTAGACCTGCAACACAAGCCTTCTTGAGCTTACCGTGGGCACAGTATAATAAAGAGTACTATCGTACAGTATGGCCACTTCCGCTCCCCGCTGAAAGTGCCGCCCACCCCCTCTCAGTTACCTGACAGTTACCGCCTGTCAAAAACGCGAACAGTCGACCTGTCGTCCGAGGTGTGCCGTGGGACTCAGTCAATCAGTGTAAGAATATCCTAAAATATTTATTTACTTATTATTATTTATTTATAACAATTGAGAGCTGCACTTAATTTATTTGTGGGTAAGCATAAAGTCATTTTTGATCTTGTTTGGTTAGTAAAATGTATATTTATAAATGCAAGTGTCCTGACTGACTGATTCATCAACGCAGAGCGGAAACTAAAAAAATATTATATTTTATAAAATGTACAAGAGATGAGAAGCGATTTTGAAAAAGGGGATGAAAGATTGTATAGGCATCAAAGTTGAGTTATAAACTTTGAAACTCAGTGAAAAAAATATTTTATAATTTCTGTATATTCATCCCCTAAAGGGGTTGAAAAGGGGATGAAAATCAGTATGGATATATCAATTTTTATTTCGAGTTGAGACTTCGTGAAAATATAGTTAAGTATAGTCCAAAAAGTAGTGTCTTCATTTCTTTTTTTTTATTCATCCCCTAAGAGGAGTCAAAAGTTTGCGGATATAAGTTTTTATTTTAATTTAATAAATTGACACTTCCTAAATGGTAGTTTAAACAAAAAAAGAAAACCAAATTCAGTGTTTTTCATCCCTTAATGATGATAAATGTTTGTAGGGGGATTAAATATGATTTATTTAAGATATCAATCAACGCGAATAAAGTCGTAGGCTAAAGTTAGTTAACAAATACATAACTAGAAATGTGTAGCGATATTTTGATCACTTGAGTACACATATTTTAGGAACCTATGGTAATAATGAGTTTGCAAGTATATAACATCAAATTACAAAATGAAAATTTGGAATTAGATCGAATATTTCACTAAAACTAGATTGTACGTCATTTATGCTGAATCTTCAAATAAATATACCATATAATATGCCCTAAATGAAAATAAGGTACAGTAAGTACTAGTAAAAAACTATTTAAAATTTACAAAGACGTAAAGAAGTGCACTATTTTGCAATATAAATTCTGGCGGTTGCGACTGCGGCGAGAAATATAGGCGGCAATCCGTCTGTGGTCATTGCAAAGCTCTACAATCCCTGTCTTCGGCAGATAAAGCTTTGAAATTTTATAGATGAACCGAACAGCACAGATGTATTTTTTTTTATTATTATTATAAACTAGCCAGTGATTGACCTTAGTCGCACCTGATGGAAAGTGACGACAAGGCCGAGGTTGTAGCTCACTGGTTCAGTAATAGCCTATGCCATCAGACGTGTGACGGAGACAGAAAGATATAAATATCCATTTTTGAGAGTTAATTTGCAAATACAATTGTTAAAGGCATAATAGAGGGAAAAATCGAAGGCAAAAGGGGCAGAGGAAAAAGAAAAATTACCTGGGTGGATAACCTTAGGAGCTGGACGGGAATAGACGCTGCCGCGCTAGGCAGAAAAACTGACTGTGGTAGCCGACATCCGAAGAGGATATGGCACCTGAAGAAGAAGAAGAGAGTCAATTCTCTTTGGTGGCGTGATAGAAACAGGTGATGGAAGATAAAGAAACAACTGACGATCGCCTCCGCATTACTTTAATTACGAAATTAATGCAGCGATAATGATCATAAAAATCAATTTTCTGACCTTCGACCGTCAACTTCTCCAGAAGCTCCTGAATATGCCTCTTAGGGTCACTTGCACCAACGAAAATCGAGGTTTAACCCACCACCATTTTATATGGAATTTAACAGATGACAGCCCACTAACCCTGAGTTAAGTGGTTGGTGCAAGTGGGCCTTAGAGAGGCGAAACTTCTTACTGATTGCAGTTTTGGTCGTGAGTTAAATTTATTTGCTCCTTCCAGAGGGCTGGGAAGCCCTCCCTCAATAATTTACTTCAAAAATCTTGGTGGCTCTACTTCTTAAATCTATCCTTGGGCCCTACATTACATATCTCTTTGTAGTCAACATCGGAATGTTATTTTCATAATGTAGGTCTGCTATAGAAAAATAAAATTGTCGATGATCAAATAAGCACAAAAGTCCTCGTAATCGTTTTCACTATATGAAAACTGTTTTCTTTTACAATATGATAACTAAGTAGAGCTTGTCAGATTTATCAAACATCTAAGACGTAATTTAATATACTTATTAGTATGTATAATTTGCGTTAAAGAAAACATATAAAATTATTATCTAAATACTATTTTTCCTGGGCACAAGGCAAATCTTTTCATTTCTCTGGTTTCGAAGAGAAAAACAATGTTATCGACTGAAATGCTTTTCTAATGGCAACCCCAGGCCTATTGTCTCCACCTGTTCACTGATTCAAACTCATTATCACAACAGCAATATGGCTCATTGACTTCACACAATGTTACGCCTAAATTGACACAAACGATTGTTATGACAATAAACTAAGAAGGCAATTTACCTACCACTAGTCATCCATGTTTCCGATTTTCCCCACTCCTAAATTTGGAACCTATGTATTATATTAACATGGTTGGCATTTGAGCAAAAATTTGGTTGATATACGAGGTTGCGTTTTCATTCAACATGTTCGATGGAAGTTTGGCGATCCAGCCATAAATATTTATGGCATTGTAGTGGCCCGGAGCTTTATTCGACTTGACTAATTTGACGTTTCGTGTTGATTCTCCGCTGTACAATCACTTATCAAAATTAAATATTTTCAAGTTAACGCTAAGTGCCAAATGTGAACCTAACCAAACTTTATAAACCGCATCCGTTGGTCACAATTATACATACAATGCAAAAAAATAATATTGAATAAATAATGCAAAACAAATCACACCCAATCCAGACCTAATAGAATCAGCATGCGACAATATTCATTATTCATCTTAAAATGATGCGAGTTTGACAGTTAATTCGAGTCCAATACGGCCCCAGGCACGCCAAGTATAACATGGCCAGAAAGCTGTTGCTAATGTTGACCTTTTTCTCTCTTGGGCGGAAAGTTATATCTTGTTTACATGCGTGATTGCCAAATCCAATATCGTAATGTTAAGTGATGAGACGCCATCAACGCACCTCTCTTCTATTTTTTCTTGTGATTGATTTGCTCTTGCTTCATTTCGTGATTGGATAAATGAGATGGCATATCTTTTATTATGTTTATTATAAATAGGTAGTATAATCTACCTACGTATTATTGGTATAGTCTGGATCTTATCATTTTTAGAAACCTTATAGGTATACACATTTATTTTGTTCAGTTTCTTCTTTTAGTAATGTTCCTTCTATGCAGAAATAACAAGAAAAAAAAAATTGCTTATAGGTTTGGGCCTAAAAAGTAAAAATGGAAAATATTTAAATGAATATGATTTTTGAGATCTAGATGTCCAACAATTCAAATGCATTTATCACACAGGCAGCTTGTCACTTTTAGCTCGACCTCTTAAAAGCTATTTTACTCGATCGTTACGGTACACGTATCTCATTTATGAGAAATGAATTCGACCCTCCTATGAGAAAATAAATTGAGAAGTTCAAAGAGAGCGAAAAAACGATGGTGAAAAACATTTCGGCAATAAACAAGACAAGGTGGGGTCACGGCGGATAAATTAGGGTGGAGAAATATGATGGAGCGTAATGTTTCGAGAGTGTTGGACTAAGTGTGAGTCGAAAAAACGATCTCAACAGGCAAATCTCAAGATCAAGTAAGATACGCTTGATCTCTGTTACAGTACTGATTGCTGTAACTGTTCGGAGTAGCAAAGATGTAACTCCGTATAGACAGCTACAGTCTAAAAAAAACGTACCTCAGAACCATATAGAAATAGGTACGGTGTCCTAGATGGCGTTACACCTTTGGGGAACGCTCGGCTAGATGGAGCTAATATTAACATTTGACATTTTAACACATATCAAGCTAAGAATATGGGCCAAATTGTCAAAATTGAAGTTTAAAAGTTTTGAGCTTGTGTCGAGAGATGTCTATGCACTGTGATTACACATTTTACTTTGACAATAACTCTCTATAATACTCGATCCTCTTTGGGAGTAGTGTATAAATCAAATAATTTTATGAAGTACATTTCGAAGTATTAAGTGTCTTTTAAGTTGTAGGTCACAAATGATTAGGTAACTGAAATAAATAGGTAGCATCCAACATCAAAGATATACTTTAAAACGCAAGCAGTAAAAAAACATTCAGTCTCAGCATCAGCATTACGGCTGCAATATTGTGACTACGTCGCTGCAACAACTAATGTCAAAATTCGATCTTTTCTACAAAAAAAAAAAAAAGTTTCTCAACCCATTCACACTTTACTGTCTTCACACTCACTTCTAAAATACTTTTGGTTTCCATGTAAACATGAGCTATTTTTTAGGGATTAAAGGTAAATACGAGCGGGTTACAGGCAGTTTTGTCCTTAATATTATCCATCATTTTTAAGCAAAAAAACTTACAGAGCTGCAGCTGCTTAAGTTGTATGATACATAATAGATACTTTTTACTTTAATTTTCTAGAAAGATAATTTAGACAATTACCTAGGTACTGTGATAATATTTTCATCCTCAAAATAAAATATATCTAAAACTCCGAAACGTTTCGGCTTTAAGTGGCTAACTACTCTCAGCGACTCATTGGCCCCGACGTTTTACGGAAATTCAGTGTGTGTTCCTATTCCAAAGAGACGTGTTCCCCTTTTACGCGACGCAAACGTAACTTGGTGGATCAGTAAATTGGTTAGCGACTCCAAATTGCTCTTATAATCTAATTTTCAGGGAAGTAACAGTTTTGATTCTATTAAGATCTCAGTGTCTCTTGTTGAGTCTGTTGTACTGATTCGAAGATGTGGCTTCGATTTCAAATTCAAATCTTTCAAATCTTTGTACTATAGAGTGTTAGAGCCGTGATACATTTTAACATATTGACAACTACAAAAACAAGCATGCTCCGTCCTCACATTTTAACTAATAATTCGATATGTAGAAAATATGACTATTTAAAAGTAATTTTGCTTTGGTTTTGCCTATTAAATTACTATTTCGTTAATAGCATTTCTCTACAATGTTGCTTGATATCCTTGAACATATCTGAGTCTAGACAAATTCTACATACGCTAATAGAACACAAACTTCACTTGTCCTGAGTAAACTAAACAATTTCAGAAATCTGCTTTGTTGTAGTTGCACGTTCGTATATGTATGTATTAAATACTCTTACTCTTACTTACATGAATGGCGATCCTAAATAAACACAGTCGAATAATGTCAGCAGTGAATATAGTGATATCAGTAGATTATCCATAATTATTAATATTATGAATGGGAAAGTGTGTGTCTGTTTTTTGCCCGTCTTTCACGGCAAAACGGAGCGACGAATTGACGTGATTTTTTTAAGTAGAAGATAGTTGAAGGGATGGATAGTGACATAGGCTACTATTTATATCTTTCTAACGCGAGCGAAGCCGCGGGCAAAAGCTAGTAATATATACAGTCGACTTCATAATAGTTACCTACATTGTGGAGCGTGGGGCAGAAGTGAAATATTGCAAACGAGAGTACATTTAATCGCGACGGCTTTCTGGAGACCCGAGTTTGCAATATTCTTACGCCCTGAGTTAATGCAAGTACGAGCAAGAATCGTACACTCACACATTATGATACAAGTGCGTAAAAGAGGAAGTTTATTTATTTATTTATTTATTTAAACCTTTGGGAAACAAACAGGCAAAACAATACATCTAGTAAAATCAGATTACACATTCACAAGCCACACAGTTTCTAGTGGAATGAATAATAACAGTTATGTTGCTCAGAAGTTGCATTGTAATAATTTAAATTTAGCACATGCAAAACTCAAGTATCTACAACAAAATTATAGAAAATTATATTGTTAACTTTAGGAAATAAATACTTACTAAAGACATAATTTTAATTTTTAACTTTACGAGAAACAAAGTAAGGATAAATGGAAAATATCAATATCAGTACATTATAAGTATACAAGTGCTAAGTGCAAAGTACGCCCAAAATTAATAGGAAGTTAGAAACGAGTGGCAATAAATTCAAACACGACCGAACGGATTGTTTGAAAAATAATCGACACGAGTTACGAATTTCCTTTTCGCACGTGTATTACAGTGTTTTTCAGTACAGATGGCCTTCCGAAGTTTCCACCTGACAAGAAATAAACCACTTCTCGCACTAGTGCGTAAAAAAAGCACCATCTGTACCATAGATTTAATATAAGATCATACCATCCCATACATTAAAATGCGACCGCCTAAGAACACGCATATACCCACACATTCGATTATACTTGTAGATGGCGTTAAGTGTCACTTTTGACATAGATTTATGGCTCGAAAGTGACACATAACACCAATCTACAAGTAATCGATGGCAACAAGGCATTTTTGTGGCGCCATCTATGTGTGGTGTAGTGTATGCGCGTTCTTAGGCGGTCGCATTTTAATGTATGGGATGGTATAAATCTTCTTATATTTAATCTATGTCTGTACTGAAAAAAATAAGTACAAGTATATGCTACCGAATATGAATGATGATAACCGTACCATAATAGTCTATGTCATGTATGTAAGTTGCACTCCGAAAATTAAAACGTATTGCTCCATTACTAGAACCAACACTATTTTTCATGTATAAGAATAAGAATATATTGCTGCCAAGTTTGTCCGGACTTGAAAAGCCAGTGTTGTGGAACTGCGAACGCTGATCTAGATTTATTCAACTCTGAACTTGCATCTAAGAGCTCTTTCAGACTAGCGTACTTTCATATACGCGTCGTTTGCTCTGTACAAAAGTAATCCTTGTAATACAACATCAACAACGCTAGACTAGGGACCGTATATCTAGGTTTCTTCTCTGTTTATCAATAACCCAAATATCTGCTGCCATTTAGAACTGTGAAACCAATGTCCAAACGACGAGCTTTTATTGATTTTTATCACATAGTTATCTATCTGATTGATAGTCGATAAGATGGTATTACCTTTCGTAAAACTAGTACCTAACTACGCCAGCTCTTGGAATCAGTTGTCAAAGCGGACCCCAGGTTGCCATGAGTCGTGGCAAATGCCGAGAAAACGCAAGAAGGATGATGACTTAGGTGCGCCGGACCATCTTAGTAATAGACCGTTCTCATTGGTGTCACAAGTAACGAAAGTGAAAATATGTGTCGCCTGGGAGTTTCCAAGTTTGTAGCATTTGGCCCGACTTGGTGTTTAGGATAGAACTATGTAGTAGTCAACTTGTCAACTTTGGCAAGTAATTAGTGAACTTCAGGATACCTAGCGGAATGTAAGTTATGGTAATGTTAGACACCTATTGAAATGTTTCTTTGAGTTTGGTTATTTCAATTTGTTTTAAAGGGGCGCCATGTTTTATTTAACCAGTTTTATTCTAGCTGTTACATACATACACACAATCACGCCTGTGTCCCATAAAGGGGTAGGCAGAGCACATGAACTACTAAAGTTTCAGTGCCACTCTTGGCAAAAAGGGGTTGATAGAAATCGAAATTTTGAATTCTAGCTGTTAATATGGACATTACCTTATAATTCATAAATTGATGCCAATAATTAAAACTTCTCGAAATAATCTTGTTTTTTGACATAAAATCTTTAAATTATAGAGCAGCGAAGTTGTGGTCCAATGATAGCAACCTTCCCCTAAACGTACAATTAGTCGGTAATACCCTGTCCGTTTGCTATCATGTAGGTACTCTTTTGGTACAAGATATGGACAAATTACCTAGTGTATTATTGAATTGAGTATTTCTACCCCTCATATTATATTTAAGCAATATACAAGTACTTATGCCCTGGCTCATTTAAACCTCTAAACCCACATCCTAAACAAACGTCGGCACCACAAAGCCTCTAAGAAACACTTAAATCTGAGTACCTACTAACACGTGGTGTACAAAGCAAGAGATTTAATAAAACGGGGTGAAGTGAAGCGTGTAATGGAGTTCCTTTCAGATATTAGTCCCGACAAAAGGGCCACGCGAGTCCAGAGGAAATTGGCCCGATCGTGTCTGCTGTGGCTTAAAGTTCACTAAAGACTTTGACGTAAAAAATGTGTAGGAGTCCCATTTAATAATAATATGTTGTTTTCAAAGAAACTTGTCATGACGAAATTGTATTGTCAAAAACCAACTTTCTACGACTATAATTTAGTTGGTCACTACACTTAGGTACCTTTGTATATCATGAAATAGTATCAATACAGAAATTCATACATGCGTTCACAGTAACACCGCACGGCAACAAAGCGAGTTTTAAGCTTAAACACTGTGTGACGATTAGGTTTCAAATCTGGCTACCTGCAGACCTGCACTATTGCACAGATGAACTGCCGTTCATGGTAGCAAATGATAGCAGATTTTTATTGAACAACATTTATTTAAAGCATAAAATCATTAGGCTGTAGACTTTGTGATGAGAATAGCTTAATTCAAAATTAATCGTCATAATTATTTCGTATATTAGCTAGTAAAAGGAGCGAGTAACTTAAACATTTATACATAAATTGTGAGTAGGTACCAGTTGTTACTTCAAAGAAGAATCACCCGCACTCAGATAATATTCCAATAATCCGCACAGATTTCATCATCAAGGGTATCCGTAAGCAAACAAATCTACGAATTAATTATGAAGAACATCAAAGCAAAATTAATCTGAAATACCAATTAACAACATTCGAAATTAAGGCTTCGGAATTTAGTTTAATTCCAACCGCGAAATAGTTGGCTACGAACACATTTCAACGTTTAAACTTCTACAATGCACGTCATGCATGAGAACTAACGTGTCAGCTATTTCGTTGCTACGAATATGTCCGTTCTATTAAAAGTTACCATGAAAATTGTACTATTGGTACAATTATAATTATATACTAGACTAGATGAGTACATTTTATGCGATAGGAGGCAAAAAAGGCAAACGACCTGCCGCCTATAGGTATACATAAATCACGTCTGTGTTCCCAACAGGGGTAGGCAGAGCATATGAAACTGCTCAATCTTCAGCGCCACTATTAGCAATTAGGTAACAAAATTGTGATATTGCAGTGACAAGTTGCTGGCCTATCGCATCGCCCACAACACAAATTGTTCAAATCCAAACAAACTAAGTAACTACGAACAAAACTAAGAGCTAGATAAGTCAATTTATTATTAATATTAGTAATTAATGGATACGATATAATTTGCTAGGTATTACGATATTACTTACTCGTAATATAGGAGAAATGTTAACGGAATGGTGGCCGCTTACAGACGTAAGAAGCGCTTGGCATCCGTTAGCTCGTTGGGTGGACGACATCCGCAAGTTTGCGGGTCACAACTGGATGAGACTAGCTCAGGACCGGGATACATGGCGTACTAGAAGAGAGGCCTATGCTCAGCAGTGGGCGATAAAGGGCTGATATGGTGATGATGATGATGATGAATATAGGAGATGTTAGACAAGAGCGATGCTTGTTTCGTGGGTCATTTGATTAAAATTTGTGGTGTTTTCAAGCAAAAAGCATCACATACATGTCGCTTGACGAATAAGAAAGCGCTAACAGACTATTCTTATAAAATATTTATGAACGAAGTTTATCCGTACATTAATACATACAGAATGAAAGGATTCTATCATATAAAGGATTTCTATCATAAATAAAACAGGAACATTTAACACCTTGTAATTTTACGGATTCCTAAAAATGCAAACACCCAATTTTTCTAGAAACTAGAATGATTTTTAACCTCACTAAATCGGAAACACGTGTTTTATTGTTTTCCCCTCACTAGCTTGGAAACACGTGTTTTGTCCTTTAATAACAGCGGGTAAAAACGCATTTTATCCACTAGTGGGTAAAGTAATTTGACCTTGAATAAAGTCAAATTAACAGCTTTAAAATTGATAAAAGCAGGTGAATCTAGTAATAAAGATGATTGACCACCTGTGGTACAACTGGCAGCAGTGTTAAACGCATTTTTTGCGTTGTAGTTTCCTCGCTATAGTGAGGGGAAAAGTTTTGTGTTACACTCAGGTGCAAATGTATTTTACTTCTCGTGTGTTAAAAACCTCGCAAGTTCAGGATTCTACTCTCGAACCACTCGCTTCGCTCGTGGTTCAACTATAGAATCCTTTCACTTGCTCGTTTTTCAATTCCACACTCGGCGTTAAAATACAACTTTGCCCCCTTGTATAACAAATAACTATTAATGCCAGAGCGGGTAAAACGCATTTTATCCACTAGTGTATAAAGTAATTTGTCTTTGAATATACCTAGTTAAATTTTTAACTTTGAAATTGATAAAAGTGAGTGAATCTAGTGATGAAGATGATTTACCACCTGTGGAACTACTGGAAACAGTAATATATGCGTTTTTTTTGCGTTGTACTTTCCTCGCTATAGTGAGGGGAAAAGTTTTATGTTTCAAATGTATTTTACTTTACGTAAGTTCAGGATTCTATTCTCGTACCATTCGCTTCGCTCGTGGTTCATCTATACACTCCCTTCCCTTGCTCGTTTTCAATTCCACACTCGGCGTTAAAATACAACTTTGCACCCCTGTATAACAAATTTAAAAACTATTAATAGTTTGAAATCTAAATTTATATTTTAACCATACCTACTTCAGTTTAGTACTTGAACAACAAAGCCTGCACGAAAACTTGTGAGTTATTTTCATTGCTTACAGATAGCTCGCTTCGACTGATCGATGTGATTTAGAGATCAATAAATGAATAGCTTGAAATTTTGAAAGTTACATTTCATAAAAAAATTACTTCTTACATCCGTTTCCTAACAATACTTTTCACCACACCAAATGGTAAAATAGGCTCTTTTGATTCTTCAATCATCATCATCATCCTCCTTGCGCTATCAAGGTATTTGCCACGGCTCGTGGGAGCCTGGAATCCGCTGTGACAACTAATCCCAAGATTTGTCGTATGCACTAGTTTTTGCGAAAGCGACTGCCATTGACCTTCCAACCCAAAGGGTAACTAGGCCTTATTGGAATTAGTCCGGTTTCCTCACGAGATTTTCCTTCAACTTCAATAACAAATGATAAATTTGTATTTTATTAACAAGAGTGTAGATTAATTTCATATACATAACTTGATCATCACAATCACTTGGCCTATGCTAGCGGAGGGAAGAACTCCCCGAACAGACCATTAAAACTTGGAGCTCGTCATTCTTGCCTTCAAACTCTAAATGACGTATTTTGATATGTGGCGTACGTCAGTTACGATCTTTTTACTTTAAGTATTGCTCTTTTAATGCATTCCTATTTTTCTCTTTAGAATATTTTTAATATCGTTTAAAATTGTGCCCGCTCAACAGTTGTTTGATACTTTAAATATGTTACCAGCCTGTTGGTTACTATAATACATATTAATATGTATTGAAGTACTTACCTGAAGCTTACTGTTTGCAAATAAAATAACAAACGTTTTTATAATAATGTTTTAATAGTACAAAATTTTGCTACGAAAACACTATTATTTCCTCCTATGTATTAAAACAAATTAAGTTGTTATAAATCTAACGTAACGTAACTTGTCCTACTATCCCCTGATCCGCCAACTTATTAAGTAGTAAAAAAACAACAAGACGATGATAAAGTTAAACATACATAAAACTGTGTTACATAGGCTTTGAAAACCATATCACTATACTTAAAATCAGTCTATAAGTATAACAAAATGCATATTATCATTAAAGGTGAGCAATGTGCGTATACTGCGTCACTATAAACATTTTTATTTCGAAACATGGTTTATATATATTATTTCTCAAAATATGGTCATTACGACACCTTGTTGAGAAGCCGTGTTTTGGAACAAAAAAGTTTATAGTGATACGTAGCGTAACAATTGAAATTCGCGTAATCGGATTTGCATTTTATATAATCGATTGTTACTCGGCAAGATAAATTCTGTCATGTTTTAACAGTGCTTAATAGAAAGAGATAGATGATAGCATCATGCAATCGCGAGTCATACATGTATAAAATTATTCAAAAGGGAACAACGTAAATATTTAATAACTGTTAAATTATGGTCTACTGTGATTTCTTATCTTCTGTCTTGGCTTCAGACTCATCGTCGCTGTACTGTTTGGCCGTCTCTCCGGGTTTGAGCAGACGCCCCACGATGTCATACTTTCCTGTAAAGAATGTTGATTACTGGTTAATATTGTTTTTTTTTTTTAATATTATGTAGTATTTTTTACAAGAGATAGAACGTTAAATAATTTTATTGAAAAAATATAACAACACTCAGCACACCATTTTTCTCGAAAATCAGACATCATTTATTTCTAAGGTAAACATAGTAGGTACCTGAAGCTCGCTTTGTTTCTGGTATCGATACTTTATACGATTTAAGAGCTCGTTAGACGTAACTCGTTAATGGCATGAAAAGTGTTCATTTACAAAGAGTCGCAGGGAGCCTAGCCAAGGTGCAGTCCCGGAGGCGCTAGTTGAAGGGTAGTTCTATCATTTCGTGCAAATCGGCAAAATTTGGGAGAATTTTTTAATTTCCATTTTTTTGTGTGGTAATGGTAAGAACTATGAAAAAGAAACATTTATCAATAATGCATTTTCTATTATACGCAAAATTACCGATTTATGAACAAAAGATTTTTCCAAAAGAAATGGTAATGAAGTATAGAATATGGTAATGATGATAGATATTTATGGGAATGAAAATGCGATGATGGTAATGAAGTGTCAAATAAAAAAGCCAAAAACACAAAAAAGAGAAACAGTAATTAATAATAACATGTTCTATTTTAAATATACCTACTGAAAACGTAGTTTTGAATATTTACTTGTTACTTTCAATAGTCAGGATCATGCTTATAAACGAGAATGGTAATTAACATAAAATGATGGTAATTAATTTAATACTGCAATTCATTACCACCGTTTTATGTTCATTACCATTCTCTTTATAGTAAACAGTAAATTACGGTAATGAAAAGAATGGTAATGAGTTTTCTTTACTTTTTGTCGATTAACTCTTTAAAAGCAAATGCTATTCTAGGTATAATTATTCACTAAGCTTTCGAATAGAATATTCATTATTTAAATATTTATAGTTCAATAAAACACGTAACAATTAAATAGCAAAACATTGCAAATGGTAATGAAGAAAAAACGTACCAAATCCAAATCTGCGGCGCGATATATTTTTTTATAAAAAAATGGCACACGTCCATCCTGTTCACTGTTTACTGGCCGACTGACGTGGTGATCGCGGTCAGAGCGAACGTCGTATAGAATAACACTTGCAATGCCTACTGGCCAATTCCATTGTTGCAAATTAAACTTATGGTAATGAAATTATTTTCTGTACAAAAATATTTTGAAGCTGTGGATATAAATATCAATGTTAATACTGTATAAACCACCAAACTTTTTTTCCCTTATAAGTACTTCATCTAAATTAAGAGGTTAAATTAAAGCAGTACATGTAATAGTTATGTAATTTGCTCTCGAATCTATAAATCTAGGTTCTAACTGGTAATGGTAATGAAGTTTTAGCATGTTTATATTTTATTTATATATTTTATATTGCAATAATATAATTCATTTTAGATGCAAAGTATACCTATGAACCTTACGCAACATATAAAAAATATTTGAAATGAATTTAGGAGTTAGTATATGTTTTATATCAACAAACATATGATTTGCACGAAATGATAGAACTACCCTGAAAATGAAAAATTTATCAAGATGAAAGATCCTACGAAACTTCAAGTGACTATTTTCAAACACAATTTAAAGTGACGCATCGTTAAACAATAGAATAATATATGTATAATAAAACGTTGTTTGTTTGCTTGCTTGTTTCCCGAAACATGCGCTCGTCCCGATAAGTATATTGCGTATTCTCTAAACTTTTTCTTTACGCTAGCTAATTCTATAATAAATAAAGTTTCACCGGCTAAAATAAAAAAAAATCTACATGAAAATTTTGAAAAATGAAAATGAAAATGTATCAAGTCTATGTTTTAACTAGTCTACAGCCTCGAGAAGAAATTCCACTATGGGACCGGCAAGAAACTCGGCGGGACACTTATAATTGTTGTTGATGAGAGATGAGTTGAGTTGATCTCGTTTGCCTGTATATTATGGGTAATTTGAGACAGTTTTTTCTGTTATATGAAAATTACTCAACAGTGTAACAGCAATTACAATATTTAAGTAAGACATCATCAATAATAAGTTTATTATACAAAACTTTAATTTTAATAATTTATTATTAGAAATAAATACATACTACAAATTATACTATTAAAATTATACTAGACAGAAAACTAAAACTAAACCTATCTAAAATATATAAATACCTAAAAGGCTAAACCCTGGCTTCTCGGCAAAGTGCTCATCACGCAGGCAGCATTCCCGCGCTGTATTGCAATTGCAATTCTTTGCGCGAGAAAGCTGCCGGCGCGAGGGTCACCTGTTGCTTCCCTTAACCGCTTCCCCAACTCCCTGAGAAGCCCACGCGCTCCTAGTGTCTACGAACTCATAGTTGGCGCCGAGACAGCCCTTAAACCGCTCCCGTGCGTCGCCGCCGCTCCGCCCTTTTTGCTGGTCAGTTGGATGTAGGACGCTGCCAACGTGTCGGCGCAGGTAGCGTCCCATACCAGCGCGCGGCCCTTTCTCCAAGGAATTAACGACATCCCGTCCGGGCGCTTGCCATCGTCCCGTGCGATCTGGGGCTCCAGAGCTGCAGGGACGTTAGCGCTAACGAGAGCCCTTCTAAGGATGTCGTTAAGGGCGGCATGGCGAGAAAGGCGGCCTGCGCCCGAGGAGCAGGAAAGGCCGTGGTGGCCCAGCCGGTCTACCTGAGGCCCCACAAGAAGCACAAGCGTGGTCTGTGCATATGTCTACTCCAAGCCGGAGACCTACGGCTATGCGTAAGGTACTTGGGTTAATTAAAGTACCGGTATTGGGCGAGGGATAGGCGTGAAGCCACTGACCAGATTCCGATTTGGACACGGCTAAAAGCCTCGTGAGGTCTTTGCCTGATGAAGAGGCCACGAGTGCGTTCAGGGTGGCAACGGATGCCAGGGTGTCCGCCCTTTGTTGTTTGGGTCTGGATGGCAAGCTTGGGTTCGGTCCTGTTAACCAAGCATTCGTGGCCTCATCCAAACACGCGATCTTGCAGTTTGTAGCCATGGAGGCTTTCAGGATTTTACCTGCAAGATCAGACGTTCTGTGGATGGAGGACAGGAACGCCGGCAATGCTACACTTGAAACGTTACGAGTGCCCAAGCCGCCAAACCTGACCGGTAAACAGGCCTGGGTCCAGGCTTGCTCACTAAAATGGATGTTAAGGACGGTCTCAATTTGGCATTTAAGGATGGAGTCTATGGAGCAGACCTTTAATTTTAAACTTTAATGATTTTTGTAGTTACTGAGAAAAATCGAGATGCCTGTCACCGTCCAATGGGTCGACTTGAGTTTCCATTCAAATTTTTAATATGGTTTGTTATCATGACTTGGCTACTAGCCACATAAAGAGTACATAAAACGTGACGTAAGAAATTGAAACATACCAGTGAACTGTTCCTCCCACTCCTTGGCGGCAGAAACCTCGTCAGGCGTAAGGTCGCTCACGTCATCGTAGTCTTTGTCTGAACCAGCGACGGTGCCCGTCGCTAGACCACGCGTAGCATCAGTGCCCGCAAAAGCTGCATATGGACCTCCTGAAATAATCAAAAATATAATTATAATTAGCGGATTCACTAGTGCTGCCCTCATTTTGAGCCGTGGAGAATTCCTGGATAACGCACAAGGAGGATGATGGTAGTTTTTATCTCGGAGATCATCCCTTAAGTAAGATAATAAGAATGATCTTACTTTCACCTCGTAAACTAGTGAGATAACTGAGCCATTGTCTATTAATTGAAGTAAACAAGCATTTTTCAGAAATATGTAATATTATTGCCATTAATTTATATCAGGCGCTACTAATTCCAAGTAGACGAAACACTAATCTAGTTTAACTAGTTTAATAATAAACATTCATCAAGCACTGTTTCAACTTACCAATACTTAGATCATCTGATTTGTGGAATTCTCCTACTGAATACGTACATTAGAAAAAATATTTGAATGATCTCATATAGACATCGTGCGTTTCGCACAATACAATACATTAATTAGTCTTATTTTTTGTGTAAACATTTCCTGCGAGAGTTACACCCATACAAGATTGACAGTTAGTCTCGCGGGAAATTGACACTGTCCTGTGTGCACGTTAGTAGTTTTACATATCAAGATACCTATTAAAACAAAACTATTCAACGAAAAAACACGCAAGTAATCAAAAAAGTTGGTATGCTTCCTGAAAAAAACTTCGTTCGTCCATTTTTCGGCCATTTTAACCCACATTGTGACGTCATTGACATGATGTATCGTTCGCGAATGTTTGACTTGACATAGGGGTTAAGACTCAAAGTCCCTTACGTTGATGTCTCAATTGGCCACATGCGGCGGTGACGAAGGTCGCCCGGTGGATAATTATCTTATTATTATTCTGAATATGGCGCGCGATTCACGGCAATATTTAAGTATAAAAGTGTAACGTTACTCAACTTTACTTTATATTGTAAACAGGTCTTAATCGCGTATATCTAATTTTTAAGGTAACGGAGACGTTTCAAGGACGGCGTTGTCCCCGTGTGCCCGGTGTTTTAGTATGTAAATATACAATGTAAAAATCCTGAATGTTTTAATCAGTGATTACTCAACTTTGACCAGATGTTTTATATTTCGGATGAAAATCAAATTAATTTATTATTAGTTTTTTACTTAACTATGATGATTCTGCTAGTATTTCTTAAGGTCAAAACACAACTAGTAGTAAAGGAGGGAAATATAAAGCAAAACATAACTATTTTCCTTATAAAGAGTGCTTTGGAAATTACAACACGGTTCAACCTTCAACGCGCTAAATATTAGATTTAAATACGGTAAACCTAAACGAATTTAAAACTATGGCCTACAAACAACTGTAGAGTAACAATACATCTGTTAAGCTAGAATCAGAGGGAAAGACGCAATGGCTTGCTGTCCCTGTCACACTGCCCAGCGTTTATAACAGCCCAGTGTGGGAGCACCAATAAGAGCAGTTTGTCAATTGTACAAATTCGAACTTTAAGGTTAATGTTAAAACATAATTTTCCAAACATATAACAATACCTAATAACTAATAACAATAAAAAACAAAGGTAAAACTTATTTTCCAAAAGTCTATACGATACCTACGGATCGGATATGTTAGTGACAAAAGTAATTTTTTGTTTGACACTGACATTAAATACACGCCAATTCCTATCTTAACTTCGAGAGGCTAATATTTAGTTTTAAGACGATACGATACAGGTCAATTCTCCATACAAACGCTCTCGACTATTTCCTCCCTGGTTTTTGAAGATAGAGCAATTATTTTTTTTCAACACAGATTATTATTATTTTTATCTGTGTCGGACCGTTTTGATTTTTTTGATATTTTTATTTTAAAAGACGCTAGCCAATCAAAAATTTCTAAAAACGGCCTTTTTCAATATGGCTCAAAAAAGGTATGATACTCAAGATAGGTAACAATTAGCCAAAAAATCTAAACAGTCCGACACAGATTATTTCATTGTTATTCAGATTCTTAAATTTCGTTCCGTTCAAATAAGTTTTGAAGGAGGAAACAGTCGAGAGCGGAACCTCTATTTAAAAGATTTTTTTGCAATATCTTTTAACTGAGTTGTTCTTAATGGACATTTTTTTTGATAAATCTAGTTAATAACACTAGTATAAGTAGTATATCTAACACAAATTCCCAAATTGAAACCCCTTTCAATTTGGGAATTTGTGTTAAATATACTAAAGAATACTTAATGGAAAGTCCCCCGACTTTCCATTTTAACATTTTCGCTCCCGTAGCGTCTTCAGTCGAAATATTGTAGGTAATGTAATGTAATGTAATGTAATGTTGTTATCTATAATGTCACTTATATGTCATTTTATGCCTAGGGCTTATCAATTATCATACAGATTCGAGTAAAATCGTGAGTGAGCCGTACTGGAAATGATAATAAAATCACACGGAATAGACATCAAAATTGTATGTAGGTATGTTCGTTTACATACAAACAGTCAAAGTATATGAGCACGAACAAAATTCCTAATAAATACATATAATACCTAAACATGCAAAGTGTGTCCAAAAATGTTGTGTTGACTATACAGTAGAGCTAAGATAGAATGGACAGGAATGGCGTTTATCCAATGTTTATCATTTGTCACCATACTGGTGCTGTAGCCGAATGGCATTTCTGCGACGCGAAACGAAAACGAAACGCCGCCAAAAGGTAGTCTGGCTCTGTCGCGCCAATACGCAAGAGCGATAGAGATAGATATCTACGAGCGTTTCGTTTCGTGAGCGTTTGTAGTACCTAAGTAGGTAGTGATAAGTGATGTTATTATGTTAGGTACCATTAGGGATTGCAGTACCGGTACTGTTTTAAAGAACCGGGATTTTCGGTACCGAAGTAATATGGAACCGGGATTTCCCGGGATTTTCGGTACTTTCGGGACTGGTCTAATTTTTTCGATTTTTCAAATAAAACAACATATTTTTTGGCATTTTACATCCTTTATCAATATGTTACCATAACCGAACCGCACCGGCTTCGCTCGGCGTATTATTTTATCTGCCTTTTTATTTCATAGTCATTTTCATAGTGAGATTATACCGTGCAACAACAACAAAAAATCGTGAAGAATTCCGCCTAAACGCGACTACCTGTCAACCATAGGCACCAATGGTTACCGTTGCAATACATTGCTCCGATTAAGCGATCTGCCATTACTGGGAGATGTTTAATTGCTTAGTAAAAGAAATAAGACAAATACTATTAAAGAAATATAATAATTGATTATAGACCGGCAGTAAAATCTCACAAAATTCCCCAAACATGTAATTTGAATCAAATAATGTGAACTAAAGGCAACAAAACATTTGAGATGGTGCACTATTTTTTTGCTAGTCAGAGGGATCGTTCTCGAGAAAATTGGTCATTTTCTGGAAATTTCTGCGGAATACCGTAATATCACAATATATGTAAACATTTTTAAAAGGTTAAGCATGTTTAAAGTTAAAAATGTTAAAAATGTTAAAAGTTAGACATAAGCCATTGCCGACTTTTTTTCTAGACCTACATTTACTTATGTGTCAGAGCGACAATTCCACATTCCACATTATTTTATTCGACATTATTTTGTTATAAGTCGGTCGATACGTACGGGCAGGGTTTCGATTGAAGCTCTTAAGCAGCGTGATTTCTACCGACTTTTAGCACATATATACACACAGTCATGTTTTAATAATCAATTTATAATAAGAAAACCTTAAACATTCCTCAAGAATCACTCTATTCATACATAAGTAGGTGAAAAACGCATAGGTAAATATCCATTTAGTAGTTTTTGAGTCTATCGCAAAATTCGCGAACACAGTTTTATAACATGCAGAGAAATGAGTCAAATGAGATTGAGAGAGGAAAAATAAATACACATATTAATATAACAAACCTTCACCAAAAATACAAAACTCGACTACTGAACTGGCTAGTGGGGCTAGCTAGGGTATCGCGGTGGCTATGGCTACGGCTGCCAGGCTGCCACTGCCACACGCTATTAAATAGTTATTAAGAGCGAGTTACTGTATCTACGCCTATTTTTTAACTGTTTAAATAATATAAACAGAAATAAATAAATTTTGTAGCACAAAATGTGACTAAAAAATA
The DNA here is from genome assembly GCF_023078275.1 of Leguminivora glycinivorella. NCBI lineage: Eukaryota > Metazoa > Arthropoda > Insecta > Lepidoptera > Tortricidae > Leguminivora > Leguminivora glycinivorella. The sequence continues at coordinate 11,309,602 of NC_062978.1, forward strand.
TTTCCCGAAAGTACCGAAAGTACCGGGATTTTTCAAGTTGATTTCCCGGTTCTTTGCTTGGCCGAAAATCCCGGGAATTCCCGGTACTTTCGGTACCGGTATTTCCCGGGAGCAAACCCTAGGTACCATGATATCACTGCCGGTTGATAGGCTATTTTGACTGCATTAAAAATAAATTATGTATTTCAAATCAAGCGTGAAATAAATTACCAGAAAAATATTAGAAAAATGTTGGCAGAAGTTAGTTTTAGATACAATTTCTATTTTACAAATCGTACAGTTATAAAGAGTAAGTAACTTGACAGTCACTGCCGTAATTGCATTTTATTTCATACTAATTCTTAGTAAAAAGAAAAAGAAACTGAAATGAGTAGTCCTTACTCACTCACATTAATTTCTCTTACGTTTGTCTCAAAAAATAATATTTTAGTAGGTACAAAATAATAAACAGATAAGGTTATCAACAAATCATGACTTAGCTTTTCTAAAGACACAGTGCACATCCAAAAACAGACTTAATACAAGAGTACCAAAGTTGTTATTGCAGTGATTACAACTCCCCTTTGTAATGATAGCGTAGACACTTAACAATAAATGGAATTTGTACCTATTCTGTTTAAAGGCAGACATTTTATTATTTTATCTAATGCACGGCACAGAAACGGTCGGCTCAACATTCTTTATTCTAAACACAATTGACAGAGTAAGTTAGGTACTGAAATAAGTCTTCATAAAAGAATATTATTAAATTATGGTACCACGACTTCACGACTGACGTTTACTTAGCGTCTAAAGATATTTATATCAGCGATAACTTAGCCCAGTATCATCACAAAACTGAGATTGTCCGTGGTAATGTAATGCGGGGTTTATAAGCTACTAAAAACAAATGTCACTTACCGGGCCCATAAAACGACTTCCCCCTGGTCACATCAAAAATCACACCGTTAACTGCCAGCAAAACTCTGCCGTCGGGCTGCGTGCCGTTGTATTTCCTTAGCTCCTGTACCGTGAGATCTTTACGCATCTTTGGCAACCTCTGCACGGTAACAGGTACGGGCTCCGGTTCAAATTTCGCTCGTACTATCTTGTAAATAAGGTACGCAATAACTAGGATAAGTGTGAAATTGACAGGGCTCGTCAACTCGTCCCATAATGTTGGCTCTGGCTCCGTTTGTGACATGTTTACGTCAAGTCTGCTCGATCACTGTGTGGATACTGACGTTATCAAGTGGTTTGGTTAAGGTCGCCGTGTATTAATGTTAAGGCCAGTGTCGGCGGCGCGCGCGACGAGTTTTGCTTGTTATTAAGACTCGTCGGGGAAGTATCGAATTCTGTTGTGTGAATCGATATTGTGCGCCATGACAATGCATATTCTGACGTAAGCCGGCTTGTGCATATTACGGTTTTACGATTACCGTTCTTGTTGTCGGTATGATAAATGCTTAAATAATAATATACGCATGTAGTTAAAGGACATAATGTGCATTTTTTTAGTTGGTTTTCTTGTAATTAATTAAGCATTGATCATTTGAAAGTCAAAGAGCTGATGTAACAATTGAAAGTGTTTTTGTATTGTTTCACTCATAATGACGTAATATGGTATTGTTTTGTTTCACACTTTCGTTTTTTTTTTCATAACAATATTTCATTGACCAACGATCGATATTACAGCTTTTCCTTCGTATTTTTATGGAAACGTACGAACGTGTCATGCTATTTCAGTCAGTCTCTCTTCTCTTCTCTTCAGACGTATGGTACAGCGGGGCAAATCCCGACTGGGGGGCAATTGTAACAGATCCATTTTTTCCATGATTACACTATTTAAGTTGAGTTACACATGTATGCACTAAACACGTGTACCATTTACAGTATGTAAACTAACGAAAACCATTTACTGTAACCCGTAAATGTTCAGGTGATACTGAGAAACTTTTACTATGGGATCAACCCCGAAATCACGAAAATATCTTCTGACAGTTTCATACGTAGTTTTATTTTATAGTAGTATTTCCTATGGGAGAGTAAATTTTTATTTCGCGTTTTGGGTGTTGGTCCCATAGTAAAAGTTTCTCAGTATCACCTGGACATTTACGGGTTACAGTAAATGGTTTTCGTTAGTTTACATACTGTATAACCGGTGGGCACTCTATGTAATAATGCAAACATTGTAAAAAATGGAATAAATGGATCAGTTGCATTTGTCCCCTAGTCGAAATTGTCTCGCTGGACCTTACTGACACTGTCTTAACTAGCATGACAAATACGAACGTTTCTGGAAAATACAAAGGAAAATCTTTTTGCACTAGGTACGTCTGTAAGTAATTGTATTAAGTTTTAGTATTCATATCAAATAATTTAAACAGAATCGGTCAGAATCGTGTCTAAATATAAATAGGTACCTATTATTATTTACAGTGATGTTTTGTCTGAAATTAGTGTCCAACATCATAATTATAGCAAAAATCGTAGGGGTGTATGGGTGTAGTTAGCAGTAGTACCTTTACAGGACTGTCGGTCGACCTGCTTGCAGGTGGCGGTTGCTGCCTGGCCCCGTAGCCGAATGGCATTTCTCCGACGCCAAACGAAAGCGATACGCCGCTGGCTCTGTCGCGCCAATACGCAAGCGCGATAGAGATAGATATCTACTAGCGCTTCGTTTCGTGAGCGTTTCGTGAGCGATTGTGCCATTCGGCTAGCCACCCTGGTCTGCAACTCTCCTTAATATCTCCACTAGTGGCTCCAAGTACCTGTTATGTGTGCAGCGGCCACACCCTGGTAAACCACGTCGACCCGTGGGCTAAACCTAGTGGAGGGTGCTATGAACGCTTTATGTGGGCATAGTTCTAGTCGGGTGATCCCCCGCAATATCACATGAAGACCTCGTCGGTGTAGAAGGCGAGCAACGTCGATAGGCAAACGCAACCGGCAAATTCAGCGGTGGAGCAAGGCGCTTCTGATGCGTCTCAAGAGGGCGTGCGCCGGGATACTTGTAGAGGCGTGCGGTCAATCGCACCTTTCTTCCCCTGTCAGTCGTCTCGGTTATCCGATCCACTGGCAATCGGGGACTTAAGGCGAGAGAGTGGATCTGCACCTGCGCAACTGCTTATCCACTTAAATATAAGTATTCACGCGTAGATGACTCCAGCAACATTCAAGGACTACGATCATACAAGACCTGCGGCGATGGGGTACTGATGGTGAGGTGAGGGCCTGGGGCCCGTTTCTCGAAAGGTACAAGCCTTGTATTACAAGTGTGTTTCCATGACAACCTATACGATTTGACAGTTCGCGCACTTGTAATACAAGGCTTGTACCTTTCTTCTCGAACGGACCCCAGGTGTGCCCGAGCCTTAGTTGGTGCTCTGCACGTTAGGCGGCCGGCTGGTGATGGTCGCTCCGGGACTCGACAGAGAAAACCAAGTTTGGCTTCGCAAGCCACATCAGAGCGTTCCATGCTTCGGATCAATAACCGTTGGAGGAGTCGCCGTCGCCGGACACGGCGAGGAGGACTATATAGCAAAAATCGTAAAGTATTGTATCGAAATGTGTAGATACATAAATATACATACGAGTCTATTGTTACCCTTTCCCTTACCACCACAATAATTGTAGGTAATCATTTCAATTACGAGTTCTATGTCATTGAAAACCCAACCGCGTACAGATTATACGAATTAAAATTCGAAGTCAATTGTTTCGCACGAACGATTAAAGTGCCCAATTAAAATTGATCTGTGCCCATTTTAATTAACGAGGCAATTTTCGTCTATTTTGCGCCGACTTTAAGTGCAGGTACAATTTAAAGCACTTCCCGGGCCAGACAGCGGCATGACAGGTATTTATCGTGGACACTTTAATAAATCCGTCCGAGTTCATTTTGACAGTCTCGAACTCGATATTTAACGAGGCGATACGTTTATACACTAAAATATTTTTTTTATATAATACTAGCTTTTTCCCGCGGCTTCGCTCGCGTTAGAAAGAGACAAAAAATAGCCTATGTCACTCTCCATCCCTTCAACCTATCTCCACTTAAAAAATCACGTCAATTCGTCGCTTCGTTTTGCCGTGAAAGACGGACAAACAAACAGACACACACACTTTCCCATTTATGATATTAGTATGGATAGACAGCAAACTAACAGACGAGCCGTCTGATGGGAAGCAGTCATCGCCGTCCTTGAACATAAGCATCATCAGGGGAGCCACTTTGCTATACTTTTATGTCTGTACGTTTTTGTATATGTAACACCTGTAATCTGACCCACGTATACCTACGTAGATAGATAGAATACTCTTTATTGGCACACCTCAGCAAGAGATACAGAAAAAAGATACAGCGGAGACAAAGCAAATGATTATAAATAGAGGCAGACAACAGGCGGTCTTATCGCTAAAAAGCGATCTCTACCAGACAACCTTTGGGTAGCGGAAATAAAAAAAAACATAATCAGAAAGAGTAGGTGCTTCGAAATGAAAAATCATACTTATTCTAATTTCTCAATTTGCCTGTTCCCCCAGATTCAGAAGCGCCAAACCTGGTGGCGACTAAAAAGGATGTGCTAGCTGCTGTAATGTCTTTCAAGAATGGCTCCGCCGGTGGCCTCGACGGCCTCTCTCCACAACATTTTAAAGACCTGTTATGCGGCGCCACTGGTGACGCCGGCGACCAGCTCTTGGAGGACATTACGCAGCTGGTAAACTTAATGCTATCTGGAAAAGTATGCACTGAGGTTTTAGCTATTTTATATGGAGCCAGCCTATGTGCCCTAAAGAAAAAGACGGAGGCATACGACCTATCGCAGTAGGCCTCACAATTAGGCGCATATGTTCGAAAATCTGTTGTAAATACATATATTCTAAATTGACAAAAAAATTTCAGCCACTGCAACTCGGTTTCGGCAGCAAAGGCGGCTGTGAAGCTGCAGTTCATGCTGCACGCGCCTTTGCTGGAAACGATGATTGTGAGGTGTTGCTGAAGGTGGATGTCAAGAACGCTTTTAATTCCTTAGATAGAGGGGTTCTTCTCAAACAAGTTCAAGAAGCTACACCCATGATCTATAAATATTTGTGGCAGTGCTACCATCAGCCCTCGCACTTAGTATTCAAGTCCCATCGCTTATCATCTGCGGTTGGGTGCCAGCAGGGTGATCCTCTTGGACCAGCCATTTTCAGTCTCGCCATCCACCCAACCATCTCAAATCTAAATTCAAAATTCAACTCATGGTATCTCGACGATGGGACCCTAGGAGGAGATTGGAAAACAGTTTTGGACGACCTGCGAACGCTTACAGATTCTTTTACCTCGTTAGGTCTTGAGCTAAATTTCTCCAAATGCGAGTTATTTATCAACAGACCCTTCCCATCGAACGAAATTCAAAATTTAATATCCTATTTTAATGCCCTGGCCCCTAACATTAAAATAATAGACAAAACATCTTTGAGACTCCTAGGTGCTCCCATCTTCCCTGAATCAATTCCACAACTCATTGATGAACATCTCAACATTCATAAAGCTTATTCGGACCGCCTTCTAAAAATCAGTGCACACATGGCATTAACCATCATTAAGTTTTGCCTCTTTGTTCCGAAGTTCACTTACATACTCAGGTGTAGTCCTGTTTGGAAACATCCTCACCTCATCGAACCACTGGACTCCATTTTGAAAACCACCCTTTCATCCATATTAAACATTCACCTAGACAACCGCGCCTGGACCCAGGCCTCTCTGCCAATTCGCCACGGCGGTCTGGGTATACGCCAAGTTGTCAGTGTCGCCCTCCCTGCGTTTTTGGCCTCGTTTCACAGCACACAAGATCTCGCTGACAAGATTTTTTGCTCATCCTCTGCCAGCGAGCGTATTACCACACTGAACGAGGCCAAAGACACATGGTTGCAGTCTTGCCCGGGTAGCCCGCTTCCGATTTCCCTTAAGTCGCAAAGGCAATGGGACGAGCCGCTCTGCAAGGCAACGATAACTCAACTTATTGAATCTGCCCAGAGTTCAGCAGAGCGCGCTCGTTTGTTGGCCGTCGCAGAACCGGAAGCGGGTTATTGGCTCCGCGCATTACCATCAGCCAAAATCGGAACCCTGCTGGACAAAACCACCCTAACCCTGGCTACCTCTTTGCGTCTGGGCACCAAAACAAATGAGCCCCATCGATGCCGCTGCGGTGCTATGGTGACCGAACTGGGCCACCACGGTTTATCCTGTCCAAGAAGCGCAGGTCGCATCTCCCGCCATGCGTCCTTGAATGATGTCATCAAGAGGGCGCTCGCCTCCGTTAGCGTGCCGGCTATCCTTGAGCCGAACGGTATCGCACGCGACGATGGCAAGCGCCCCGATGGGATGACACTCATTCCGTGGATGCAAGGGAGGACGCTTGTGTGGGACGCCACCTGTGTTGACACGCTCGCGCCGTCCCACCTACAGGCGACCTCCGTCAAGGCGGGAGCTGCGGCCACAACGGCAGAACAAAATAAGCGGCGCAAATATGCTGTCCTCGGCGAGGGCTATATATTTGCGCCGTTCGGCGTCGAAACTCTAGGACCGTGGGGGCCCAGCGCGAAATCTCTTTTTAAAGAGATATCCCAGCGCCTCGTGGATGCCTCAGGTGACCAGAGAGCTGGCAGCTACTTCGGCCAGAGATTAAGTCTGGCCATCCAAAGAGGTAACGCTGCCAGCCTTCTGGGCACCACAACATATAGTGAAGACTTGGGGAGCATTTTTTATTTATAAGTTAATTTTAAGTTTGTACATAGTTTAGTTTAGTTAATGTATTTTCTTTAGTGTATATATTTCAATTTGTTTTTTGTTTTTATATTTCATTTTGTTTCGTTAAATAAATAAAATTCTTTATGAAACAATTTCCAACACACAAATTGAATAAACATACACATATAAGAGAATATAAATAGACTTACATAAACATACTTAAATAGTAATATACAGCAAGACAGATATATAGTAACAAACCAACAATATACAGCAATCATACCAACCACAGAGTAAAAATAGCAATACGATCACTAAGGGAGAGATAAATAATGTTCTTTAAGCATTTTTTTAAAAACAGAAATAGATTGAGCCCGTCTAATGCCCGGAGGTAGAGAGTTCCAGATTCGAACAGCTTTGAAAGTAAAAGAGGAGTTATAAAATTTTGAAGAAGAAGATGGGACAGACAAAAGTAGACTGCGGGACAACCTTACAGAATTAAGGTAACTAAAACGCGCCTTGAGATACTGGGGAGTTGTAGGAAGAAATAAAATGCAATACAAGAGGGACAAGATATGAAGGTTACGACGATAGCGAATAGGGAGCCACTTGAGCTGTGAGCGAAAGTGAGAAACATGGTCATACTTGCGTAACCCAAATATGAACCGAATGCAAATATTTTGGATGCGCTCAAGTTTATTTAGTTGGTCCTCCGTTAGGTCAAGATATGAAACGTCAGCATAGTCTAAGATTGGGAGAAGGAGAGTTTGGGCAAGCGCAATTTTGGTCGGAATAGGTAGAAAATTTCGCAGTCTCCTGAGGGAACATGCTGAAACAATCATCCTCCTGCTTACTTCGCCAACTTGAGGTGCCCAAGATAGAGTACTGTCCATTAGAAGTCCCAGATTTTTCACCAACGGGGAGTAGGTTATTATAACGCCATCAAAGTAGATTGGAGGCAGAGCATTAAGGTCGATTCTCGATAATAGTTTGGGACTTCCAAAGACGATACTTTGGGTTTTTGATGGGTTCACTTTAAGGCCAAAACTTAGACTCCAGTTTAAGATTATCGCCAAGTCGTTGTTTATGCAGCGTATACGTATTCTAGTATACTCACGCAAATAAATGTTTTATGATTTTTTCTGCATAGCCTTTGAGAACCCTAAATTCCTACCTGTTTTTATTAGGCTTCAGGTTATATGGATATATGACTAGTAAAGTGTTAAATTATAAAAATTATTCATAAAAACATGAGTTAAAATAAATAAATATAAAAATAACGAAAATGTTTATGTTATTGCAGTACTGAAAGAGTACCATGAAAATACTGAGAATAATTTAAGGGTACAGGGGGGCCATTTCGACTGGTAAGTGCCGACGTGATAAGCTATATCTAACACACTAGTGTGTTAGGCCCGCCAGATAGCCTGAAGAGATTAATTAAGCCGGGCAAAGTTGAAGGCCTGTGGCCTATCCCACAAAACTTTACAAGTGTACAATTCGACAAAATTGTAGCATTGTAAACAAACACATGTAACACAATTATTACAAAAAAGTATTCGTTACAAGTTTGAAGTATACAAATAATTTACTTTTGTGGAAGCATATCACAAAAAAATAAGGTATGTCATGAAAACTACAAAATTGTCAAATTGTAGATGTGTAAATATACAAATAGAAATTTGTAAAGTTTGTAAGTTACAATTTGTGTGTGAGTGATCTCCGTGTCGGTCAACAAAACCGGCTTCATTTTGACGTGGGGCATCTATTGGTATTAGTGACCCATCAATAATGCCTCCGACCCTGGGAAAATTTACATGAGAAGCTGCAATAAAGTCTTGGTCTGAGGCCTCAGCCGCCTCCCCCTACTAAGTAAATGGTGTGCTGAAATTTTTACACCCATGCAATTACAATTGCACGAGGCCATGCGCTGGGCGAGGAACAGATGCCTATGGAGGGACCTAGTGTTCAACAAAAATTTAAATTTTGAAAAAACCCCCGACCGTGACATACAAGATTGATTTTCATGAAACATGGCTAAAACACTCCCGATTAACTCAGCTTTGAAACAAGAAAACTAAATCTAAATCTGTTCATCCGTTCGGGAGCTACGATGCCACAGACAGACACACACACAGACAGACAAACAGACAGACAGACAGACGGACAGATAGACAAACAGACAGACAGACAGACACAGACGACAGACAAACAGACAGACGTTTTTGCGTCAGGGGTTAAAAATGACATGAAGGTGATACAAATATAAATTATGTTTTGTATAGATTGCAAAATTTAATTTTTTGATATAAACAGGTTTATTTCTGTAAAAAAAGTAGACATTTGAAAATAATACTAGTAATAAGTACTCGTAAGTAAGTGACAGTATCAAATTATCAATTGCGTATAATGTAATGTGTAATAGATACCTAACAAAGATGGTATGTACAATTGTACACATTCAAGGTTATTGGTTTTCAGTTTGTTTACTATTCGGCGCAGTCTATTTTCTTTACATCGGGCTAATATTACCAATCTAAGAGTTATTTTTAGGCTTTTCAATATTCCAATTCAAACAGATCCCGCTGTCGCCATATTAAAATTCGTATGAAGTTCAATACTTGCTCTCGATTTCCATAACCGCTTGCTTGCTGACGTTCTAGGTTACATTTAAATATCATGAATATCAATTTGTAAGATAACAAGCTGCCTTTTCAAATGGATATCTGGAAGATCTCCTTTTTGAACGAGTAAGGTACTAACTAATATAAATAGGTATATAACAGGCTGATAACAGCTGGCGGTCCAGCACAGCTTGAGTTGTCGCCCGCGACACCATCTAACCTACATCTAACGAGACTTCAAATTGAATTCAAATAAATATTAAGTACCTATTCCATGTGTAATAGGCAAGTGATAATAGCATAAATTATACATTTTCTGGACAAGCTTTATGTTACCATTGTAAACCCTAGTTATAAGGACTTTCCTACACCCCACTGGGGTCCATGTGAAACTTTTTATACATATTGTAACACCAATTGTACATACCATGGTTCACAATAAATATTTACTTTACTTTACCATAACATGAGCTCGTTCGGCCTCGCAAAATGTCTATAGTCATCTGTGTACGTGTACATATTTCCACGGTTCTTACGTTTTTCCACGGTTCTTTTATTGTGCCTAGTGCTACGGCGTCAAATATATTAAACAGAGTTTTACAAATACAAAATCAAATTTTACAAATTTTAAAATTAGAATCTACCTCTCGTCATTATTTTGATAAGATTCATTGAAGGTCGCTACCTAAACGCGCCTCCAATTTTCATTACATGAAATCATCGTCAATCAAACATAGGTAACTCTAGATCATATGTCTTGTCTACTTAGGATACCAAAAGCACAAGTTCACATATAATCCAGGTATCTGTTTTGCAAGACTTGGCATTTCGCAATGAGTATACACATTTCAGAGCAAAGTTAGACTAAGTTCCAAATCCGTAATGTTTTGATGCACTCCGTCTGGCTTCCCGATTAAATGAGACCCTGTGCCCACTGTAGGATACGGTACGACATTGCTTATTCGGTAAGGGAGACCTTATCATCAGCATCATATTGGTGACCAATTCGAAGCAATTTGTTGCGCATCTTTAATAAAAATGTAATAGGTACCCTACTCCGTCTCTATAGTATTTCCCCGAACGGATTGTACCCAACATTAGTACTAGTACCTATTATATATAATAAAGTTTCAATGAGTACTTAATCGTTTTTGGCTTTTGTTAAATGTTTGTATAATTTTGCACTTAGGTATTTTAAGGTTTTATGCAATCAACGCAGAGTTTGAGGCATGCGATGGGTAAACGGAATGTAGGAAACATTACAATCCGTTTATAAATTCCTCCATCGCATGCTTTTGACGTTTCGTCTATTGTAATAAATCAACTGAGTGCTTAAACTTTTTAAATCCAGTGTAACTTCTTTCACATTTTTCACATGCCCTGCTTAATCGTTCTGGGAATACAGACGTGAATTTATGTATGTACATATATAAAATTTATGTGACATAAATTCACTAATAATATATGACAATGGAAACGCTCGCTCTTCTAGAAATCGTCGGAGAAGTAATCGCGCAAGTTTCTGAACTGTTTGCATCCAAGATAGGGCGAGGTGTAATGGCCGCCAGTCGTCATGCACTGTAATGACGACTCAGAATAATACAGTTCTGTTGTGTTGCAAGAATCATTATTATACCTACTTATTATATACCTAAAGGGTTGACAACCTCCATACTACGCATCGTAACTGAGTTTGTTAGCGCCATTTATTGAATATTGACATAACTACATTCATGATAAGGCCTAAAATTTTTTGAAATGTTTATTGAAATGATATCATTAAGTATATGAAAATAAAGAAAAAAATGTCGTGTTCCTAGAGACAAAAAAATAAACACGTAAAACTTTGATGAGATTTTTGTCATTTCCGGGTTGTGAAGTAAGGTCTCTGGAGACTATCGGCCGAGACTTCATATTACAATTAATTCGCGGCCAAGAATCTCGGTCGGACCTTATTGTGAAGCAGCGCCATCTAGCTTTGTCCATGAATTGTGGGCCTTTTCAGGGTAACAATTTTTTTGTATGAGATTGTCAGTATATAATTAACGTCGTGATGTGTAGGTAGTTATTTTCCCTAAAATTTGAACAATTGCATGTTCTCTGCCTACCCGGCTTGAGAAAAAAAGCGTAAGTTGTTTATACTAAAATCATTATACTCCTAGACATTGCTTACATATGATTAGTGATGACTTGGCAAAATTGTTTTGCAAAATCACATCACAAAATGTGGGATAATAATGACACAGCACTATATTTTTCCGTACTAGTGATGATAAATTCAGAGACTTAAATAATTGTGCCAGGTCACGATTATTTGATTATTACGAGTATGGTGAAAACACTTAAAATGTATTAACATGAAGATTAATTGTTTATTGGGAAATTCAACATAACTGTAGCAAAATTATGAAGTCTTAATTTTTTTTTCGTACAAAATAAATATTAGCTTCAATGTACACCATTATTGATGTAAATTCACAATATATATCTCTTAATTTACTTCCAAGGGTGATAAAAATCAAAATACAACTTCAGTAAAGAAAATGTTGGTCAGTTTAAGGAGTACCTATAGGCTACATTTTATTTTTTTGCTTTTGTTACAGTGTCTATGGATCCGGTATAAGTTTGTTACATGGAATTACCTTATTGATAAACATTTCTTAACTGTAAATTTATTTATTTGCTATTTTCTTAACGTGGTGTATATTGCATTGTTTTACCATACAAGAAACAGCCCAAAATCTTCACCTTCGCATTAAAATTGATGACGTGTGCATAAGCGGTTCCTCTGCGGTATGGCCTAGAAAGGAAAAAGAATACGGTCTTGTGTCATTTGTTCTCATTAGAGTCTTGAGTTTATTCAGGCAACACGTTCCTGTTTTCTCCTTTGGGAGTAAAACGAACTATAGGTACTATTTATAACCGCGCAAGCGATGGTTGCGACATTGTGGGTCATTCGGTCACTGTAAAATAAATGTTGAATGAAAAAATATTTACTTGCTGTATTTAAAAGCGAATATCGAAAAAAAACCTTAAAAAGTAAAATACAGATGTAGGAAATGTAGAAATACATTTTGTCATGTAATATCATATTTAGACTGCGTAAAAAAATCTGCAATATCACTTGTTACAACGATGGACTTTACTCTTAACAGTCTCACCGTAATTAGTAAGAATACCTTTTTGTACCTTTTAGCGTAGAAACTCTAGGTCCATGGGGTCCCAGCGCGAACAAGTTGTTCACAGAAATTGCGAAGCGTGTGCGTGCGAGGCGTGTGTGTGGTAACTGGTGACCGAAGAGCTGGCGACTGCCTCGCACAGCGTATCAGCATTGCGATACAGCGAGGAAATGTCGCCAGTATCCTTGGTACAATGCCTCAAGGGCCTATATTAGACATTAGCTAGCTTTTTAGTTTAGTCTTAGACCGTTTTCACATTATCCGATCCGATTTCAATAGAAAAAATCCAAGATGGCGCCTGTAATGTATGGGATATCGGTCCGACATCCGATATCGGATCGGATAATGTGAAAACGGCCTTAGTCTCTTATATAATTATGTACTGGTGAAACCCGATAAGTTGAGCAAACTGGTTTTTGAAATTCGAACTATGTGCAATTCCCACAATGTTGTTATTTCAAGGACAAATTAATTAATTTAGTATGTTCACGAAAATAAAGAATTGTTGATATTTATACTTACTTTTATAACTAGATAAATAAATATATGATTAATAAATGTTGTGATTTTAACACTTTTATCAATTTACATATTACGCAATCTACGTATCAAAATACTACGCAGTACTAAATTCTCACATTTAGTATCAAATGCCAAAAGTTATGATCTTAATGATAAATGATAACATACAGAAATTGAATAATCAATGAAAATGAAATACAAATAAATACATTCTTAAATACAACAGTTGCTTTAAAATCTTGACAAAAATAAAATGTCTGTAGCGCTCCGCAGTCGGATGGCGGACTGCGTCCCGGCAATACTCCACAATATTTAACTTTTAAGTAACAAATACTTCACACTTTTTCCAACACCCGCGCCGCCATCGTCGCAGACATAAATTGCAATAGATGTCGAATGGAAACTTGGCAAAGTCATTAAATAAATGTCATATACAAAGAAAAAGCGACCAAGGCCTCCAAGTGTAATAGATATTTTCTATGAAAATAATTTAATTTATTCTTAGAGTATTAAGGGCAGCGCCATCTCTCTTCGCTAGCTTGCAATCACCTGAGTTGATTCAGCTAGGAGGTCGAACCACACTGTTCCACCTCAGGGATGGCAGAGGGTGCCACGAGCCTTCGGACATTGTCATAATACATACTTGGAAATTTCGACCCTTGCCTTCGTGTACCGATAGCCGAGTGCTTCAGGCATCCGTTCGGTAAACGGAGTAGGTACGCTGGTTCGATTCTAGCTCGGAACACTTGAAGGCCTTGGTCGCTTTTTCTTTGCTATGACATTTATTTAATCTTTACTAGCGACCCGCCCCGGCTTCGCACGGGTACTATACCTACATGTAAACCTTCCTCTAGAATCACTCTATCTATTTAAAAAAAACCGGCCAAGTGCGAGTCGGACTCGCCCACCGAGGGTTCCGTACAAACTTTCTTTCAAACTACCTAGTAAAAATAATCTCATATTTTCATATAACTCTAATGACTTGACTAGAAGACAAAAGTATAGGCACTAATGATGAGTATTATTGTGTATAGCGCCATCTCCCGGTCAATTTGCTAACTAATTTGCGCGACCTGGTTTTTCAGGGATAATTCTTTATAATGTTAACCGATTTAAAGAGTTTTTACTTTATTGGACAGAAGATGGTTTACGTAACATCTCGTATTAATTTGAAGTACGATATGCATCCGCAAGGGTGGGTAAATTGAAAGTAAAAATCTGAAAAGTTTTTTGTGAATAAAAAAAAAGTATTCAAAATACAAACACGATTATATTTTTAACCGTCGCCTCATATCTCTCAAAGGACGGTTATCAAGTCGTCTGTATGTTTTTTTTTTTTTTTTTAATGTTTGTTCCTCGATATCTTCGTCGTTACTGGACCGATTTTGAAATTTTTTTTTTTGATTGAATGTATATGCATACAGATTGGTCCCATTTTTCTTAGAACCCAGTTCTGATGATGGGATCCTGGAGAAATCGAGGGAACTCCTCGAATCTGAAAGGCATACATGTGGTGATTTTTGTGTTTTTAAAGGAACAGCATGCATTTAGGTACGGAACAGTGACATTTGGTGCAGTGGAACTGCTGATGATGGCCAGAACGGAACTCTTCAAATCTGAACGGCACGCTTATAGTGACTTTGGTATTTTTATAAGAACAGTATGCACTTTCGTCCAGAACAGTGACATTTGGTGCAGTGGAATTGCTGATGATGGTCAGAACCGAACTCCTCAAATCTGAACGGCACGCTTATAGTGACTTTGGTATTTTTATAAGAACAGCATGCACTTTCGTCCAGAACAGTGACATTTCGTGCAGTGGAACTGCTGATGATGGCCAGAACCAAACTCCTCAAATCTGAACGGCACGCTTATAGTGACTTTGGTATTTTTATAAGAACAGCATGCACTTTCGTCCAGAACAGTGACATTTGGTGCAGTGGAATTGCTGATGATGGTCAGAACCGAACTCCTTACATCTGAACGGCACGCTTATAGTGACTTTGGTATTTTTATAAGAACAGCAGGCACTTTCGTCCAGAACAGTGACATTTGGTGCAGTGGAACTGCTGATGATGGCCAGAACCAAACTCCTCAAATCTGAACGGCACGCTTATAGTGACTTTGCCATTTTTATAAGAACAGCATGCGCTTACGTCTAGAACAGTGACATTTGGTACAGTGGAACTGCTGATGATGGTCAGAACCGAACTCCTCGAATCTGAACGGCACGTTTATAGTGACTTTGGTATTTTTATAAGAACAGCATGCACTTACGTCCAGAACAGTGACATTTGGTGCAGTGGAACTGCTGATGATAGTCAGAACCGAACTCCTCAAATCTGAACGGCACACTCATAGTGACTTTGGTATTTTTGTAAGAAAAGCATGCATTTAAGTTCAGAACAGTGACATTTATTTAGTTATGTTTGTTAAGCATATTGAGTTTTCAAGTCAAAGTTTGTCAAGCTTCGATTTCTTATAATGTAATCGGATTCATGAGGAATTGAGGAAACTCCTCAAACCTTAACGTTATACGTATATTCATTTGTGTTGCCATCTAATAATTAAAGCATTAAAAGCAGTTTTAAAAAATACTTACACATTTCTACATAATCCAACATTCGCAAGTAGCTTTCACCAGAACCCGAAAGGCGACGGTTTTTTTTTCTTAAAAATTATTCCTGTAATATTTAGCATAAAACCAATGTCTACTAAAATTTTCATAATTTTTCGTTGGTAAACTTCGGAGATAAGGGGGGGGAACGGTATTTTTTTTTACATTTTCCTTCAAAATTCATTTTTTTTCCACAACAAAAAAATTATAAAAAATAGCTTATTTACGTTCAATTTGATCTCTTTCCAACGATACCCCACTTGACCTAGTAACTTGAAATTTACAGTTTGCCCCCCTTTCATTTTGGCCATTTTCTACAATTAAAATTAATATATTTAAAAAAAATATACTTTCTATTTATAGAGGTTTACAATGTTCACAACTATTCCAAATTTCAAGTTGATAGCATTAGTAGTTCTCGAGATATTTAGGAATGTGACAGACGGACAGACAGACGGACAGAGTCGCACCATAAGGGTTCCTGTTGTACCTTTTTGGTACGGAACCCTAAAAACGCATCAAAATCCGTTGCGTAGTTTTAAAGATTTAAGCATACATAGGGACATAGGGACAGAGAAAGTGACTTTGTTTTATACTATGTAGTGATAACATCATAGTAGTGTTACTTAAAATATACATGCAATATATGCCATAACCGATTATGTGAAAAGCGAATTATGCCAAATATAGATTATGCCAAAAAGAATTCTTGATTGTTAAATTATGCTAAAACAAGGAGAACCGTTAGTGAGATCTACATACCAATAAATGTCTTTAGCCTGGGCCATAAAGTTGCCAGAGTTTTTAGAGTTCTGATGCTCAAGTTTAACTACGAAAGTACGTTTCCGGTTTAGTTCGTATAAGCGCTCGCAGTTTACTATCGAGTCGACTATTAAGCTTACGCTCGTTCAGTTTGTAATTAGTTCGTGTTAAGGTAAAGTCCATAATGAAGTTACAAAGGAGTCTGGTTTCCCAAGATGAAACTAATATTGATTATACCCTGTCATTGTTCCTTTGTTGCTTGTAAAGTTTATGCGTAGGTACGCGTTCTACCCAAGGTCTTTGGACCTGTATCTACACCGTGTGAAATAAATGTGCAAACGTATGTAAAAAAACTATTAAATGACAGATATTCTATGAAATTACATCTTTAACCTTCGTCACCAGCTTGAGAAATCGTCTTCCAATATCGTCACACATACACACCCGGATACTATCTTTCTCTTTATTTTTGGTTTGATACGAGTATCTGTACAAAATACTCTCTTTTAAGGCTTTCAAGGTTTTTAAGGATATTACAAAAAAATTTAAAACACCTCCGACATAGTGGACCGATTTTTATGAAACATGCCTACCGACTTACCGACTAATTCAGCTTTCAAACAAAAAACTAAATCTAAATCGGTTCGTCCGTTCAGGAGCTACGATGCGACAGACCTACATAGACAAACAGACGTACAGACACGTCAAACTTATAACACCCCGATGTTTTGCGTGTGGGGTTAATAAAAAAGGTTACAATAGTTCATAGTGAAACTATTCCGATATTGATCTATAACTGTAGGTATTGCTATTTTTACTCTGTGGTTGGTATGATTGCTGTATATTTTTGGTTTGGTACTATATATCTGGCTTGTTGCATATTACTATTTAAGTATTATTATGTAAGTCTATTTATATTCTCTTATATGAGTATGTTTATTCAATTTGTGTGTTGGAAATTAGAATAATTATGATTTTTTATTTCGAAGCACCTACTCTTTTTGATTATGTTTTTTTATTTCCGCTACCCAAAGGTTGTCTGGTAGAGATCACTCTTTAGCGATAAGACCGCCTGTTGTCCGCCTCTATTTATAATCATTTGTTTTGTCTCCACTGTATCTTTTGCTGAGGTGTGCTAATAAAGAGTATTCTATCTATCTATCTATCTACATTCGACAGACATATTACGTAATTCAGTACAACTCCATTCAAATAATACCGTGAACCTTTCCCACGCATCCTGAAACTGCGGCATATCACTAATGCCCTCACGTTTTTATCGCCCTAGGTGTTACGCCGCGCGGAATGCGACCCCCGAGCATCTCGGTATGTGTGATAAAGAGCGGTCGCGTCTTTTGCACGTCGGTCTTGCACTTAGTAAAATAAGCCCCTAGACTATTTCATTTTGCCGAGCTTGCTCGGTAAGTACCTACACAATTTCAAGTTATTATTATACCGTTTTCAAGTAACTTCTGTGAAACCGAGAAAACCCAGAGCTACGTGCGGATGTAGAAATAACTTTATTTTGTTTTAAGATATGCTGTTCGAATTCGAAATATACTCTCGAAATCGCCTTTTTATGGCTAGTTATAGCATAAATTAAATATAACAAGATCATACCATCCCATACATTAAAATGCGACCGCCTACGAACGCGCTTACACTCCACCACACATAGATGGCGCCACAAAAAAATGCCTTGTTGCCACCGATTATTTGTAGATTGGCATTTAAGTGTCAATTCCGAGCCGTAAATCTATGTCAAAAGTGACACTTAACGCCATCTACAAGTATAATCGAAAGCTACAAGACATTTTTTGTGGCGCCATCTATGTGTGGTGGAGTGTAAGCGCGGTCTTAGGCGGTCGCATTTTAATGTATGGGATGGTATGATCTTGTTATATTTAATTTATGATATCATACACGAAAGAAAAACGACAAGGCCCACTGGTGGCCGAGCCGGGATGCGTTTTTTTTTCGAAATTCGGGTAGTTTTGTTTAGTACGTTCATTGTTAAGTTTTCGGTCGCAGTCGACGATTTCAGATGAAATGTGTTGCGAAAAAGGATAATTCTGTAAAAACAGGGAGTTACAAAATTTTTTTGTGGCGCCATCTATGTGTGATGGAGTGTAAGCGCGGTCTTAGGCGGTCGCATTTTAATGTATGGGATGGTATGATCTTGTTATATTTAATTTATGGTTATAGCTAGCATTACCTTAAACGTAGTTATAAACATGTTAAAAATAAAACAAAAAAATAGCAAAGCAACTAACCAAATTTCGTTGAACATTAAGTCCCAGAACTCGCTGAATTTATTCATCTACTTCGTATTCCGTAAAAGAGCTTCATTCTTGCTTTTTGCATCAAGCATTTTTACAGTACCAGTACCTCGAGTGATTTAGTGGAGCACAATTCACTCTAAAGAGACAGTGAAATATATTCTTCTGTAGTATTAGAACGCAATGAACAACTTACGTTTAGAAGATAAAGTGAATTAGTATAAAAACATTCTTTGAAATTACCGTAACTTAAAACTTACTATGTAAATATTTTTTTCAGTACAGATGGTGTTTTTTATGCACTAGTGCGAGAAGTGGTTCATTATATGCCAGGTTGAAACTTTGGAGGGCCATCTGTACTGAAAAACGTTGTACGATGCACGTGCGAACAGGAAATTCGTAATCCGTGTCGATGTAAAAACACTCGCTCCGGTCGTATTTTAATTTATCACCACTCATTTCGAACTTCCTTTTTTACGCACTTGTATAGTTATAATAAATGTACCTACTATTATATAAAAGTAATATTGACAGTAACACATCCATACTTATAAAAGTTACAAATATTCAAGGTTAATATGAATTTAAGTGTAACCGAATAGTTTAAGTTTAAACAATAATAATAATTTATTTGTTTGAACTCATAAAACACCTGTACCTAGTTAACTAACAATTACCTTGTGGCGTATAATTAAATTCATATGATACATCATAGCACCACATATACACCGTGTTTTTTTTTGTTTTCCGTTAAATTCGACACGTCGTTAGGTTCATTATCAGGAACCATCCTGTACATCACTTTTAGTTAAATTCGCAAAAAAACATTTTTCATCGTTTTCATACATAATAAATGATTTTATTAGTGTGTCAAGTTCGTGTCAAGTGATTGACGGCACAAACATGTCAAAACAAATAACATTAGGAATTGGTACCTAAAGGCTGTCACACACATGTTCAGTAATTATCTTAATTAAGTGAAGACGCTTGTTTCTTAGAGAAATTAATTGTATAATGATGTAAAGAATCTGCCCTTAAAATTAACGGAATTCAATAAAAACAGGTTATATAACTCCGTATAGATAGACAGATAAAGTATAAGAAAAAACGTACCTCAGTACCATACAGATAAAGGTACGGTGGCCTAGATGGCGTTACACCGTTGGGGTACGCTCAGCTATATGGCGCTGATATTAATATTTGACATTTGAACACATATCAAGCTAAGAATATGGGCCAAATTGTCAAAACTGAGGTTCAAAAGTTTTAAGTCTGTGTCAAGAGATGGCAATCTATGCACTGTGATTACACATTTTAATTCGACAGTAACTCTCTATAATACTCGATCCTCTTTGATCATAGTAACTGTATTTAGTAGCGCCTTAGCAATGAAAACTGACAAACTGATAAAAGAACCTACTTCGTAGGTAATAATGGAACAAGAGACAAAAGGTCATTCTTTTATCTGGTATGCAATAGGAAAGTGGTTATAAGAAGAAGTCGCTAAAAAGTAGTTTAAAAAGAAAATGAATTGGTCTGTAGCTACTGCGGCCAGCGTCACTTAAGTCGCATTTGAGAAGCATTTTTTCGTTTCCTGTTAATACAACGTGTACTTATTTTAATAGATTAACATGAACTAAATTGATAAGAATCAGGTTAAGAGAGGGTAAATTGACAACAGGTTTCAAAAATGTTTAGTTAAGATATAGACCGTGATTATTTATTACCTAATAGTTATTTGTTATACAAGGGGGCAAAGTTGTATTTTAACGCCGAGTGTGGAATTGAAAAACGAGTAAGTGAAAGGATTCTATAGTTGAACCACGAGCGAAGCGAGTGGTTCAAGAATAGAATCCTGAACTTGCGAGTTTTTTAACACACGAGAAGTAAAATACATTTGCACCCGAGTGTAACACAAAACTTTTCCCCTCACTATAGCGAGGAAACTACAACGCAAAAAACCGGCCAAGAGCGTGTCGGGCCACGCTCAGTGTAGGGTTCCGTAGTTTTCCGTATTTTTCTCAAAAACTACTGAACCTATCAAGTTCAAAACAATTTTCCTAGAAAGTTTTTATAAAGATCTACTATTGTGATTTTTTTCATATTTTTTGAACATAGGGTTCAAAAGTTAGGGGGGGGACGCACTTTTTTTCCTTTAGAAGCGATTATTTCCGAAAATATTAATATTATCAAAAAACGATCTTAGTAAACCCTTCTTCATTTTTTAATACCTATCCAACAATATATCACACGTTGGGGTTGGAATGAAAAAAAATATCCGCCCCCACTTTACATGTAGAGGGGGTACCCTAATAAAACATTTTTTTCCATTTTTTATTTTTGCACTTTGTTGGCGTGATTAATATACATATTGGTACCAAATTTCAGCTTTCTAGTGCTTACGGTTACTGAGATTATCCGCGGACGGACGGACGGACGGACGGACAGACAGACATGGCGAAACTATAAGGGTTCCTAGTTGACTACGGAACCCTAAAAATGCGTTTAACACTGCTTCCAGTAGTTCCACAGGTGGTAAATCATCTTTATTACTTGATTCACCTACTTTTATCAATTTTAAAGCAGTTGATTTGACTTTATTCAATGTCAAATTACTTTACCCACTAGTGGATAAAATGCGTTTTTACCCGCTGGTATTAAAGGACAAAACACGTGTTTCCGAGCTAGTGAGGGGAAAAGTATTTTAATAGGCTAGTTTCCTATACTTAAAATAAAATATTTTATGCATGGCACGAAATAAAGCACCACATAAAAGTCAAAGAGAAAGATATAAAGTAAATGAATTGACCGTGACGTCACTCCTCAGTATTTCATAGTAATTCCACATTAGCAAATCGTTTTGACAGTTCTTAAAAAGAAGCTGATTTGACTAGTAGGAAACTAGCCTATTGTCTGTAAAGTAGTTTGTGTGAGAAATCCCTCTTAAAACAATTCAAGTCCGACAAAAATCTGCTGAATCATCAAACCTGCTCATGAAATTTCACGACAATCGATTGAGAATTGCGTTTTGTGGAAGCGAACATCCGGCACTGGATACGAAAGTTTTTCTGCCCACGCTGTAACAAAACCTTTCAATAGATAAACGCTACGTTACTAAAACTGCGAATTATTTTGAAAATAATAACGGAGCTACTAAATGTAGTTGTGGAAAAAAGAATGAGGGGTTGAACGTACGTTCAAATGATACATAAATACTTTTATAACAAAATTATCATACAATCAATTCCCTTTTTAAGACATCGTCTATGTGGCTATCTATATCCTGAGCCAGTGATCTAAATACTTAAAAATATAGGTACCTACCGTCTGAAGAAGAGACTCAGAAATAAAAATAGTTATTTGTTATACAAGGGTGCAAAGTTGTATTTTAACGCCGAGTGTGGAATTGAAAAATGAGCAAGTGAAAGGATTTTATAGTTGAACCGTCCGAGCGGATAATCTCAGTGTTCGTAGAACTAGCATCCTGAACTTGCAATATGGATTCAATTACGCACGACAAAGTAAAATACAACCTGAGTGTAACAAAAATGTTTCCCCTCACTATAGCGAGGAAAGTACAATGTAAAAAGCGCGATTTTTTTTATCATTCTGCTTCCAACGTGTATATATTGTTATTACTAGATTCAAACTTTTAACAGGGGTTTTAAAATAGTTTTTGATAATATTAATATTTTCAGATTACTTTACGCCACTAGTGGATAAAATGCGCTCCCCCTCTTTTTGAACCATAATTATGTATTGAAAAAAGAAAAACAAAAAACGTGTTTCCGAGCTTATGAGGGGATAAATAATGTTTTGAACTTGATACATTTTTGAGAAAAATGCAGAAAAAAAGTCTTACTTAGTTTTTAAATATAAGTTTTCATAGTTTGAGGAACCCAATTCGTGTTTATATAATTTGATCGTGTTAAAGAAAAACCCGGTATTAAGGACCCAGCTGACATCGTATTGCCTGGCAAAGCAGCAGTAGCAGCACCATTACGAATCATTTGCTTCTCTTTGACTTTGACTGGAATGTTCCATTTTCCTGCGATTCTATTTAACCAGGGATTTCAAATAAATAGTTTTGTATGCAATATATCCTCCTCGTTCACAAACACGTCGACATAATCGAATTTGCGAAACATATCTACTATTTTTTTACGTATTTACAATCGCTATATTACAAGTAATCAAAAAACTTGCACAATCGCGATAAAATCAGATTAAATTATTTTAACGTTGTACATACAATATTTTTATTTAATTTTACTTGTTTACAATCCGTTATAGTACAAGTAATGAAATAAACTTCACAATTCACGAAAATCAGATACCAGCAATGGACGAAAATATAAATGTGTCGCTTAGTTTCAAACGTGGGTAAATCCGTTCTACTTTAAGGTTTATCATATAATATTGATCTGAAAGATAAATTAACCTCATAGTTAAATTATCTTAACTTCATAGTTAATACAGTAAAAAAGAAATGAAACTGAGACGAAGAAGTACCTAATTGGATCTTCAAGTAACATATTCTTGCAGAAAAGACTGAAAAAAGCTTTTTTATAAAGACAGTTTCCTCAGCTCCTCACTCCACGGTGTTGAACAGTGAATAAATTGAGCACAATCTCCTTTCCGCAGCACACTTAAGAAGACTTTGTAACCGCCAATTTTATATATATGCTTTGCTTTTTTCTACAATGACAAAATAAGTAATTGGTTCGACAATACTGGGTAACATCCTATGTAATAAGTATACTAGGATATTTGTTTATGGTGACGATAGTAATGTATAAATATCTATTCAATAAATATGAATATGAATAGTTTACTTAATATTTTAATATACTAGGATAAATATTTGTTCAGATCGGGCTAGCGTAGTAACGCTCACCTATAATGTCTGTAAATAGTTTGCTTGTTCGGCCAGACGGCCATTTTTTGCTATAACTTTGTTTTTAAATCTAACTTTCCTTAAATTATCTAGGTTATTTAAAATTAATACATTCTAATTTATTCCTCAACAATATTTCCCTATAATAGTTAATAGCAGAAACTGCCAACTCTTGCATATAAATTCCCATTGTCCTGTCATTACAATTTTCCTTTTGAAGTGTTTTCCACTTTGTTGTTCTGCACACGGCATTTCCAATTTTCACTGTTCCGATATTTCAACACATGTTTTTTATTCTGTCACTACAAGCGTATACTTTATACAATTTGACAATTTGTAAACCTAATTCAGTCCTAATTGGGGTTTCATTGGCTGGTGGGACAGTAGTTAGTAACAATTGTTAAGCTATTTATACTTAGATTTATTGTGCAAAAAAGTTTGATGCACGAATGGAATGGAACTTTTTATATAGGTAAATGTAAGTCACGCACATGTTAGCGAATATACGCTATAGTCGGGTGATTTCAAGCTCTGACACTAGTCCCGGTAGGGCCATACATCGATCCCAGCGCGCCCTCACGAACGGCAAAGAGGATGAAACGCTGGAGTGGGTAGAGCCAACTTTCCTCCCTCTCGCTAGGGGAGGGGAAAGAAATCGGGAGTCCCACACATCGTGCGTAACAGCATTCCCACGCCGTCAAAAAAAAAAGGATGCTGAACATTCGTGCCCTTACCGGGATTTATGATAGCTGAACATTCGTGTTTTATGATATACTTATATATGTTTTATGCTATATTTTATCCCACGTAAATCCTCTGAGTATTAGTCCTCTTATTCTTAGTCTCTTAATTTTTAAATTTGCAATAATCCAGGATTATTCCAGACTCCAAATTTCTCGACTAATCGGAATACTCAGCCAATAAATAATATTGTCTACTGGACCAAGAGATTGCCAAGCACGATTCCGCCCCGTTTGTCTCGACTTGTAACCGCAGTCGAATTGGTCTGTTTGTCGGTTTTCCGTGGACCTTCCGCCATATTGTGAACTCTATTGAATAAAGACAAGGTTTGTGTTTGATGCTAACGTTTTGAAGACGATGGGAGCTGGGGTAAGTTAGACGATTTGTGGGACTACACAGCATTGCGAATCGACTTAAGCCATACTGTCTTACTGAATGAATCAACTTAGTTGTAGGTCAACTTTTTAAATTAACCAGTAACTAGTATCTTCTGTTAGTTTTTTTAGGTAGTAATTAGTACACTCTCAAGAGTAGTCATTACTTAAGACCTTAAGGACTAATCCTACTAATTAAAAGTGTTGTGTTTGCGAAACGCCGTATTTCATTGGATAGAACGACGCACCTCATATTATTTATTATTTTACCTTTGTCCTCTTCTAAATGTTGATCTTCTGTTTTTACACGAGTTTCGGAAGCTTTGAACTGTTTTCAATTTCCGGGTTGGAATGATTTACGATTACACGCATAATGACAAATTTTAACCACGCATAACGCCACTTATGCTAAACGACACTTACGTAGAATGACACACACGCAATTTGACATTTTTACCCTTGTACGAAGCTAGTTGTGATCTAAGAGCTTTTATTCTTTGTACGAAATCAGATGCGCCAATTTTTCAAAATAAATCTATTTCGACGGATGTGCGGGGGCTCCTACTTCTGGGCTGTTTGCCCCTCGGGCACCTGAAGCTACCTGACAAACCTAACCTAAATATAAATAGTTATATCACATAGAAATATAAATAGTTATATCACTTCCATGGTGTAGAAATTAGGTAAGTGCTGAAAAAAATATTTAGGTAATCATGAACGTCCGTCATGGAACTCCAGACTTGAACAGTACTAAGTATATTATGACTGGGATGTAGTATAAACGTTACGAAAATAATTTATTGGTACAATTTAATTATTTTAGTGTGCATCTTTGGTTATTTTTATAAGGAGCAAAAATTCATCATCATCATCCTTGCGTTATCCCGGCATTTGCCACGTCCACGTCTCATGGGAACCTGTCCGCTGTGACAACTAACTATAAGCAGTAAAAATTATCACCATTATTAGCCAAACCACAGATACTACCTCTATATAATCATATAGGTAATGCATAATAACACGGGCTGATATGATTTCGGTATACCAACAAGAAGACGTGTAGGTACTTATTATACCCTTGACTCTTGAGAGTAAAATTACTATCAACCTCATTTAATTATACACATTTGCTGTTGGTAATGTCACAAAACTTTAGTCTACCTTTCAATTCCTTAGAAATAAAAGCAATTTTGTTAACAACATGTTCTGCTAACAGTATTCTTAAGTTTGTTGGCTTTTTCAGGGCAAGCACAAGCGCGACATTATTTTTCCCGCGACATAAACTACCCGTCCTTTTTTCAACATATTAATTAGAGTGGGACGGATAGTCGAATCTTTCTTAAATAATTTCATGCCCATCATGTGGCAAGCACTTCTGCCAGAGTTGTTTGTAAGTTGGGACATTGTGTGATAACATTTCTCAGCCCCTGACACTCGTTCGCCAAAATGTCAGAACATATCCGTTGAGAAACTGCGTGTAAACTAGTTTAATATAAATGTTGGTTTATGCTATGATATACATTGTAAGATAATTCATGAGAAAAATATCTAGCAAAATCTAAATTAGTCAGTACACCTGGTTAAATGAAAGAAATTAAGTTTTCGTCTCTCTAATAAATCAACCAAAATTTATGGCTCGAAAAATGTAGGTACGCTTTTCAAACGGTAGCCGGAGTGTTTGGAACGTCGATAGAGACAGGCAGAGAGTTATTACCATATTCCCGAGCTTTGCAATTGCAGTGAGTTTTAAACGCCACTCGACCCAATTCTTACTAACTTTAAGATATGCACGTCAATTATCAAACCTTTTTTTTAGAATTTAGAGCTAATATTTGAAATACCTTAAAATTATTCCAGCCGACTCAAAAAAGGTGATTTGACTACTGTGCCCTGGCTAAGACGAACCACGCGAAACGCAAGGACACTAAATACCTTTTTAAGATTTTCAGGAAAAGTTACTTTATTTTTTTTTTTTTTTTTAATATATAGGTAATATTTATTTCATAAATTTGTTTAAGAAAGTGATAAAAAAGACATCAAAAATTATAAACTAATAAATTATAAACCAAGTAAATTAACCTAAATCTAAAAATAGCCTAAATTATAACTAAAATAAAAATTCCCCCTTCGGCAATGTTCCGTAGATGCTGGCAGCATTACCTCGCTGAATCGCAACGCTTATGCGCTGAGCGAGGAAGCTGCCAGCTCTACGGTCCCCAGTGGCATCAATAATTAAATTGCAAAAGAGTCCAGTAAATTTTAAAATTAAATAGGTACATTGTATTTGTAATCTTGTAAAGGCTACTAAAACCACAGTCCCTAAGACAACATTGATTTACGGATCCGAAAGAAATAAATTCCTGAATCAAGAAAACTGCTACAATCTTACGCTACAAAGTGCCAGGCGAACGCGATTTCTTGACGTAAAACAACAATTTTCGATAGCGATTCGATTCGAAAACAGCGATAAGTGAAAGCTTACCCGTTCGAGTGGCAATGAACGTGACTCGGGAACGGCGTTGAGGAATAATGGTGCCTCCCAAATTAGATCACATTGCGAAGGCAAAATCCCTTACAATGAATTGGCACCAATTTTTATTTTGCAACTAAAAGAGTGAGCAAAGTAAAGTTTTACATTCATCCTCTTACTTCGTGAGCTTAGGACATCTCCTGGTACTTTAAAACGTTGTTCTAATTTCAAGAAATAGTGAATTCACGCTGTTATTGTCAGCAATGCATCAAAATTCCCTGAGACGGGTGGGTGTAGGTAAACTGATCAAATGATTAGAAATCCGAACTCAGTTCAATAAGTTTGTCAAAAAAATTCTTACTTAAATAAATAGGTTTGGATTGAACGCATTCGAGTATGTTACTAGTGCTGGAGAACCAAATAAACCTTTTGGAGTCAAATGAGTCAAATCTCTGTTAACAAACGAAGAGAGGTGAGTGTGTAACTGTGTAGGTATCACATAAATTTTCCCCGACAGTGAAAAAATTAGTTATTTACATAACAGCGTATTGTTCGATTTAAAATGCACAACGCCTCGCATAAAAGCGACGGTGTTGAAAATTCGTCCAAAAACACCTAATAAAGTTGTAAAAGTACCTATGACAGGCATACTCGTAGTCTCGTACTCGCAGACGCTTTTGTGCTACCTAAAACTAATTTCACATTTACCTGCGCTGTTATTTATTTGGAAAGTTGGTCACGTAAAGTTTCCATTTCGTGAATAAAAATGTAGCCCGCAATTTATTTCTAATCGGATGTTAGCTACGTGATATGCAAAACAAATGATAATAGAATCTTAGCCAAACAATCCAAAGGTCCCGATAGGATTGCACCCCCAAGAGCATTATCCCAAGTAAATTCAGCCGGCCCAGCCGAAGCGATAATCGTTGTCGATGCGTGGCCATCGAAACGCAGCCTGGCTCTGTCACGCCAGTTCACAAGATAGGGAGAGCTAGCTAAGATGCGCTCACGAAGCGTAAGTGAGTGTGACGTTGGCAAGACACCCAGGTAAGCCTAAAGTTAAGCAACACGTGATTGGCATTCTTATGTCGATATAACACCTATCTAATAAATGTCTTACCGTTCGGTATTAAGGCACAATATTGCTTATAAGTAGAATGCAGATGCTTTCACTAGAAAATAAAGTTGCAGGGCGAAACTAATCACCTTAATTGAATTTTCTGCTGCGCTGTCCGGTCCGTGCTTCGAATTTAGCTAATTCTGTTTGCCATTTTAGCTGCTAACGCTTTTTTCCTTTTTCACTAGTAATTATTCTTCGTTTTATTGTTTTTTACTTACCTGCGATCTATGTAGGTTCTTTATCGCAAAGAAGCTTTTTGTATACTTATCAATTATTCACGTAATAAATCAGTATTTTCCCTTTATATTTTATGTATATTCCATATTAGCTTAAACTGATAACACAAATAACTACACGTGTCTACACGCTAATATTTTAATTCCCTCTTATATACTTAATGACCGAGTTAATATTATTATTTATTCGGATCCGTATCAGCTACTACCAATCGGGACTCATCCAAAATGAGTCCCAATATCCTTATCTTGATAATGATATCTAAAAAATCAAACGAAAGTAGACATGGCTATGAATAAAAGAATATGAAATTGTGTAAAATATTTCCAATTGCCTATGTCAATAATATCATCAATTGCCATTGCCTTCTACGTCATCACTGACCCTTCATCGCGTGTCTGACATTTTAGTA
The DNA here is from genome assembly GCF_023078275.1 of Leguminivora glycinivorella. Classification (NCBI taxonomy): domain Eukaryota; kingdom Metazoa; phylum Arthropoda; class Insecta; order Lepidoptera; family Tortricidae; genus Leguminivora; species Leguminivora glycinivorella. The sequence goes on from NC_062978.1 coordinate 11,338,554, forward strand.
TATAATTATCCGATAACGTTTACGTCACGGACATTGTAATTATTTTCAAAGGGTACTGTGCAATTTCTTCACACAAAAAGTATAATTTTCCGTGAAGTATATGCGATCGTGTGGTCACATAATTATATATTTCATACCATAAATCAAAACGTATCTACTTAGCGTACCCGAACTTAACTAGTCAAAACTTTTAGGTAGCACAGCTTTCGCGCAGCAATTTTTTAGGTCAACGAAAACAAAAAATGCCTCGTTACGTGGTATTTTATTTCAACAACACATAAAACAATTATGAACACTCATGGGCCAGAGACATATTTTATGTTGACATGTTGATATTGTTATACCTACTTAAATATGTTTTTAATTTGGAGAGACCGAAGTATTTCTTTCTTAATTCTTATTAAAGAAAATGATCACAGACAGACATGCTATAGCAGTATTGGTGGGTATCTACTAGTTCTGTGGTAACTTTTAGGGACAGTGGACAATGTCCAATTTCTTCAAGCGAAAAATATCATTTTCCGTGACGTATATAATTATGGTATCGAGTGAAATGTTCTAAAAAATTTAAAACATAATTATGGTAAAAACCAGTAATTACTGTAAAGTCCATTATCCATTATTTCAAACTATCAGTATTATACAGGATTAGTTGACCGAAGCGTCTGCCTGCCGCGCCGGACCGTACACTTCGCTGTTTAATGTTGGACCGGGCGCAGTTCACTGAACAACTAACTTTGTTCCGACTGAAGTTAGCATTCGTAACTGCGTTTGATGGCCGCTGTAAAAACCTGTTCTGCGAGTTGAAAATTCGGGATCTTTTTGGCCTTTCCCATTGTCTGACGCTTTTCATATTTAGCTGGCGATGTGGTGGCTCATCATTTTGCACTTGGCTGATTTGTCTAAAATATACTCTTATTCAGTTTTTATTCTATGAAATAGTACACTTAATAGGTCATTTAAGTTTTCCTACTAAATAAATATACAGGGGCAGAGGCCTGGTAATCCAGTGGTATGGATATTAGCCGCATAAACTTAAGCCCGGGTTCGGTTCCCGGCTCGACCACCCGTGGCCTCGTTTATTCTTAAGTGTATGATATCTATTTCAGTTTATCGGAGTTAATTAACGTAGACAGAACTATGACAATAAAAAAAAAAACATGGCAATAGATTTTATTTCCATATGAAAGAGGAAAATTACTTAACCAATTATTAGTCAGGTCAACAGACAAACTCACGGCCTTTGGATCCTAAGCCTAGTTGGTCGATTGCAAACGTTTCTGCTTGGCGAAAAGTGAAATAATTTAATTTGTTCCCTAGTTATAAGTACCATGTATTAGCACATCCACATTGTGCTGACTTTAGCTTAAGTCCATTCAAGTAATATAAATTAAGCAGTCATCACAAGTAGAATATTCTGGACACTAGCCCAGCTTAAGACATTCATCTTAGCGTTGGAACTGACAGGGATGACAAGACACGCGGAGCCAAGAAACCGGTATTATATTTGGGCAGATGTTATGAAAACAAAGGAGATATTATATGTAATTCATTGTTTATTGTTAGGAGTGTTTGTTTATATCACATTAGGCGATAGGCGTCTTCATAAACTCCTACCCTATAGATATAATTATTAATTATGTATACTTAACATCCCGTCCTGTAGCCCCCCCTCCACATGTATGGAAAAAGATGCCGCGTCAGCGCAACGTCGACGCGGCGTCAGGCTTTGCCAGTTGGCCCGACGCTACACTCACGAGACGCTAGATGTGGTCCAGCCCGTAGTGTGACATCAGACATCAGGAAGCCAATAGTGGTTTGTGGTTTGTTAAAAAGTTATGCTGTCATGTAGAAATTATTTAGGTACATATTAGTACATAGGTAATTATAGTAAGAGATATTATAGTAAGACTCTAGAGACTGCACGATTCCACAGTGCAACCATGTACACCGTTTTATGAATTGCAGCCGGAAAAAGAAATCGATACTCAGGCCTTAATTTTTCTCATACACAGACAAGTCTAGTCACTACTACAAGGTATACGAAAATGCCGTGTGATTTCAACCATTATCTGGTCCAATATCGGATGTAGGAAGGATATAGTCGAAGGCAAATATCAAAGATGGCGCCTTTAACATGAATATCAAACCTACATACGATATCGGATCGGATAATATGGAATCTCACTAAGTTTAAAGAACCTTAAACCGGTTTACCGTCAATTCGTAGAACTGCGTAAACACTGAGCAGATTGCCGCATCCACTCTGTCTTAAGAATTTTATGAAACATCTATAAATCCGGGAGCGAAGTACGAAGACATCCAATTTTCTCTAAAGCTAGAGTCCACAGGAGATCTTTGTCGTGATGAATAGAATGTTTGGAAGACAAATCTTTTTCGTGAGTTATTCAACACTGCTTTCTTACTTACTAATGGAATTGCATTGTCGATACAGTCTAAACGTTGGTATTGGTAAAAAGCAACAGTAACAAAAATGTTATTCTTATTGTTTTTATTTTTATACAGGGTAAGGTTTTCACATTCTCCGATCCAATATCGGATGTCGGACCGACATCCTACATCCGATAAACGCTTCCGATAGTGTCGGATGTAGGACCGATAAAACGCATTTGGTCCAAATCAATGAAGTATGATTTTGTATAAAAAAATATTTAAAAATTGTTTTATATTTTATAATTATAAGCACTATATTCCAAATATTATATTGTAAAATTAAAATAACGGGCATAAAAATACTCAGAGTGCCAGGCAAAATAAATAATTTTACAATCAACTATATCTACTAAAAAATGAAAAAACTAGTATCCGCAATTCGGACCGAAGCATTACAACCTTTTTTTTTTAAATGGAAATTGTCAACTAATTTGAATTTCGATCATTGACAGCTGTTTAATAGACGCCATTTTTGTCACGCACGCTACTACAAACGTATACCTACATTATATATGCACACAAATAAAATATTATCGGCCGACAGCTAACTGGCGGGGGGTCCGGCATGCCAAAAATGGTCGGAAGCGTCCTGCCGATATCGGCAGTTCGATGGTGCCTCGGACAAAAACTGTTGTAGGAGAGTGCCATCGGCATTATCTCTGCAATTTTTGCGTTATATATCGTTTTTTAGTAATAATGATCTATTAAATACATAAATGAAGACCTGGAAGCGCATAAATTTTACATTTTACATCCTTCCTACATCCGATATCGGATCGGATAATGTGAAAACACTTATCTTACACCACAGAACTAGATTTAGATAGAAGAAAAACAAGTTTATGTAGTTCATCTATTTGTATGGCAGCCGAGCGTGTCACATTTTGTGTCAGACTGAAGTTGTTACTTTCCTGTGATTTTAAATATGTCTCAGACCATTAAGTGTTCATAATTTTTGTGTTTTGCAATAAAATATCACGTAACGAGGCATGTTTGATGTTTTTTTGACTTCAACATAAAAATTGACGCCCGAAAGCTGCAAGCTGCGATTAAAGACGGACAAAGCAGTGGATTTTACTGAGTTCATTTTACACGCTAAGTATGTAGATACATTTGCTTGATCTATGGTATATATGACATCTGTGTCTTACACCATGAATACATACATAAATAACTAGTCATACATATAGGTGTATGAACTCACGCCCCATATTCCCAAAAACTGTTCATGTTTCACTGCCACTTTTAGTAATTAAGGGGGTTTAAAGGCAACTTGACTGTGATATAGCAGTGACAAGTTGCTAGGCCATCGTCTACACCACAATTGAAACCATATCCTACAGTCGTGCAGTCGAAAGATGTATGAGATTTACTTACCGTCGAATGCTGAAAACTTAGGCAAAGTTGCCCTGCTTAACATTGCCTGGGTCTAAAATGGTAGTTCTAATCAAAATAGGCATCTAAGTCTTGAGAGATAGAACAGTGACAGCCATTATAAAATATTTCATTATAAATGGCTTTTCAGCAAATCACTATTTTTTGAGCCAGGCAAAGTTAGACATGGTAGGCAAAGTTACAGCATTGTTAAGGTGAGACCAATCAAATACCGCAATGTAATGAACAGGGCCCGTAACTTTCATGCCGATGACATCAATATGACGTCACGCTACATATAGGATGATTCACATAGTTATATTGTAATAATTAATCATTATTCATTAATCAATTTAATCGTTTACAAATGACTTCAAAAGTAAGCTATTCATACGTGGAATAATTAATATCTACTCGATACGTGAAACGAAAAGGAAACAATTTGTTTTGTTTTTATAATTGATTGAAATATGGTACAAAACTATTTAATAAAATGTATGTATAAAAAATAAACAAATAATTTAATTTACTTTTCAAGTATCAAGTAGGTATTAATTATTTCACGTATGAATAGATTAGTTTCGAAGTCATGATTAAAATGATTTATGAATAATGATTAATCATTAAATAAAACTCTGAATCATCCTATATGCAGTGTGACGTCAAATTTATGTCATCGGCATGAAAGTTACGGGCCCTGGTAATGAATCTTGCAAGCAAATTCTTTATAAACTGTTTTAAAATAAATGAACAAACATCAACTATGTCGAAAACATTTAACCTCTGATAGAGAAACAAATAAAAATTTGTTTGAAAAAATAAAAGGGATTCCAGCACGGCCAATACAAACAGCAAACTGGATCCATCGACGCGAACGACGCGCGAGCGGGGCAAACACAATCATTCATCGGCTTTCCTCGAATCATTGAATCAAAAGTAAACTATAGCAAAGCAATCAAAGTGTTAACAATAGTCTTAAAGATTTTTCAAATAGTAGAGGTAGGTACTTGATTACGGTTCGTTATAACCAAAATTTATAATACCACAAGTATAAAAATGACTATAGACAGCTATTTAAATTATGTAAAGTCTTACCTTTGGGATCCAAAATTAAATACACAATAGCAGTAAACAACCATAGCAATCTAGAGCGATTAACATTAGTAAATAATAGGTTCAGTACAAGAGCGATGTCCGCAGGTAAATTCCAAGTACCTAGAGTGTCTAACTATTACGGGGATAGAACTCTAAAAAAACGCGTACCCTATCTATTAAATTCCTTACCGGCGAACATTGTTCTTGAACGGAAAAAAACAGTGTTCAAGAATAAACTTAAAAAACCGGCCAAGTGCGAGTCGGACTCGCGCACCGAGGGTTCCGTACAAACCTTATGAGGAAATGGGTAGTAAGGTTAAAATTATTTAAAAAAAATATATTATAAAACATCTCTTGGATATCCTATAGGAATGGCGATGGCCATTACTTCCTACCGGATTGTCCAATAGATAATTCTGGTTAATATAGCGATATTTTTGTTTTGTTGTATTAGCGAGCTCCGACTCCACAGTCAAACTATATAAATAGTTTTGTGGAGCAATATATTTAAAATAATGTTCTTGTATCCACATGTATATTAATTGAATAAATAATAATAAAATAAAATGTCGCAATGTTAAAGCGGATTAGAAGTAAAATGTCTAAAATTACAAAAATACCAATTATGCCAAAATGCCATTGGCCTATTACTAGTTTACGTCCAATATCCGAAATGTATTAGTTTCATAATAACCAAAATTCAAAATTACATTTTCTCAGAATACCTAAAATTGTCTTTACAGTGTGCATTATATTCCTTGCACTGTGTTTTATTATTATTATTAATTTTAGTATTAATTTAGTTAATTAATGCTAACTATTTATGAAAAACTGTAAAAATGCAGTTTTCATGGTTACGGCATTTTAGTCATTTTGAGAAAGTGAGTTTTTGGTTTTAAGTTGATTTGACTTTAATTACCTTATAAATCGATACTATTAATAACATTAATAACGCGGTCTATCGCGCATGATTGGCCTTCACACTCACGCTCTTTCCGTTCTCAAAATCTTCGACGTGCAATCACGCGCGAAAGAACGTTTTTCGGAAGAACGAACAGGTCTTTCGCTCTTAAGAGCTGTGTTTGTCTAATGTCTGTTTCTGGCGAAAGAACGTGAACCTTAAAAACTAACAACACACAATCGTGCGTGATTGCGCGCACAGGCTTAACCGCGCGCTATCCTGTAGCGACTGTGTAAAGGCGGCTAATGTTCATAACTATGTATTTCAAATTTCATATCGATAGCATAAGTAGTTCTCGAGATATCAAGGAATGTGACAGACGGACAGACAGACAGACGGACGGACAGAACGGCACCATAAGGGTTCCTTTTGTACATTTTTGGTACGGAACCCTAAAAATTACAGGAACCAAACATTTAGTGGTAACACCCCAACAATAACCCCTTTAAACTTTATTTAAATACCTACCGAAAAGTACATATTATGAGACTGAGACGTTATCTGCACGGGTAGCATGGTCGCGCGATAGACGATAAAATATCAGGCCGTCCCTATCGTACTATTAGTAAGTGCGATAGGGACGGCCAGATGTTTTATCATTTATCGCGCGACCATACTTGCCTGCCTGGATAAAGGGACCTAACTAGGGTGGTCCACGTCCCTATACCGTACTATTAGTAAGTGCGATATGGGAAAAATATAATTAAACCATTAAAATACCTCCATGTAAGATTTTTTCTTTATCAAGTTCATTTTATCATTTATTCGCGACCTCGTCGATTGTTCTCAAAATTGGTCGACATGATTTTAATAAGTTTTCTGCCTGGATAAAGGGACCTTATTGTCCATGGCGCTTACGTAATAAATAGGTACTTGGGCTCGACGCTGAACTTGTATTCGACATAGCCACTTTATGTCAGTCATAAAAGTAAAATTTGAACAAGGAATATTCTTCTATATTCGAATTTAAATCTGCCACTGGGGACCGTAGAGCTGGCAGCTTCCTCGCTCAGCGCATAAGCGTTGCGGTTCAGCGAGATAATGTTGCCAGCATCTACGGAACATTGCCGAAGGGGGAATTTTTATTTTAGTTTTAATTTAGGGTTTTTTTTTCTATTAGATTATTGTTAGAGAATAGATAATTATATTAGATTATTGTTATTAATTTAGGCTATATTTCGATTTAGGTTAATTTACATAGTTTATAACTTATTAGTTTATAATTTTTGATATAGGTTTTAGGTTTATTTTTATTGAAATCTTGTCACTTTGACATAAAGTGCCCATGTCGAATACTAGTTCAGCATCGAGCACTAGTAGTTTCTATAAAAATTAACGCCATATAAATGTACTAAGAACGCCTATTTTGTACCTTTCGTTATTAACAATTTATAAAACACGACAATTTTCTCGAAAACCGTTCAGATTTCGTCCATAAAAACCTTCAACGCTCCTGCGTGAATAACAATTTTAGATAGTGTCGTCATAATTCTGCTCTTTTGCCCTCGGCCGCATCGGAAATTACTCGGAAGGTGAAAAAACACATTTTTGTTCCTAAAAGTTTCGCAGGAGCCATATTTTTTGTAAGCCGAACTCTTTACAACAGGTATCGTGATAGGTATCTAAGATCAATACGGGTACGTCTGTGACAAACTGGGATAAGTGTGTCTGGATTATTTACTCGTCACAGGTGTTTTTGAGAGCCGATATATTATTATATTTCGTTCGAAGGCCAGACAATAAATAAATATTTTTTTCCAGTTTTAGTAACCTTATTAATTTCGGTCTATATTTACATGAAACTAAGACTAAACTTAAAAGCTAGCTAATGTCTAAAATAAGCCCTTGAGGCATTGTACCAAAGATACTTGCGACATTTCCTCGCTGTATCGCATTGCTGATACTTATTAATAAATACAGGTAATGCTTATAATGGCTTATATATACAACGATGGAGTAGACATTTATATTAGGGTTCCGTAGTCAACTAGGAACCCTTATAGTTTCGCCATGTCTGTCTGTCCGTCCGTCCGTCCGTCCGTCCGTCCGTCCGTCCGTCCATCCGTCCGCGGATAATCTCAGCAACCGTTAGCACTAGAAAGCTGAAATTTGGTACCAATATGTATATCAATCACGCCGACAAAGTGCAAAAATAAAAAATGGGAAAAAATGTTTTATTAGGGTACCCCCCATACATGTAAAGTGGGGGCTGATTTTTTTTTTCATTCGAACCCCAACGTGTGATATATTGTTGGATAGGTATTTAAAAATGAATAAGGGTTTACTAAGATCGTTTTTTGATAATATTAATATTTTCTGAAATAATCGCTCCTAAAGGAAAAAAAGTGCGTCCCCCCCCCCTCTAACTTTTGAACCATATGTTCAAAAAATATGAAAAAAATCACAAAAGTAGAACTTTATAAAGACTTTCTAGGAAAATTGTTTTGAACTTGATAGGTTCAGTAGTTTTTGAGAAAAATACGGAAAACTACGGAACCCTACACTGAGCGTGGCCCGACACGCTCTTGGCCGGTTTTTTATTTCTGTATCCAATATTGAATCAATTGAGCTGAAAAGCAATCAAGTTAAAGCTGGTGTACATTTCATGTGTAGGTATGTACAAAAAGTTCAATACAAACTCTCATAACAAATTATCAAATGAATTTTATATTTACATCATATTTTGCCAATTTTAAGGAGAATGAACTCACTCATTAACTCGTATTAATGAATACTAGGCATTACCTTAACGGTACAGTTAAATAAGATAAATCATATATTTAATTTTCAAGTTGTATTGTGTTAGTTGTTAAAAAAGATATCTCCCAAAAAAATCAAATGCTATCTAAAATTCAACATCAAAAAAGGCATACACACTAGCGAAACATTGCAACTACTTACAGACCATAACGTTCCATAAATCGCTTAGCTGCCCGCAACCATATTCCATTCTACATGACAACGTACCGCACGTTCCATAACCGTCAACCTACAATAGCACCGGACAAAATTCACTGCCAAAATGCTGTATGAGCGCCTCCATAAAAGTTAAAAGCTTTCGTCGCAAAAAGTGCAGGGATAAAATAAAACTGCACGCAGAAAGCTGTGGCACAAATGCGAGGTCATGTACATGCAGTGAACCAGCGCCCCCCGCGACTTTTAGCTTCGGAAAATATTTCGCGGTTTTGGAGTTTAATGCAGGTTTTTTCGTTAACATTGGAGGTAGGTATAGGACATAGGTCCGCGGTAGTTTTAACTGAACACGTTTACCAGATTGTTCCATTCTGTGTTATGCTGTGAATGTGAAAAGCTGCTGTTGATTTTACTGGGATGGTGCGCGCTAAAACAGCGCTAGGACGTACTAGGTTTTATTGCTTTAGCGTTTAAAAATGTGTATTAAGTACAATTTTAATTTTATCACGAAGTTATTATAAAGGGGTTTAACACATAAAATTTCTATATTGGGGATACCCCCATTTGCCAGAATTTCATTTGCCATAATTTTATTTGCCATCCTATTCAACAATCATAATATTGTTTCTCATAACATCTTATGCCATAATCATTGTTTACTATATTAATCTAGTGCCAGAAACTTTGTTTCCCATAAAGTCAGTTTCCATAATGTCATTTGGCAGAATCATCGAAATCCGTAATTACCACATTCCATACCATCATTTGTCATACAAATTAGCGTCCAGAAAAGTGCATTTCCATAATGTGCTTTGGCAGAATCGAAAACTACTATAATAGGTACTAGAAGGACTAGAGAATGAAACTGCTATCAGAAAGTAGGTTAGGTTAGGTTAGAACTGTGACCCCCTGGGAAATGAAACTGCTATCAGAAAGTAGGTTAGGTTAGGTTAGAACCTGTGAACCTCTGGAAAAGGAAACTGCTTGAAAAGTAGGTTAGGTTAGGTTAGAACTGTGACCCCCCGGAAAATGAAAATACTATCAGACAGTAGGTTAGGTTAGGTTAGAACTGCGACCCCTGGAAAATGAAACTGCTATCAGAAAGTAGGTTAGGTTAGGTTAGAACTGTGACCCCCTGGAGAATGAAACTGCTGGAAAAGTAGGTTAGGTTAGGTTAGAACTGTGACCCCTGGAAAATGAAACTGCTATCAGAAAGTAGGTTAGGTTAGGTAATAATATGGGCAACAATTAATGTGGCAATAATTGCTTATGGCGTTTGAATATTCTATGAAACCATATTATTGCACTTAATAATATGGCTAACAAATAGTATGGCATTGTATGATTATGGAAGGTAATATTCGGATAAACAACGAGTATGTCATATGATTTTTATGGTAAACAAATCATTCGGGCAAATGAAATTCAGGCAAGTTAGATTCGGGCAAATGAATATTATGTTAAATGACTGTCGGGCAAACAATAGACAACCTCTATATTGATTCTGCAAATTACATTCTTGTAGGTTAGACAGCATATCAAAACGTAAGCCATGTTACCTTTATAACTAGAATATAAATACAAGCAGCCGCAAGAAAGCGACCACTTATCAACTACTTATATTATCGCTCAAGATGCTTTAGTAGTCCTGTGAAAATATAATATAATGTAAAGTACTCATTTATTAAGCAAGTACTCTTTGAAATGAAAATACTACCACCTAAGAGCAGCTAAAGTTAGTATAACTTATAGATAGCCAAAGAAAACCGCGCGTAAGATCGTGAAAGTCTTGACACATTTAACTCAAACGAAATTATCTACTTAAAATTTAATATAAACTTTATACACCACTCTCATACGATTTAGATTAGTAATTCCAATCTTAGATCAAACTAGACAAGCACTTAGCGGCAAAGCGCTCATAGTTCAGTAACCGCCTTTGAACTAACTTCAAACATTCGCAGTATCTACGAAGGCTAGTACGTGAGAATCAATACAATGGTGAGGCAATAACTTCGTCTGCTCATAGTTTGTCAAATTGTGTCAAGTGAGACTTTTGATTCGATTGCAGTGGTGGCTTACCTCTATAACGTAGATGAACGACGAATTGGCTTTAACTGGAATCTATGGCAGCGGTATGGCGGTACATATTACGTTAAATGGAGCCTGCTAGATTAATGTATCTCCTAATTAGATGATTTCACAAAAATAACAAAAAAAAAGTCTCTAATGATTTCTAAGTCTAATACATTACACAGACATTCAACAAATATTGTGTCAATTATCTCTTTTTTGTAGAGGAGTGTAACTTTTGTTTATGTGTGTGTGGCGAGTCACAGGCAAGACTTAACTACCAATAAGAAATAGGTATAAAAAATGTTTAAAAAAAGTGTTTGGTGGTTTCAATCACACTTGCATTTTGTTTCTTGTAGGTATAATATCTAAGTAGGTATCTAAAGTCTTGGTAGCAAATGGGCTTGTCACTTTAGTCGAGTTCAGACTTGTCTTGATTGTAAATTTCCTTACTTCTTATTTATTTATAATTTATAAACGAATTTACATTATAAATCAGTTCTTTCATGAAAATTATTGGTGAAGTTTAGTGTTCGATGGCCCGGATGTTTTGGACAAATATTTTGTTCAAATTACACTCAATTTATCATCCGTCAATTGAATTGACGTGCCGCCAACGAAATTTAAAAAGTGTCACGAGTGATTTCGTACAACAAAAGCAGATTTATTTGGTTCAGATTAAGTTAATCCGTGATTAATCCGGCCGCAGTTGCGCGTGACGAGGGTCGGGGCTCTGTGACAGCGTGATAATTGTGGTGTTATGATATCGCGTGCGTTTGAACCGATCTGCGACAACCGCTCATGTAACGCTCGTTAATATAGACGCATCCTTAAGCAATCGTTGAAATTAAGTCATCCTTGCGTTATCCCGGCATCTGCCACGGCTCATGGGAGCCTGGGGTCCGCATTAACAACTAATCCCAAGATTTGGCGTAGCCACTAGTTTTACGAAAGCGACTGCCATCTGACCTTCCAAGAAGAAGGGTAACTAGGTCTTATTGGAATTAGTCCGGTTTCCTCACGATGTTTTTCCTTTACTGAAAAGCGAATGGCAAATATCAAATGACATATCGGTACGAGCCGGGTTCGATTCGAACCCGCTACCTACGGATCGAAAGTCGCACGCTCTTACCGCTAGGCCACCAGCAGAAACAACCATCAAGTGGAGTGACCTAGGTGTCTAACCCGTTCAGTGCTAACCGTAGCGCTACGTCGTAGCCGATAACATGGATTTCGCCAACGGGTCATAAAGACAAAAGGACAACCTGTCGTTTAAGGCGTTTCGAATTCCGAATTTACCTTTTCTCTTTATCTTTATGGCATCTTATTTTTAGTATTTTATGCAACAGGCGTTTAAAGGAGGTCAAAAAAGACGAGTGGCGCGGGTATTAAGACGCCATGAGTATTTTTTGACTCAGTTAAACACCGTTGCATACAATAGTTTTTCTACGACCATGCACTTAGTTTTTAATAGTTTTCTTGAATAACTTTCGTGAAATTCACAATGTTTCCTGTATTTTGACGCAAAGGTTTGCACTGTCAGCTCAGCTGCCCAAAGCCTTCCCGCGCACGCGCGCAGTATCGTTATAACAATGCGTTGCCATGGTTACAGAGCCAAACAATGCGTTTTCAGTTTTTTCGATACTGCGCGGAAAGCCGGCGGATGCTGGCTTTGGGGAATAAACTTTTATGTAGGGTTTTAAAGATCTATGCACGCCCTGTAAATGACGAATAACAGTTCGGGAGTAAAAAAAGTATTTTAATAACTTATCTTAAAAAAATCACCAACGATTAGTTGAAAATAAAGGTTACGTCTGAAAGTATCGACACAGATAAATATTTTTTTAAATGAAATGGTAGGCGATACGAGTATCATAGGATGAATATATTCACAAAAAGTCGCTACGTCGTCATGTTTAAATTATCAATTTTGAACTTATTTTGAGCAAAAAAATAATATATTATGTACTTTAGCCGCACTGTGCAGTCGGCTACAAGCTTTTCACAATTTTAAACTATCGAACAGTAACGCCGTGGCTTGCGTGGGCGACGGTCGCGCGATGGTCGCGCGATGGTCGCGCGACGGCGATGCGACGCATAGGAAATCAAACCTTATCGATATGGAAGTATGAGACGTGACGGCGACGGTCGCGCGACCGTCGCCCACGCAAGACACGGCGTAACAATGGAATCCAAATTAATATATTTCTCCTCGGGATGATATAAGTCCGATACTATAGTACCTCTATGGTACATAAATACCATTTTGTAACTCCCTATTTTTACAGAATTATCCTTTTCCGCGAAACATTTCATCTGAAATCGTCGACTGCGACCGAAAACTTAACAATGAACGTACTAAACAAAACTACCCGAATTTTGAAAAAAAAAACGCATTCTTTATTTTGGAGGTAAAATTTTCCGTCCTTTTGTTTCTGAGTGTAAACTGTTGGGTTTAAAATTCCGCTCCACATGCTCTTACTACAAAGAAACCGTAACTGTATTCACTGTGTGCGCTGTCCGTAATAATTCCAGCGCTTCAGACCGGCCAGAACACTCGCTAAGTTGAATAATTCAAAAATTCTCATCGCACTGACGAAAACAAGTACGAGTAGGTAGAGTAAACTAGGGAACAGTGGGCGAAAAATACACTCACTCGTGTATGTAGGGAGGACGACATGAGTTCATTTATTCTGTTTGAGCGTAGTTTTGTTGGTTTAAACGGATCCTAGATGTAATTTAAATTGTTTGATGATAGAGAGTGAGTTGATCGTTCTGGCAAGTCAGAATAAGAGGACGCTTCGATAAATGCAAAAGATATAATGCATACAACTAGGGACACATGATATAGATGGCAGCACCACATCTCGCTATATCGTAATCCTGCAAAGGATTCATATAGTAGGTGCAAGCACTAATTTCTCACCCTTAGAGTTGGTCAAAATGCGCCTAGCCTTATCAGAGATAACATACACTAGAGAAATTTCGTCGGGTACAACGGCGGGCGGGTGGTCTAGTGGTAAAGACGTTAGCCGCGTAAGCTGAAGACCCGGGTTCGATTCCCGGCTCGGCCACCAGTGGGCCTTGTCGTTTTTTCTTTCGTGTATGATATCATAAATTAAATATAACAAGATCATACCATCCCATACATTAAAATGCGACCGCCTGGCGCCACAAAAAAAAATGTCTTGTAGCTTTCGATTATACTTGTAGATGGCGACATATGACATATTTACGGCTCGGAATTGACACTTAATGCCAATCTACAAATAATCGGTGGCAACAAGGCATTTTTTTGTGGCGCCATCTATGTGTGGTGGAGTGTAAGCGCGTTCGTAGGCGGTCGCATTTTAATGTATGGGATGGTATGATCTTGTTATATTTAATTTATGATGATGTCTATTTCAATTTATAATGCATGTTAAGAAAACTTACAGTAATTTTCAATAATATCATTTTATGTAAGTAAGAACACCTGTGAAAGTTAAATTAGCGCTGAGAAAAATAACTTATCCTAAGTTCGAGTAGCCTAATTAACGACAATGATTCAAGTTTTGAAAACTTCACGAGTTTTCAAAGAAGAAATTTCCCGTTTTAATTAAATAGCAACTTGAGTCTCTTTTTATCAAAATGAACGAATCAAATATAAAGTTTTAAGTAGGCATCTTATAAAGTTCTTAGAGGTGAAATTTCATCAGTTCCGTTCCGTTAGTTACTTTGTAGTCCGTATGTTACAAAACTGACGCCAACTATAGAGTCTATAGACATAGAAAAATATATTGGTGGTAAATTTAAAGATGGATCTAATAGTAGGTACACAAGTTACATAATGATACAAGTGTCGAAAAGAAGAAATTTAAAACAAAACCTATGACAAATTAAAACACTGCTTCCGGTTCGAGCGTCATCTCAGCGGTCTCGTGTCGTGAATAATTTCTTTTTCTTTTGCTCATTAACGGCCCAGCCACGACATTGGTCTAAGCGCGACAGCGGTGAGCGGCAGCCATACGTGCGAATGAAAAGTCCCATCGCTGTGTCTCGCTACAATGTATGGCCGCCGCTGACCGCTGCCGCGCTTAGACCAATGTCATGGCTGAGCCGTAATGTTGTTTAAAGTATAATATCGACAGCTTATTATACAGTACCTAAACTAATGTTGTAGTGAGAAGCTGATGAAGAATTAATCTCAAAGTTTTGCCTCTTTTTTTGTCGTCAACGGCCGGTAATCCACGTGCTCTTGTAAAATATTTTTTTTAGCCTGCGTTAGTGTCCCACTGCTGGGCAAAGGCCTCTATATTATTGTATAATAGTGTTAGGAATCACTGCTATGCCCTCTCTTCCTCCACTCGACCCTATCACTCGCATTTCCCCACCAGTTGGGATAAAAAATTTCCAAGTCGTCGCACCATCTCCTTTTTGGTCTGCCTGAACCCCGAAAAAATAGCTATAGCTAACACTTGTAAAATATAGCTATCAATTTACAAGTGTTAACTCACCGTACACTGTCGTATTTACCATACCAAAATCACTAATTAATATTGGCTCATATCACCTTGACACTGGCGAAAAAGTCCCAATGATGGACTGCCATTTAATAAAAAAAAATTAAAACACTATCAAAAGGAGTGTTTTAAATCGAAACAAGTGTATAACAACGTTCTACAGGTACATAAATAGCCCTTTGAAGTTTTGACACGACAAATACTACCTTGCTAACTAGTGCGGAAAAAAGCAGTGTAAATAATATATGGAACATACCATACAGTGAGAGAGACAGATTAGCCACTCTACTCGAGTAACAATTTTGCCGCTTTTTCTCTTCACGAAATCAATATGGTACCTTCTGGGCACCTTACCCAACGAGTAACACCTGGGCCAAATATTTTACTTATAAGTTTTATTGTAAGTTTTAATGTAAGTGTTTATTGTATTATTTTATATGTTGTTTATAAATAAATAAAATCAATATTTATGAAAATTAAGAATAATATTTATGAAGGACAACACTACAGTCTGACCAAAAAGAGTCGAAATTTAAAAAAGGCAACAATGTAGTGTCATCCCTTTCAAATCAATATGTGTGAGAAAACGGGACGACACTACGATGTTTCAACTTTTTAATTTCTACTCTTTTTGGGCAGACTGTAAGCGAGAATGTTCGGTCCGGTACTAAACTTTTTGGTAATTAAAATACTGAAAGTAATTTGACAGATGACTTCAGTCAAAATTAAAATATATCAGAATATCAAAAGAAACTAAAGCCAGAGTAATACTGTGAAATAATAAATTTAAAATAAACATTTAAAATAAGATAAGATAAGTTTCAGACGATAATAGATAATAAGATAAGTTTCAGACGGGTCAATTACAACATACAAAAGTATTAGGAATTGCAAGACGTGGTAAGTGTGACTATGGAACTAGTCATAGGTGAACTTCTCACGCAACATGAAGGATCACGAAATACATTTATGTGACATTATACTTTAAAATAAAATAAATATTGGGGACACCACTGATCACACTGATCAACTTAGCCCCAAATTAAGCAAAGCTTGTACTATGGGTGCTAAGCGACGATAATGTATATCGTCGCTTAGCACTTAAATAGATATATATGCAATAAATGATTGAGTATTGAGTATAGATATACATACTTATATACATAGAAAACCCAGGACCGCGGCTTAGCAGGCAGGCAGGGTCACTACCGGCTGAGCCAGACCGGTCGTCAATTATATATGAATTTTAGATGCTGGTCAAAGGCCAAGATCAAATACGTGAAGGCAGACTTGATCGAGTTAGAAATACGAGTGCAGAGAGTAGTTTGGGAGACGAGAATCAGAAAGAAAAAGACGTCAACGTTATAGAAGGATGGATAATTGAGAATCGGAACAAGGATCAAGGTATGAGATGTTAAATATTTTTTTTTTCACTAGTGCGCAAAATATACGCGCCATACTGAAAAACATCGCAAGAAACCTACTCGCGAGAATAGGAATTCATAACTCGGGTTTATTGTAAACTAGCTTTTACACGCGGCTTCGCTTGCGTTAGAAAGATACAAAAAGCAGCTCATGGTA
The DNA here is from genome assembly GCF_023078275.1 of Leguminivora glycinivorella. NCBI lineage: Eukaryota > Metazoa > Arthropoda > Insecta > Lepidoptera > Tortricidae > Leguminivora > Leguminivora glycinivorella. The sequence continues at coordinate 11,355,507 of NC_062978.1, forward strand.
CTCTCCATCCCTTCAAATATCTCCACTTAAAAAATCACGTCAATTCGTTGCTCCGTTTTGCCGTTAAAGACAGACAAACAAACAGACACACCACATTTTCCCATTTATAATATTAGTATGATATGAACTCTCTTCAGTCGTGGTTTAATCTATCGAATTTTCTCTTTTTCGCTCTTGTATATTAATAAACTTTACCTATTTCGTATGATATAGAGACCACAAACGGCCCTTAAAAAATTATACTAAGTACATTTTAACATTTAAAAAGTTATTATGAACTACATAATACGAAACAAAAACGTCCAATTATTATCAGCTTTTTTTATAGTCTCGGGAGGAACCAAGTAAATTAAGTACGAACTCTGTCCAGAAATGGGAGCCTGTTCATTGAAACCTTAATATAATGTCAGTGCTTTCATTGGGTACCTATCTGCGGTTGTCTTTAGATCCGTCGTTAGATCCGTCGTAGCGTTGCGTAGCTCGTCCGTATTGACGCGACAGAGCCAAGTTGCGTTTCAGTCACCACGTTCCTTAACACCGACTCCCTTATTCTTACGTGAAATGCCTATATTGCGTAGGCCGGGCCATTTTTTGTCTATTTACTTCTACAACACTTTAAGTTGAATTATATACTTAGAAACAAGTACCAAGGACGCCAATCGCCCTAGAAGATGTACATTATATTATGTAATAACCCAAAGGCACTGTTAGCATTGTAGAGGTTAGTACTGGAGCTGTATTGCCTAAAGTACCGTTAGTGATACCTGATTTTTCACGCAAATAGGCAAAACACTTACCTCCTTATGCATAAACGTACTCTAAAGTTATCAAGCCGATAAAGTTCGTTTGTCCCTTTCTATCACACCAATACTTCGGATAGGGACAAACGAACTTTATCGGCTTGATAACTTTAGTGTACGTTTATGAATAAGGGGGTTAAGCTATACATATAATAAAATTACAGGTACTGTGATCATAATTAAATTTTCTGATTATTTCACCTTAATGATATTATGACGCTTATTACTCGTACTTATTTATATTTTATATTCAATGATTTTACTCTGGAAGTAGTTAAACCAAATTAATTGTGCAAATAATAACATTTTTTTGATCCTGCTGTGCTCTCAAGTCGGGTACGCGGGACTAGGGCGGTAACATTGTTGAAGATTTCAATTTACATTTAGCTTTCGTTGAGGCTTCAATCCCTCGGAGTTATTTAATTATTTGGAGCGGCATGCAAGTCCTTAAAAGCGACAGTCTTTTCGGAGTCTCGTTTAAAACTGAGACAAATTTGAATTTTTGTTGTTTAAGATATGTAAACGAGGAGAATCGCCTAATGGTAAGTGATATCCGTTCGATAACCTGCCACAAGAGAATTATTATTTACTAGTTTTTGCCCGCGGCATCGCTGGCGTTAAAAAGAGACAAAAGGTAGCCTATGTCACTCTCCATCCCTTCAACTATTTCCACTTAAAAAATCACGTCAATTCGTCGCTCCGTTTTGCCGTGAAAGACGGACAAACAAATAGACACACACACTTTCCCATTTATAATATTAGTATGGATAGTGATTTTATTTATTTTCCTTTTGATAATGTTTTGATATAGAGTGTGTTTGAAAAGAGGATTTGGGAAAATCTCATCAGTAACGTAGTCAAAAGTAATGATTGTTTGCAAAATATCATTTAGTACCTATTTAAAGACATTTTTCAGTACAGATGGTGTTTTTTTACTCATGTCATGAGTACGAGAAGTGGTTCATATCTTGTCAGGTTGAAACTGCAAGGGGCCATCTGTACTGCAAAACGTCATACAATACACGTGCGAAAAGGAAATTTTTAACTCGTTTCGAACTTCTTTATTTGCGCACTTGTATCATAATGTACATTTCCCGGTACCAGTATCGTACACGACCTTTCCAGACCTTAATAAAATTGGGTAGGAATAAAATTCCATGCAAATCCAAATCTACTTTGCCTAACCTCCATAATGAAAGACAAATTTTTATTTAGATAAGCCGTATTTGTTCACAGAAGGGACGGGTTAAGAGGTCGACCTTTTAGCTTTAAATATGTTTTATTTAAATAACCATTGAAGTCATGATTCTAGTAAATAATATTGTGTGCCATAAAATCTATATTGTTTATGTAAACGCAAAATAAACGCGAAAATGGCTATTTTAAGTAAGGCCTGTGGACCGATTTTTGAGTCTCACGCGTTCGAATTCAGAAAATTGTCACTGAAAATAATAGGCAAGTCACCGTTTTCAACTAGTATTTTAGTGACAAAATCCCGTATGCGAGATTCAAAAATCGCCTTCCTGGGCATGTAATTAATGCACGTAGATACAAAATAACTATTTAGATAATATTTTATAAACTATATTTTATAAACTGTGCCGGTTCCGTTATAAGTTATAACAATACCAAATAAATAGGTATCCGGAATTGCCTACGTTCGTCCTAAGGTTATTCGTTTCGCATTCTGCGCAAAACATAATACATGTACGATTATGTTGTTTCGTGCCTTTAAGTCATCCATCGTACTAAGTGGCCCCTTCCTTTATTAATCCCTAATGTTCCTATGTAGTGTAGGTACCTAACTAATAAAACTATTATTTTGGTTAGTTGTATTTGTGTGGAAAACTATTTCTTTTCCAAATTATAATGACCTTTATATTTCGCAAACACCATGAATGTGTAACAATTTGACCTATATTTCAAAACCTTCTCTAAGATTCCATTTTCAGGGATGGATGAGTCAAATTTCCCTCAACATGATTTATATGTAAAGGTCATCGTTCGCTGGGGTATCCTTTGTATTATAAATTTCCTAAACGGATCCTCACGTCGCGAAATGATGAATGGAGATGATGTTTTGTTTTTTATGAGCGAGAAATGATGGCACAATGAGGGCCTTGATATCGTGATGACCTAGTTATATAAGGCTAAAACCATGTATTTTGTGCGCTGAAGAATTGTTAATGGAACAAGAATATGAAATATTAAATATCATATATGTATTATTAAATTAAAACGGGACTTAATCGCGTAAAACTTACGTTTTATATTTAACCCGACGTTATTATGAATTGATTATTATAATATATTATGAATTGATATGATGACGACGTATGAATTGGAATCAGATCGAAGTTTGCCTTTTCTGGACATAAAAGTGATAGGTCGGATGGATGGATCCTTGGCGCACACTGTCTACAGGAAGCCTACTCACACAGATAGATACCTCAATGCTCAGTCTCACCACCACCCTCGTCACCTACTGTCCGTCGTTAATTCCCTAAAGAACAGAGCACATGACCTTTGTGACCCTGAATTTTTAGAGAGTGAGATGTCACACATTCAGGAGGTTCTTAGAAAGAATGGGTACAGGGTGGATTGTCGGCAACCAAGACGAAAGCCTGCGAAGAAGCATCCGAATGTTGCAAGACGACCGGCATTTATGCCCTATGTCAAGGGAGTGACAGACAAGGTTGGTACCATACTAAAGAAGTATTCGATACAGACTGTGTACATGCCGTTGTCGAAGGTGGCGGGGCAACTAAGGTCAGCAAAGGATGTTATTCCATATCAGACGCCAGGCGTTTATAAGATTGACTGTAGCTGTGGTAGTTCTTATATTGGAGAAACCAAACGCACCATAGCGGAAAGGGTCAAAGAACATATCGCGGCGGTCAAAAAACGACAAATAAATAAGTCTGCGGTTGCCGAGCATTTGCTAGAGTCAGGACCGAACCACTGGATTGAACTGCATAATCCCAAAGTCCTTTCAACTGAACGTCTTTACTATAGCAGGAAAGTACGTGAAGCGATTGAAATCAGGAAACATCGTAATTTCAATCAAAATGAAGGGCAAGGGATTTCATCTTCGTGGAATCCAGTGATTAGCAAGTGTAAACGTGAGAAAACTTCCCGTCTCATACCATCGGATGTCGTGAGTGTTGTATGTAGGCAGAGTGGCAACCCTAGCGTAAAAGTGACTGATGACAATCAAGTGCGGGTAGTTCGAAAAACTCGTACAGCTAGAAGATGTTGATACAACTCCCAGCCAGTCTACCCGTGACCACGGACGTAATGTCATGTCCGAAACGTCGGGTTAAATATAAAACGTAAGTTTTACGCGATTAAGTCCCGTTTTAATTTAATAATATGAGTGAAGATCGTGTTAGTTTAAATCAATATATCATATATGTATTATGTTTTAAGATCAGTGGTGGCAAGACCGGCATTATTTGAAATAAAGTTTAAGTGGATAAAACTAGACAATTAAAGTAGTCTGGAGTAATCCGCATAGTCCTATGGGCTGACAAATATTATATTTTACAAAGCTGTTATAAAACTTTGGTGAATTAAGGTAGACTTATGTGATGAAAATCACTTTTTTTAGACTCGGCCAGTTGACCGTCCCCACGCGCTAAGTATAAGGCAAGACCGACGACATTGTTGCCCGATATCAAACAAGTAAGGGCCAGTTCCATCAACCATAGTTAACGGACATCAATGTCACGCAGCAGAAGTCTATGGAAATTCCCATATAACAATTTTGCAAACGCTGAATTCGGTAACGGCGGTTTGGTGCAACAGTTCCTAAGAATTCATAACTTTCATAAGGGCCAGTCACATCATAAAATAATGGTAAAGTTTCCTAATTCTAATAATAAGTAGTAAATGAATAGTACAAGTTTTACTACTGCGACTTATTTATGTTGATTCGACATTTATCCCCTCGGTATGCGAGGCCGACTCGCACTTGGCCGTTTTTTTATTTTTTAAGTTTACCATAGTTTTATGTTTTTAGGTTATGGACCTTGTTTGTCTAAAATAAATGCATTTTATTTTATGTTATTTTTTTATTATTTATATGTTCTTGGTAATTTGTTAGCCGAATGGTAGGTCACCCAGATTCCACGCTGAAATAACATGAAGGAAATATTATCAAATAACTGTTTGCAACAACTTTCTCATATCTAGTAAGGTCAGCGAGAAACAAAGCCAGAGAGATAACTGGAGATATGTTCCGCCGTCCACATCCTACGATAACCCCTACCACCAGTTTGATCAAAGATGGTCGAGTATATAGAAATAGTTAGTGTCAAAGTCAAATATGTATTCACAATGCATACACTGCCATTTTTCGACACAGCTGTCACTTGCACAGACTTTTAAAACTTTTGAACCTCGGCTTTGAAAATTATGTTAGCGCCATTTAGCCGAGAGTCAACCAAATGTGTAGCGCCATCTAGGCGACCGTACATGTATTATATTCTGAGGCACGTTATTTTCTAAGACTTTATCTGTCTATATGGACTACGGAGTTATATACGTCTTTTTGGTTGATATTTTAGAATACGTTACTAGATATCGAAAACGTAATGACTTAGAGAGCGAATCTCAGGTAGCTATTTTTAATATGGATATGACTACTGCAATTTTTTAAATACATGCATTTATTTATTATTTTTATTTTATTGTTATATTTTTAAAATTAGTACAAATTATAATTGTAATTGATATTTCATTAAAAATCATACTCGACGATCATAATATAAATTCTTATAGATTAAGGTAGAATAATTTATAATGTAATTTTATATTATGAAATAAATAAATCTAAATCTAAATCTAAATCATGTCATGTGGTTTATAATAAGGTCTTACAAACAATTATTATTACATCACACACCGCAAACTTCACTGAAAAATTAGATTACATTAATGTTATTTTTGCAACAAACTACAGAAAAACTATAGGGAAGTATTTTATTCTAAATAAAGGAGTTTGTATACAGGAAGCGCATTATTTTCATTTTTCTATTCTTTGAGTCGTAATATCCATATTATTATTTAAATCGCTACCTGAAATCCGCTCTCTAGTAATGAAAAATAACATTCATTTTATCGAGAGAAGGAAGTAAGAGGAGAGGAAGACTGAGGAAAAGGGATAGGCTGTGTGAGAGATGATATGAAACGGTGAATGGTGAGATGATGGGTATCGCCCATACATTTGCATGGAAGTAGAAAAGACGCTGCCTCGACCTCAAATGACTCGAATAAAGACAAGCGAATAATGGAGATAACTATATAAAATGAATAGAGCTCCATATCGATAACTTAAACTAACTATATTGCCTCAGTGATCCAAAGTGAATCTAGGCTTTCGAAACGAGAGATCGCCGCCTGTCCCGATCCTGCGCAGCTTCTTGCCAGTCACTGACTTGAAGCCGACGCAGATCTGCCACCACACTGTCCTCCCAGCGATACCTGGGTCGACCCGCCGGACGGCCACCAGCCGTTGATTACTTACTAATACCATTTTTTTTGTTTTCGTGAATCTTTTCCTAAAATCGTTATCGAGTATTGTAAAATGTGAAAAACTGTGGTAAAGGCTAAGATTATCAAATAACCCACTGAGATATAAGCGCGCTTTTGAGAGAACGGAGCTAAATGCGAAGATGACACGTGATGCATGTGTCTATAAACTCCACTATAAACATAGTGGAGTATATATAAAAATAGTGGAGTTTATAGACACATGCATCACGTGTCATTTGATATTTGCCAATCGCTTTTCGGTGAAGGAAGCATATAACCAATAAGGTCTAGTTTACCCTTCGGGTTGAAACGTCAGATGGCAGTCACTTTCGTAAAAACTAGTGCCTACACCAAATCTTGGGATTATCAAAGCGGACCCCAGGCTCCCGTGAGCTGTGGCAAATGCCGCGATAACGCTAGGATTATGATGAGTTTATAGAGACACGCGTAAAAGCCACGGAAAATGGAAGTCAGTAGTTTTTGGTTCTATTAAGTATATTAGTGCTCAATACGGGTAAGTGTGTCATAAGGAGAATAAATGAAATGAAATAAAAATAAATAAATAATAAATAAATATTATAGGACATTCTTACACAGATTGACTGAGGCCCACGGTAAGCTCATGAACGCTTGTGTTGTGGGTACTCAGACAACGATATATATAATATATAAATACTTATATACATAGAAAACATCCATGACTCAGGGACAAATGTCTGTGCTCATCACACAAATAAATGTGTCCGACCTTCCCATTTGGCCTGTTTAAACCAATGATCAGTGTTTATTGAGTTCATACGTTTATCACTAATTATTTATGAGTAGCAAGTAGCAAAAGTATGGACTCGCAAAAACCGCCAGACACACTTATCCGTATTGACCACTGTTTCTGGTTCTATATGCTTGGGGGCGCTGTTCACTATCGCTTTTTAAAGACATTCCTGTGACGTTAACGCAATCGATTTATCAGGTAAAGGAAAACTCGCCTTATTCGTACTACTTGTAAGAAAAATGTATTGATAGATAGATAGATATGTCATTTATTCTGCAAACACACACAATACTACAAATTGCAACATAAAAAAGAGACAGAACAGTAAAATACAATTGAGACAGATTATTATTATTATATAGATGTAGAGTAAAAAACACACCGTTGATGGTTTAAGTTTTTTTTTCCCCTCACTAGCTCGGAAACACGTGTTTTGTCCTTTAATACCAACGGGTAAAAATCATTTTATCCACTAGTGGGTAAAGTAATTTGACCTTGCATAAAGTCAAATTAACTGCTTTAAAGTTGATAAAAGTATGTGAATCTAGTAATAAAGATGATTTACCACCTGTGTTGTAGTTTCCTCGCTACAGTGAGGGGAAAAGTTTTGTGTTACACTCGGGTGCAAATGTATTTTGCTTCTCGTGTGTTAAAAAACTCGCAAGTTCAGGATTCTAATCTCGAACCACTCGCTTCGCTCGTGGTTCAACTATAGAATCCTTTCACTTGCTCGTTTTTCAATTCCACACTCGGCGTTAAAATACAACTTTGCCCCCTTGTATAACAAATAACTATTATTTAATTAATCGAAACGGAAAGCAAATTAATATTTTTTGAATAACTTCTGAGGAAAATTTTGTGATATCTGTGTTTGACGAAGTTTAAGATTGTTTGTTCTAATTTAATTAAACGTCCTAAATTATATTACGATCCACGTGTATCGAATTAATTACAACTGTTTGAATGTCTATGTTTGGATAACAAAATAATTATACAGCGCGTAAACGTAATGTTTGAAACCAGGCGATAATTCAATAAATTAATTATGTTTTTATATCAATTTTTTATTTTTTCTGTCAATCAATAATCAGCGTTTAACGGGAGTGTGTTTGCATTACGTTGCGGGCCAAATTAATTTGTATGGATAAAAAAAATATTTCAAAAGTAAAAGTTATCTAATTACATTTTATAAACTCACACCGTTAAGAGGTTCGAGTTTTGTAATTTATTCTGTCTAGTAATCATGTAAGTAATTAAAAGAGAAACACATGTCGAGTTTTGTAATTTTGGTGATGGATAGTTATAATTTATTTTGCGTGTTTTATTTAACACTAGCTTTTTCCCGCGGCTTCGTTCGCGTTAGAAAGAGACAAAAAGTAGCCTATGTTACTCTCCATCCCTTCAACTATCTCCACTTAAAAAATCACTTCCCCATGTATAATATCAGTATCGATGAACATTAATTGCATGTATAAAATACGTAAGTCTGTATAACGTGTTAGCATTAATCAAAGAATATAATACTCACTAGGAGGCACTAATTGACTATCTGATCGTTAATAAGCAAAGTAATTTTCTAGAGTTTGATTAACATGACTTCTAGATTTTGATTATTCAGTCTAGTTACTTTTGCGACAGTTGGATAAAATTTAAGAAATTTTGTCTGTCATATTGTCATAATACTGTCTAGAAATACTTAGGTATTTTAAAGTGATCATTATAAAACCTTTTTAACATGAAAATTGTAGTGGTCAGGACTTAAGAAGTAAAACTTGTTAATATAATTCAATCAAATATTTTAAATATTTTACCTAATACTTACAATAGTTATTTTAGTCCACCTGCATGAAAACAAGCTTAGAAACTATTTTTATCTTCTAAGTCTAGGATAAGCGTTCATTAGGGGGGATTGGGGCTAAATGTGCCGAGGATAAGTTGTTCCGAGAATGTACGCAAGTAAACTACAGTTTGGCGTTTGGCATTTGTCACAAATGTTAAGGATTTACAGTATGTGGTCATAGTGAATTTAAGTTCAGCCTTGTTTTAGGTAAAATTTAGTAGATCTTTGTGTGTTATATTTATTCGGATTATATTTCGGTTTGTTTTTTGTTTTTCGTTTTGTTAAGAGTGGAAGTTTTCGGTTTTTAAGTTTTCATACAAATGAGGGAAATATTGCAAAAAGGCCAGTGTGCGTAGCCGAATGCACAAACACTCATGAAAAGCTCACGATAATATATCTTGCGTATTAACGCTACAGAGCCAGACTACATTTCTGAGGCGTTTCGATGGCGTTTCGCGTCGCAGAAGTCGTCGCTGGTCAGAAGTACTCGAAACCGACGAGCGTGTATGAGAAACGTTATGAAAGTGTGTGAAGCTAAAGTGGTTTGTCAGGATCGTAGCAAATGGAAATCCCTGATCTCTGCCTACTCCTCTGCGAACCAGGCGTGATCGTAAATATGTATGTATGAATATTTTGCCAGATGATCCTTAATTGATTATTGTTAACAGATACTTGTTTAGTTCGTCCTTTTCATTTACGTACCTTTCGAAATAGTCTTTTTGCTAAAATCGTAAAGGTATGACGACACGACATGTAAAAAAGGCAAAAAGTAGCCTATGTCACTCTCCATCCCCTCCACTATCTTTTCTTAAAAAATTACGTCAATTCGTCGCTCCGTTTTGCCGTGAAACAAACAGACACACACTTTCCCATTTATAATATTAGTATGGATAGTATGGATGTACCGTATAGAAGCAAAGATATTTATTAAATTACCTATAACTCCATATTATGGACATTAATGTAGTAAATACTAGTAGGATGAATATTTTTGTAGTAGTTTTAGTATTGTGTTGTATGTAAGTATTATATGCATGAATGTTTATTGTTAAGAATACATAAATAATAATATAGGCAGATAAAATATTCAGTCGTACAAGAAAAATATTTGGTCATCTAGATGGCTCTACACCTTTTGGTTAATCCTCGGTTAGATGACAATAATATCAATATTTGTCAATTTTCACACATAAAAAACCTATTTCGAATATGGGCCAAATTGTCAAAAGTGAGATTCTAAAGTTTTAATCATGTTTAGATGGCAGTCTACGCGCTGTGACTACACATTACTTTGACTCTGACAATATCCATACTGATATTATAAATGCAAAATGTGTGTGTCTGTTTATTTGTCCGTCTTTCACGGCAAAACGGAGAGACAAATTGACGTGATTTTTTAAGTGGAGATAGTTAAAGGGATGGAGAGAGACATAGGTTAGTTTTTGTCTTCTTCTATTCCCCCAGTATCCCATTTCCCTAAAATAGGGGGTGGAAGATTGTATGGAGCCTTCCGCAATTTTCGAATTTAACGCGAGCGAAGCTGTGGGCAAAAGCTAGCTTCTCAATAAATACTCGATCCCCTTTGACAGAAGTAAATTCTAGCCCCCTTCTCCCCTAATGCAAATAGCAGTGTGTCACAGAAACAGACATTGCCAGACGAGCGTCGCTAAACACATCCGCTATAAACAAGAGCCTTATCTACCACTGTAAATAGTTTTGTTAACGTCCACGGTCGAGCTAACTTACCATCTAGATAAATTTCATTTGCTGCATTAGTGCAGAAGGTTTCTTGGTCATTCGAGCTGAGTTTATTGAATTTAGTTATAATCATAAGGTCCATTCGAGCTTTGAGATTATGCCAAACAATCTTAAATCTGCGGAGATTTCATTTGCTGCAATAGTGCAGAAGGTTTCTTGCGCATTCGAACTGAGTTTATTGTATTTAGTCATAAATGTCATAATCAAAATGTCCATTCGAGCTGTGAGATTATGTCAAACAATCTTAAATCTGCGGGGATTTCATTTGCTGCATTAGTGCAGAAGGTTTCTTGGGCATTCGAACTGAGTTTATTGTATTTAGTCATAAATGTCATAATCAGAATGTCCATTCGAGCTGTGAGATTATGTCAAACAATCTTAAATCTGCGAGGGCCCTTACGGATACACTTCGACCCATCGGGATCTTTTGTGCAAAACTTATGTCAAACAATAGTAACGAGTATGTATCACATGACATAACATACGGATGTAATATTTTAGTGAAATTAAATGCAATCATAATTATTAAGTACCTAACCCTACGAGCATCAGATTAAAATGTATTATTGTCGAGGAAGAAAGTCATTTTTGACTGTTACATATTCGATCCACCGTCTTATATATACTGTCTATAAATAATACTTATTTGACTTATCGTTCAGTTCGTATCGAGGTACCTGTAATGTTGTTGTAAATAGACTAGAACTAAACTAGACACGACGCCAAAAAACTATAATAATAATTTTAAAGCTAATTGAAATATTGAAAAAACCCCCGACCACGACATAGTGGACCGATTTTCATGAATCATGGCTAAGAGCACTCCCGACTAACTCAGCTTTCAAACAAAAAAAAACTAAATCTAAATGGGTTCATCCGTTCGAGAGCTACGATGCCACAGATAGACACAAACACAGACAGACAGACAAACAAACAGACAGACAGACACGTCAAACGTATAACACCCTGTCGTTTTTGCGTCGGGGGTTAAAAATCAGTTTTTTTCTGCGTCCGCGTCCTTTGTTTAGCTATAGGTTACAGAAATAAAATACTAATAGGTATATAATTTTTAAATACTGTAAAACTGAGTTAATAGATCTATGTTAAAGGAAAAAGGTTTTGTTAAATTATAAACGCATTTTGCGGGAAACTTAACGATTAATAAAATCAGTGATTGATGAGATGAAACCAGAAATGACTGGTTTTCCTAAGGGACGGTTAAATACTTAATATTATTTGACATCATCATTGTTCTAACAGTGATAATATTTAAGCCTCTTTCTTTTCTAGAATTAACATCAAATATTAAAGAAAATTTTCAATTTTAGAGGGAGTTCACATAAAGCGACACAGAAGAACCTTAAAAGAAAACTATTGCGTGAACATCAGGTATAAAACATGGTTTAGTGTATTGATACAACATCTAAAAAACACGATCATAACTAATTTAATTAATATGTAAAAAAACAAGAAGAAAAATCATGCATTCCCACTCCCAGAGGCGTAAATGAAACATGATTTTTTTTTTCTAAAAGAAAGACATTGAAATTACAATCATGAAAAAAGACACTGCACGGTTTCTCTATTTAACCGAAACAAGATAGAATCAAATACTCTGATTTTAATCAGTTGAATGAAACACATAAATTAATTCATCAACAAGACAGTGTATATTTTATGTGCTTTATAATTATTATGCTAATTAAATTCAATTTGTGAATGGCCGTACTCAATAAAATACAATTATTTAATTGGTCATTGAAAGCTTTGCATTAACTGCTAGTTATAAAACATTTATTATTATTTAATTAAAATAAATGGAATTTATTGTGTTGTCACAACGAAAATATTTTATGAAGATGTTAAAATCTGTTCCTCTGCCAATTATGTAATACTTTATGAGAATTTAATCGATGTTTAATCCTTTATTAGCTAGGTCCTTTGATGATTTTCGTTCTTTAAAATACTGTCAACTAAATTAAGTGCATTACTAAGTACCTATTTTAAGGATTTAATATCAAAAAACTTGTTCAAGTCAAAGCTCCGTAAGCATTACGAATAGTACTTAAAATTTGTCTACGTCTGAAATTTATTTCAGCCGACTGTATTTGTCTGTATTTTTTATATTCTATAAGACCTAATTATTCATAAATTGTTAAAATAGTAATTGAATTAAATAAGCCACCGATGTAACATACGTCATTACTCATCAGTGCATAAATACATTCTCTCGTACGATACACTTGTGCTTGGTTCGATTGCAGATTCGAAAGCATTGAAATGTTTTCCTTGGGTCATTATTTTTTATTTTACTTATCAAATCCACTTACTTCTTTTGTAGATTACAATTTACATTTATCAATACGAAATAAAATATACTTTCCTATACAACCATTCAAAATATAATACACATCCTTAGACGGGAAGCCGACCTTCCGGTGCGATAAATAAGTATTTGCATACTCAAACATAATGTTTACTCGTATTTCAAGAGAACTCAACCAAAAGATTTTGGGGGACAAAGTTTTTCCCGTTACAAGTCCGAATTTAACTAATCATCCCTTACGGATATTGATAAAAAGTTTCTCGCGATATGAATAACGGAAGGTCGTCGCGAAGGTATACGTTTTGTAAAGAGTTATGGGAGGGGATCCCGATACGTGGCGGATGAGGAATGTGCTGGTTTATCACACAACAAATCATGAAACATAAAGAGCGTGAAAGGCTTTGGGATTCATCACATAACTGTTAGTATATTTGGAACGAGAAGAGTTACAAGAATGTGTAGGGACTAAACATTCCACGATCTTCTCTTTCCGAACATACTCTAGAATGGCAAAAATGTCGTAGCGAGCAATGAAAAAAATACAAAAAAATACTAGACTCTAATAGACGTATTTTAGGGGCTTTTTTTTATTGCTCGCTACGACATTTTTGCCAACTATGACATCTTTGTCATCGATATAAATACTTACAGTACGATAAACATCAGTTAACGATTAGGGTTTTATATCTATCTTGCTCGCACTTATGCGATCCCGATAAGGGCCGAAGCCTAAGGGTAAAAGCCCAATCGTTAACTGATTTTAGTTGCACTGTACTCGGCACGGCAGTTATTAGGTTACAGTTTATTGTAAACCCTGTTTTTATTGAATTCCGTTAACTTTAAGGGAAAGTTCTTTAGATCAAATACAATTAATTTATCTAAGACACATATCGAATTTAACTGAAAACAAAAAAAAACACGGTGTAGATAGAGCATGGGTGTTTTATATCTACCTATATGTACATAGGTAAAGTTAATAGTAAGTGTGCCATACAGAGTGTAACAAAAATGGTGGTGATCCGTTTAAGGGCGTACTCAGTATCGTATTCTTATCAGGAAAAAGTAGAAAAAAATTTTCACTTTTGTATGAGCCGGGCCGCGCGAATCGGTCGAATCTCCATACAAAGATAAAAAAAATTTTTGCGAAAAAATTTTTTATCCTACTTTTTCCTGATGAGAATACGATACTGAATACGCCCTTAAACGGATCACCACCATTTTTGTTACACGCTGTATAGGGGGTAAATGTGTGTACCGTGGGAGCCAGTCATCTTTTGTGAAAACATCCTCTAATAAATATTTATTAATGCGAATTCGAAATATAAACTTTTAATCATATTTAACAATTCATATACTTGTCAACATACTTACCTGCTACTATTTTCCATTACGCATTCATAATACGAGAGGCACCTGCTTCCATGTATATTGTATGTAAAACTTACAAGTAGAGTTGATATAAATATGTACTCACTTCCGTGCGCGAAGCCCTCGCGAAGAAAAGATTGATGATGCCTTGATGAAGCGAGAAATGTGTCAGATATGTACGAGGGTACGTATTCAATTTCAACACATGCATGCAATGGAAAGGGTCAGAAACATCGGGATTTATTTATTTCTTTTTTCTACTACTGAACTGTTATTTGTCATTTACAGGGTCGTGCATATATCTTTAAAACTCTACATAAAAGTCTATTCCCTAGCGCCAGCCAGCTTCCGCGCACGCGCGCGGTAACGAAAAAATTGAAAACGCATTGTTGGGCTCTGTAACCATGGCAACGTATTGTATTTTTTTCGGGCGTGTTTTAATTTATCGCCACTACCTTTTTTCTGAACTTGTATCGTAATGTACTATTGCTTAGTTTACGTACCTACTTAAATTATTATTTATTATATTATGGCGTAGGCGAGAGGCTGGCAACCTGTCACTGCAATGTCACAATTTGGATTTCTTTCAACCCCTTTTTGCCAAGAATGACACCGAAACTTAGTAGTTCGTGTGCTCTGACTACCCCTTTACGAGATACAGGCGTGATTATATGTATGTATGTATATTCTAGTCGTATGGCTCTGACCTAACAGACGAATGAGAGCGTCTGCATATTCAAGCGGAATAGCAAACGGGCGGACTGAAATTGACACAAAAATCTCAAAAAGTGTATATACATACCTACTTATATCCTATTTTATTAAGTATTTTACTTTCTTGTTTCAGGCAGGCAAGTATGGTCGCGCGATAATTAATGATAAATACATAAAACATAATGGTCGTCCTTATCGCACTATTAGTAAGTGCGATAGGTACGGACGGCCAAATGTTTTATCATTTTTTCGACTCCCGAATCATCATTCCCGAAATTCATCATTTACAGGGTCGTAAAACCCTACACAAAAGTCTATTCCCAAAGCCAGAGTCCGCCGGCTTTCAGCGCATGCGCGCAGTATCGAAAAAACTGAAAACGCATTGTTTGGCTATGTAACCATGGCAACGCATTGTTATAACGATACTGCGCGCGTGCGCGGGAAGGCTTCAGGCAGCTGAGCTGACAGTGCAAACCTTTGCGTCAAAAATGTCAAAATAAAGGAAACAGTGTGAATTTTACGAAAGTTATTCAAGAAAACTATTAAAAACTAAGTGCATGGTCGTAGAAAAAGTATTGTATGCAACGGTGTTTAACTGAGTCAAAAAATACTCGTGGCGTCTTAGTAACAGTTTTCAGCTTCGCCTCAAATTGTTACCCACGCCACTCGACTTTTTTGACTTCCTTTAAACGCCTGTTGCATACCTAAAGAGTGGGGCCTGTAACAAAGTCGAAAAATTGAACTCTAGGCTATTCTCCTTATACTGATCAACATTTGTTCGGCGACTTTTAAAAATAACTTGTATTTTGATTTTTATCACCCTTGAAAGTTTTTTCTAAGAGGTAATGTATTGCGAATTCTGTTAAGTCTAAAGTGTGACAGACAACGTCAATGACAACAATAATGGCGTACATTGAAGCTAATATTTATTTTGTATGAAAAATTAAAAATTTAAAGACATCATAATTTTTAAAAGTCACTGAACAAATGTTGATCAGTATAAGGAGAATAGCCTACAGTTCAAGTCTTCGCCTTTGTTACAGGCCCCACTCTGTATAACCTATCTAACCACGAAATTAAAATTTTGAAAAATATCCCGACCGCGACCTAGTGAACCGATTTTCATGAAACATGGCTAAGAACACTCCCGACTAACACAGCTTTCAAATAAAAAAAAAACTAAATCGAAATCGGTCCATCACAGACAGACACACACACAGACAGACAGACAAACAGACAGACAGACAGACACGTCAAACTTATAACACCCCATTGTTTTTGCGTTGGGGGTTAAAAATACTATATCGCGCGACCATGCTTGTCGGCCAGGTCCACATTATAAACCAAAAAACCGGCCAAGTGCGAGTCGGACTCGCCCACCGAGGGTTCCGTACAAACTTTCTTTCAAACTACCTAGTAAAAATAATCTCATATTTTCATATAACTCTAATGACTTGATTAGAAGACAAAAGTATAGGCACTAATGAGTATTATAGTGTATAGCGCCATCTCCCGGTCAATTTGCTAACTAATTTGCGCGACCTGGTTTTTCAGGGATAATTCTTTATAATGTTAACCGATTTAAACAGTTTTTACTTTATTGGACAGAAGATGGTTTACGTAACATCTCGTATTAATTTGAAGTACGATATACATCCGCAAGGGTGGGTGAATTGAAAGTAGAAATCTGAAAAGTTTTTTGTGAATTAAAAAAAAAAGTATTCAAAATACAAACACGATTATATTTTTCCTGTAATATATAGCATAAAACCAATGTTTACTAAAATTTTCATAATTTTTCGTTGGTAAACTTCGGAGATAAGGGGGGGGGGAACGGTATTTTTTTTTACATTTTCCTTCAAAATTCTTTTTTTTTCCACAACAAAAAAATTATAAAAAATAGCTTATTTACGTTCAATTTGAGCTCTTTCCAACGATACCCCACTTGACCTAGTAACTTGAAATTTACAGTTTGCCCCCCTTTCATTTTGGCCATTTTCTACAATTAAAATTAATATATTTAAAAAAAATATACTTTCTGTTTGTAGAGGTTTACAATGTTCACAAGTATTCCAAATTTCAAGTTAATAGCATGAGTAGTTCTCGAGATATTTAGGAATGTGACAGACGGACAGACAGACGGACAGAGTCGCACCATAAGGGTTCCTGTTGTACCTTTTTGGTACGGAACCCTAAAAACGACAAATAGGAACCTGCGAATGTTAAATTGATTGCCAACAGATTTAATGTGACATTAATTTATTCAGGTACAAGGCGTCCAGACGCCCCCAGAGCATAGGGCAGAAGATGAGTGATGATGTCAAGGAATTAGGGATAATATGATAGGCCGGAATGTTTCAACTATTCCGTTTCGGGAATATGAGAGAACCTAGAAAAGTACAATGGTTCACTAATGTCTTGCAGAAACATTTATTTGATTCGTATAATTACTAAGTAGTTCTTGGCAGAAGTCACGTTTGGCAGAAATACCTTACGCATAATATGCTTTGGCATAAATCATTTCGCAGATTTTATAACACCGAATGGTAGATTGGCATAATGTTAATGTTAATAATTATCTTCTAGTCGAATAGTACTTTCGCAGATAATTTTTGTGTATAATATTTAGGCGGGTATAGTTGTCCTTCCCCTTTCAATTTAGTTTTTCATAGCGAGTCCGACGTATTAGGGATGCAAGATACATAACACTCCTCCTCGCTTCGCTCGTCGTCGTACCTAACGGTGGCTTTGGGACAGTATTTCCTTTTTGATAGCATGTCAGAATCATGCTCTGGTAATAGTACATTGTATGTACATAAAATTATGCTAAATCAAATTCGACCAAAGTAATGGTTTGCAGAACAATATTCTGCCAAGTGTATAAATATATTTATAAAATAAATAACTGTTGCACAACAGTTATTTGTTTTACAAGGGGAAAAGTTGTTGTTTGACCGCTCGTGCCAATATTGATACCCGAGCAAGCAAAAGATTACAATATTGAAAAGTCCGAAAAGTAGAATCTTGAGCGTTGCGATGGGTTTAAACTTTGCCACCGAGTGAAACAAAAAAATTTTTACTACTCCAACACGAACAGAATACTGCCTATAAAACATCAAACTACTTATATCAAATCCATAGATTTAATCAATATGTTAATTCAAAATTATAATTTTTTTGGTAAATTCTGCCAGCCAGCTTAAGACATCAAGTTAAAATTTGTATAAAATTACTTTGCACTCTTGTGGATAAAATGCAATATTTCTATAGATCTGTTCGAATAGGTAGCAAATTAAGCCTTTACCAGTTGGTGTGGTGAAAAGTATTTTTGCAAAACATGATTTTAGATACTTTTTATTTGAATCCGCAACAGTTTGGAACGAAAGGGCGACTAGTAACAGCGGTTTTGCAATAACAACGTTTCGCGGTCACAACTTTATTATTAAAATATCCGTCGAATTTTTCGGACCACCGCAAAAAGGAACAAACCGTTTCCAAACCACAACTTAACTTTTGTTATGAATTGGTAAGCGATGTAGAAAAGTTTGAGATGGTCTAACCGCTATTCCAGTTCTTTGGTATTGACCGAATCAAATTGCGATTTTGTTATAAACGGAGAAATAGCATCGGAGAATCGTTTGTTTTTCGACAGCCTAATTAGTCTCTATTAATAGTTCGGGCATTATCTATAATGATACCTAGGTGTCAGAGAATTCTTAGAAATTTCTTAATTAAATTGCTTTTCCAAGAACCATGTTAAGAGCGTTACATATTTGCATACATGATTTCGTGCATAAATACTTGACCTTTTAGTTTAATTATTAAAGTTATCACAGTTTTTTCTATTAAAACTACACACGTTTTGGAAGAAATAATTTAAAAAACCTTTTATAATATAATAAATTGTGTATATAATATTGTCTTCTGTCACCGCGATAGTTACTCATGAAATAAATTTATGGAATCAGATTATTTCGCGTATAATGAATATAATCCGTTTTCTTAGTTTTATTTCATTTTGCATATGATATATGTTTTATAGGTTATTTTCGGTGAAGGAAAACATCGTGAGGAAACCGGACTAATTCCAATAAGGTCTAGTTTACCCTTTGGGTTGAAAGGTCTGATGGCAGTCGCTTTCGTAAAAACTAGTGCCTACGCCAAATCTTGGGATTAGTTGTCAAAGCGGACCGCAGGCTCCCATGAGCCGTGGCAAATGCCGGGATAACGCAAGGAAGATGATGATGTTTTCTAGGTACATATACACGGTGTTTCCGGTATCACTCAAAACCTCAGACACCCCAACTGATTTTTATTTTTTTAAACTCATCTAGGGTATTCATCTTTTAATCTGATCGTTACTTTTTTTTAAATTGAATTTTTAATTTTCTGTACAGCTCTACTTGACTTTTAGCTCTACACTCAATAAAATAATTGCTAACTACCATCATAAACCATAAGACTATTTATTTGTGTACGTTACTGCAACGACATAAGGTTTACCAATAGACAGCTAAGATGTCACTGTAAAACACTTTAAAGCTTTGTCACAGTAAACTTCAAATTGGACAGGTAATCGCAGTAAGCAAATAAACTCAATATTCAAAATGACAAGGTTGTAATTAGGTACGAGTTCAATTTGTTATGACTTTATGATAAACATTAAGATTAAACTGACAAACAACGTCAAACTAGTAGCGGAAAAAATAAACGTCCAAGTAACCGGCCAGTATTAATACCCCTAAATACTGAAAAAAGGTAAACAACCTCTAGCAATGCGATATACACAATGTTGTATTACGAGTACAATAGAATGGGCACGTAAAAAATAATTAATAATACTAATTTAAATAAAAATATTACCCCCATCAAGATATAGCTCAATCGATTCTACTCTCGATTCTGAACAAACTGTTTTCAGGTTTTTAGTGTTAAGTGAAACACGGTGTATATAATGGAACTAAGATCGGTTTTCTTTAATTTTAAGTAGTTTTTTTTATATTTAAAATGTGTTTTTAGGGTTTCGTAGTCAACTAGGAACCCTTATAGTTTCGCCATGTCTGTCTGTCTGTCCCTCCGTCCGTCCGTCCGTCCGCGGATAATCTCCGTGACCGTTAGAACTAGAGAGCTGAAATTTGGTACCAATATGTATATCAGTCACGCCGACAAAGTGCAAAAATAAAAAGTGGAAACAATGTTTTATTAGGGTACCCACCCCCCTACACGTAAAGTAGGGCGTGATTTTTTTTTTTTCATTTCAACCCTAACGTGTGATTTATTGCTGGATAGGTATTTAAAAATGAATTACTGAAATCGTTTTTTGATAATATTAATATTTTCGGGAATAATCGCTCCTAAAGGAAAAAAAAGTGTCCCCCTTCCCCCTCTAACTTTTTAACAACATATTTAAAAAATATTTAAAAATCACAAAAGTAGAACTTTATAAACTTTCTAGGAAAACTGTTTTGAACTTGATAGGTTCTGTAGTTTTTTAAAAATATGGAAAACTACGGAAGACCCGAGCGGCTATCTACCGGCTGAGAGCGTGTCGGGCCACGCTCAGTGCAGGCACTGAGCGTGGCCCGACACGCTCTCGGCCGGTTTTTAAATATTATGTTGTTTTAATTGCATGGAGCACAGGAAGGTCCACATCTATGTATTAGTTTTTTGTAAGGAAATACAACTCTACGCTACGCCTACTTGCTTTAGTTGACTGTTGACACACTGAGACAGTGGATGCGCCAGAGTATAAAAGAGTGATTACCATCTCTTGCCAAAGATCTTGTTGAGACGAATCAAACGAACCCAAACAAGAAATGGTTTCAAGACCTGGTCGTGGAATACTCTTGACTACCTTCCAGCTTCATCATCAGATCCTGAGTACCATCTCTTGTCAAAGATCTTGTTGAGACGAATCAAACAAGCCCAAACACAGAAGAGTTTCAAGACTTGGTTGTTGAATACTCTTGACTACCTTCCGGCTTCACCATCAGATCCTGGGTATCATCTCTTGTCAAAGATCTTGTTGAGACGAACCAAACGAGCCCAAACACGGTGGTTTCAAGACCTGGTTGATGAATTCTCTTGACTACCTTCCAGCTTCATCATCAGATCCTGGGTACCATCTCTTGTCAAAGATCTTGTTGAGACGAACCAAACGAGCCCAAACACGGAATGGTTTCAAGACCTGGTTGATGAATTCTGTTGACTACCTTCCGGCTTCATCATCAGATCCTGGGTACCATCACCTCTTGTCAAAGATCTTGTTGAGGCAAATCAAACGAGCCCAAACACGAAATGGTTTCAAGACCTGGTTGATGAGAACTCATGACTACCTTCCGGCTTCATCATCAGATCCTGGGTACCATCACCTCTTGTCAAAGATCTTGTTGAGGCAAATCAAACGAGCCCAAACACGAAATGGTTTCAAGACCTGGTTGATGAGAGCTCATGACTACCATCTGACTTCATCATCAGATCCTGAGTACCATCTATTGTCAAAGATTTTGTTGAGACGAGTCAGTAACCTAAAATGATATTCAATAATAAATAATACTTACTAACAATATTAGTCAAGTTAATTAGTTAGTTACCAAAGTCGTCAACCCAAGGATCAAAGTTTTCGGTCGCAGTATACATGCAACAGTACAGCCAAACACGCACACAAGTGCGGTTTTGGACACGGCGGGTGCCGCACACAATGACAAAATAACTTCGCGATCGTCGAGCCGCGTGCGGAGCGGACTAACATACGTCCTGCCTCTACAAGCTCTGCCGCGGTACTGACATCGCAAGCGCGCGTAACCGGTAATAAGGAGGCATTTTTAAAAAATCGTCAAAAATATTAAATTGCAATTAATAGAAAACTTTTGCATAAAATCTGTTTAAGTAAGCGTTGCAGATTATTTTTATATTAAAACTACTTCAAAAACATGTAAGTTTTCGAAGAAATTGACACTTAATCTGAGGTGATTTCTGAAACAAATTGGATTCATCATATCCTCATTTACTCTATTCTAAAGCCTTATAACAAAGAAATAGTCTCAAAAGATTGTAGTACAGGATATACATAATACAAATTTACCACTTGAAGCATTCAAAACTATCCAAATTTTACAAATTAGACGGACTAAGTCAGCACTTTTCGCGGGTTTTCCTAAACATGCACCAGAAAAAAAATCATAATTAATTAAGTGAGTTAGTTTTTAAAAATCCAGTCTCACAACATGTAAGTTAAGAAGATGTCCTAATCGAATCCTGAACTTAATAAGTTTTTTAGATGACGGAAAGTGTAGCATTTTGCCGACTAAAACTATCAATTTTACATTATTACGACGTTTTCGTTGAATGCCCTCTTAAGATGTTTCGCTTAGCACCAATGTAAACACACGCAAATCTCACTACACTCAATGCTCATTAGTTCCCCATACATTTACCAAAATTATATACTCCCAGCGTTCAGGAAATCTACGAAATATAAATGTCATTAAGCCAATGGACCCTTATCAGGAGACGTTTCTGGAAAGGCTTAGAACACAGTCTAATGACTCGATTTCTGCCTCGTAAAAGACAACTATGTATCTCTCCAGTGCTCTTGCCTATATCTAAATTACTTTGAATACCCATTTGGGATTTCACTGTCGGAATTACGTACGGTTTGTTGGGTAATTTGGTTAATATTGAGTTAATGTAGGGGGTATTTATCTATATGATTGTCGTGGGAGTAGGGAAATTAGGTTGAGTTTGTGTTACCGTTGCTTAGTACTTAAGTAATCTAGTAAAGTAATTATGTACTAATACGAGTAGTAATTAGTTATCTATGTCAAGACGTCAAATAATGTTTAAAAATCAAAACGTACCTATAACCAAGGACTAGCTTTTGCCCGCGGCTTCTCTCGCGTTGAAAGAGACAAAAAGTAGCCTATGTCACTCTCCATCCCTTCAACTATCTCCACTTAAGAATCACGTCAATTCGTTGCTCCGTTTTGCCGTGAAAGACGGACAAACAATCAGACACACACACTTTCCCATTTAACTATAATATTAGTATGGATATATATAGCCAAATAGCCAATAATATTTATTTCCAACTATAAATTTACTTTACGATACAGAATGTTTACTTATATGAATAATTTAATGGAATCAAATTAATCATCCGGATTGCATTGAAATGATTTTCAGTGAATTCAACGCATATTCCATTGATGTATATTCATCGTGACGTCAGTTTTTGTGTGAATAATTTGATTGGACTTTAGTATGAATTTTTGACATTTTAGAATACGTTACTTAGTTTCAATAAATAACCATCTGGGGGCGTTGTTTAATTTTTTCATACAATGGATGACTTTTCCCGTGACTATACACCCTGTTTTTATTGAATTTCGTTAACTTTAAGGGAAGATTCTTTAGTTCAAATACAATCAATTTCTCTAAGAAACTAGCGTCTTAACTCTTACGGTTATCGAATTATTTAAAAAAATAATTTAATTACTGAGCACGTGTGTGGCATCCGTTACCACTTCCTAGTGTTATTTGTTTTGACATGTGCGGTCAAACACTTGACAATGATTTTAATGTTATTATTAAGGTCCTCTCACACTAATTAATCCATTTATTATGTATGGAAACGATTTTTTTTCGTATTTAACAAAAAGCGATATACAGAGTGGTTTCTGATGATGAACCTGAACTGCGTGTCGAATTTAACGGACTTTAAGACTTTTTATGTTTTGTCTTCTGTGTTATCTCCTTAATAAATAAATAAATAAATAAAATAAAAAAAAACACGGTGTAAACTGGACTGGGGGGATTTTCCGTGACTTTTACGCTATGAAGGAACGAGTTGAAAACATCGTTAGGTCGTTATTATATTTTTTAATAAGACTTTTCATATAATAACAAAGCTAGCGACAACATTTCGAGCTGTAGATGACTGGCAGTCTTGAATTGTGTCTTTCTTCAGAAACTTGCTGCCTCTCACATTTAATCTTTGAAATGAACGGTAACGGTTTTTACGCACCGATACGACCTTCAAACATGTAAGAAACGAACTTACACCCGTCTTAAAGGCCGGTAACGTAACTCTAACCCTTCTGCTATTTCGGGTAACCCGTTTGGTAATGCCTCCTATCCCATAAAAAGTGTTGTGTAGAAGATACTCAAACGGTAAACGTAGTATTATCTAGTTCTCTGAGTTCAAATTGAATTGGTTTACATTTTTTCCCGTAAGAGCTCGGTATAAGACTGGAATGACAATAAAATCATTTAAGGAAATTGATCACGCAATCATACACATTTATTGCATCGATAATTAAAATAAGTCAGTACAAAATAAATATTCGATCGTACGTTTAATTACTATATATATCTACATAATATATCAGTGCATTATAGTATTTTATACAATCATGATATAATACAAAGCTTTTCAGTCGAGTACCATGTTTAGGCCACGAAGCTTGCTGAGTGGCCCAATAGTACGGTACGAAAGTGAAAAGCTTAATTATATCACTATTGTATACAATACTTTTTCTACGAGTCATCATCTTCATTATCAATGGACGGAAATATCATCATTCATGCAAGTTAAAAATAATGTTGTTAGAGTCGTTCTCCGTTGTTGTATCAACATCGAATTACCTAGCAACCAATTGTTTGTAATAACCGTCTCTGATTGGCCGATAACGCGACAGATAAAAAAAAAAATGTGTTTCAGATGCAGGAAAATTTGCCAGGTATCGCAAATTAGTATAGAAATTGTATGAAGTTCTATTTTTGAAATTATTACAGTTAACTAAAGTCAACTATAATGAGCCATAGAGTATCCAAACACTGAAAAGTTAGCACTTATAGTTTAGTCTGTGGTGGCCTAATTGACAGATTACAGTCGACAACTAGAAAAAAATATTTATTAAACCTTTTCTGAACAAAAAAACACAATGTACAGTAGCGGAAAAATATCTATGCAGGGTAGCCAGGAGGGCCTCAAATAGCAAAATAATGATGTGCTGTTATTATTTTCATACCAACGACTTCTGAGATTGATAAATCAATCCATCTGTATTACAGGGTGGCCCAAAAATACGTTGACAAACGTTTGTATAATTACTTTTCTGTCCTTACACGAATGATTGTCTTACAAATTAAAATGTGAACCCTTAATAATTTTTGGCCGAATAAATCGAATCGTCTTCAAAATATCCTCCTTTGGCTTTGAAGTACAAACGAAAATATTGGAACAAAAAATTATCGATATGCCACTGCACCTCTAGTGTGACTTTCGTCTGACTTATTGCACTTATAACTTGTAAAATACCCTAATTTTTGTAATCAATAAACAGTCTAGGGTTTTAAGATTGATTACAAACTATAATTTATAGTTTTAAGTAAGGTGTATTTACGTAAGTAGGCTGAAACGTATCGAGCTTATGAATCTGGAAAAAATGTCTTTACACGATTGGTCTACATTACAAACCTTGCGAAATATCCATGCTAATGCTGTTGAAATATCCACGGTGGATGTAGAAATATGCAGAAATATAGGCCCAAAAAATATTTTCGGTAACTTCGATATTTTGGTTTATTACAACATTATTTCCCCATTCTTTGTCAACGTAATTTTGGGCCACCCTGTATGTTAGTAGCATTCGATATTTTGTGTTTTTTTTAACGAGATCAATATTAGTTACATACACTTGGTGTGTGTAAAGTCTCTAATCCGCATTCAGGCTCTGGTGGCTGCCCACGGGCCACGTGCAGTGGGTCCTAAGACTCGTAAGTATTGAAATACATATTTGTAATGATGATACAACAGTTGTTTGCTTGTTATTAAAGTCTAATTTTTAAGAATTTCCGACTTATTGTTTTCGATATATAACCAGTATGATTTTTTTTCGCTACTGTAGGTACCTACTTACAATAGTGAACTTAATGATATTAATGATAGAAAAGTTGTATGCCGTGTAAAATCAAGGTATAAACACAAAGGAAGTATCCCATCAAAAACATAAATGTGAAATGAGAGCCAAGTTCAATAATGATATATGCCTTGGACAACACTTCAACTAAAAAAGAAGTGATATCTAAATTGGTGCCAAGTTCAATGGTCAGTCCTGATATTTATTTATAACAACATAAAATACTTTTATTATGGGATGGGACCAATGCAGAAATCGCAAAAAAAAAATTTGGTTATTCCATAGAAATGATGACAGTCAAAATGTATGAAACAGCCAAATTTTTTTTGCGGTTTCGGCATTCGTTCCTTTCACATTTATGTTTTGATGGGATATCATTACTTTTTGTAGGTATTTTAAGGCTACGGGAACGCTTATTAATATTCACTAAGTTTACTGGAAAATCTAGGACTACTAGCACCATCTAGTAAACCCCGGTTGAACTAAACATGTTTTTACTGAACATAATTATCACTTTTCTAAAAAAAAGTTACCAATTTTTATCATTTTAGAAAAGCTACTCGCTACGCTCGCGGTTCAATATTGGAATCTTTCGCTTGCTTGGGCATCAATATTGGCACGTGCGGTTAAACAACGACTTTGCCCTCTTGTAAAACAAATAACTATTAATAGTCAAAATACGACGCATAAACATTTGATGCCATTATAACAAAGATCTACTTGTGTTAACTTCATCCTTAGTAAACTCCAACTAAGAAGAGATGCCGAACCTTCTCAAATTTCTAAGGGACAGCGAAAACCTAATGTGGCGTAATATGACCCTATCAAGGCCAATGGGCTATTTGTACACATGCTAGATTATTCATCAACATTAGACCCCGAGATTTTCCCTCCAAGAATAGAGAAACAAGTAGGGATAGAGGTCTCAGAGCGGTTTTGCACTACATCCGATCCGAATCTGTGATTTCAAGGAGAAAATACTTAAGATCCGTTATAGGTATCCGTAGAACTATCTGTATTACATCCGATCTCCATCATCCAATTTCTTTCCGTCATTTTTCGGATATAGTGCGTAAACTACCATACAAATAGTTCTACGGCTATGACGGATCCTTTTGATACAGATTCGGATCGTATCTTGATCGGACGTAGTGCTAAACTGCTTTTATTTCATATTTGCTCCATACAACGCTTATTATTATATTTTTATTGTCTTACATAGCTTGTCAAGTAGCTGTTTTGTCATTACTGCTATTTGACAATCAAATGAACGAAAAGTCAATAACTTTTACTTTATAGTATTACTGGATTTACCGGAACAATTTTAAACTTCTGCTTTAATATTTAGTAAGGATTATTTATATATGATTTACAATCTTCATACTAAGAATCGACCCCCATTTTTTAGCGCCATCTATTAAATACTATCATAACTCCACTGATGATGCCTACAAATTTATTGTTTTCAAAATGTGTATTGATGTGATGATACCATGATATTAAAATAAAGAAGCATGTCATTTCTTCTTATAAAAAAAAAAACACGCAAAACTATTTTAAAAAAATATGATTTTGTCCACTTCAAGACTGCCTTTTAGGCTTAAAACTAGATGGCGCTGTTCCATCTAGTTTTAAGCCTAAAAGGCCCATGATACATTTCAGGGATACGCTTTTTTGTATGGGCTTTGTCTGTCCCGGCATTATTATGGTCCATGGTATAAGGTAGTTGTAAATTGTGGAGTTCACAACATTTCAGTTTTGTTTTACGCCATGCAACACTAGTGACATCTGGTGTTAAGTAGCGGTAATGATAAATTCACTATTTGACGCTAGATGCGAAGATGATAAGCGCTTTGGCAAGACTGATATAAGGAGTGGGCGCTCTATGTGTGTTTATTATTCAATGGTGTCATACTTTCTAGAGCGGTGACATGGTATCGTATAGAATCCAAAGCTACATCAAAAAAATGTACGAAAATTGTTCTAAATTGTACGCTTATTAAAAAAAAAAGTACTACACGCATTTACAAGAAAACAATGATCAATATGTCACCGCCAGAGAGCATTCTTTCTGGCGGGCGCTATCTATTTCACTATGTAACAGTCCACTTTTCAGCTTTTTTATGAATCAGAAAAAATGTACGAGAATTGTACTAAGCTGTCCGATACTTAAAAAAAATAACTACGCGTATTTACAAGAAAACAATGATTTATATGTCACCGCTAGGAAGCAAACTTTCTGGCGGGCGCTATCTATTTCACTATGTAACAGTCCAGTTTTCAGCTTTTTTATGAATCAGAAAAAATGTACGAGAATTGTACTAAACTGACCGATACTTAAAAAAAAATAACTACACGTATTTACAAGAAAACAATGATGTATATGTCACCGCTAGGAAGCATACTTTCTGGCGGGCGCTATCTATTTCACTATGTAACAGTACAGTTTTCAACTTTCTTGTAAATCAGAAAATATGTACGAGAATTGTTCTAAATTACACGACAATCTTAAAAAATGTACTTTACATATTTACAAGAAATTTCACCACGCCAACTGGTACGGTCAGGTACATAAGGTAAATATATTTACCTGTATTCAATTTTAACCTGCGTTCTTCCCAAGTAATAAGTTTCGATATGTATTGATATTTATAGACGAGACTGTAAAGGCTCATTTGATTCTTCGAAAACAGAGTGCAAAGTAATTTCATATAAATTTTAACTTGACGAAGATATAATATTGTCTTCGGTTACCGCGATAGTTACTCATGAAATAAAACTATGGAAACGGATTAAATCGCGTATAAAACGCGCGCGTGGTGGATCTATTTTAAATTCATTATACGCGATTTAATCCGTTTCCATAGTTTTATTTGACGAAGATAATTATATATATAACCATTATGCAATAGGCCAATGGTGCCCCTGACATGCGTAGAAATAATTACAAGTTTGTTCTAATAAATTGTTATAGATTACTGCTATGTTACTATGCAACAAAAACACACGCACGGTAGCACACTGCGCAGGCCAAGTTCCAGCAACAGGCGGCGCACATACTGTGCACTATTTACACGAACCGTTTCGACCCACTTTTGACCCCCTGTAGCTCAGTTCCTATCGGCTAATTGTTCGCCTAAATTAGGGTTAAAATCCAATCCAATGCCATGTTTAGATGCACTTTAAAATCGATCATAATCATCTTCATCAACAGCCGGGTCCACTGGTAAACATTTGCCATTCTCAAGACTCGCCAGCGCTACCACACGCAGTCCTCCATTCCTGTATACTTCTAAATTTGAACTTTGCAGGTTAATTTAATTATTTGTATAAATAGATTCATTTAATCTTATAAATAATTACGTGCAGCATGAAAACCTGCCAAGGTCAAATTTAGAAGTATTCTGAAACGGAGAACTGTGTGTGGTGGCGACTCTTGGGAATTTCATACATTCAGAACGCACAAATGCATTGTCACTTCATAGTTCATCCGCCAGTAAATTTCACAAACGTCATTTCGGTCACTTAAAAAAAGATAATTAATAAATAATAAGAAATAAAAACAAACGAGCCACCTTTCCAAGATCGTTATAAAGTATTCTGTCAGGAAAACTTTACCTGCCCAATTAGCCGATAGGAACTTGGCCCCCTTTTTAACAGGTATGTTTTTGGTGGGTAGCACGCCGCCCTTACCTGTGAGTTTTACCGCTTACGTAAGCGACTTATGTAAAACTTTCAAATGTTAATGGTTTTTGTAAGCAGCTTACGGTAAGTTTTAACTACTTTCGTAAGCTGAAAACTTTCAAATGTATACGAGTTTGCTTACAGAAGCGACTCATCACTCAGCTTATCGAAATAAACTGATAAGTTTTGGCCTTACGAACTAGGGCGGTCGTTTTTTTTTTCATTTCAACTTTGCTTGCTTGGAACAATGTAGACATTTAGTAAGTTGAATGAAAACCACAAAACTTCCGTAAGCAAAACTTACGATAAGTTTTTTAGAAGTTGGAACCATCAGTCGCTTACCAAAGATTTACGTAAGTCACTTACAGGTGTAAAGGCGGCCTAAATGAAATCCATCAATTTATTCATAATTTATGATTCAAAATCATCATTATTTTATACACAGGTAAATTTTATCAGCAAGCAAATATCAAGTTAAAATTTGTATGAAATTACTTTGCACTCTTGTGGATAATACGCAATTTTGCTATCTGTTTTCGAAGAATCAAATGAGCCTTTACAGTCTCGTCTATAAATATCTATACATATCGAAACTTATTACTTGGGAAGAACGCAGGTCAAAATTGAATACAGGTAAATATATTTATCTTATGTAGCTGACCGTACCAGTTGGCGTGGTGAAATTTCTTGTAAATATGTGAAGTACATTTTTTAAGATTGTCGTGTAATTTAGAACAATTCTCGTACATATTTTCTGATTTACAAGAAAGTTGAAAACTGTACTGTTACATAGTGAAATAGATAGCGCCCGCCAGAAAGTATGCTTCCTAGCGGTGACATATACATCATTGTTTTCTTGTAAATACGTGTAGTTATTTTTTTTTAAGTATCGGTCAGTTTAATACAATTCTCGTACATTTTTTCTGATTCATAAAAAAGCTGAAAACTGGACTGTTACATAGTGAAATAGATAGCGCCCGCCAGAAAGTTTGCTTCCTAGCGGTGACATATAAATCATTGTTTTCTTGTAAATAGGGTAAGGTGGGCAACAGAGAACCAGTGGTACACAAGGAACCAACGGTTTTATTCGAAAATGCGACGTTGCCAAACTGCACTGCGAACATAGGCACGCGCCGCTAAGGTTCCCCCGCTCGCTCCCCAGTCGGCGGCCGGTCCGCGTTGAAATTGCACGTGTAGTGAAGTATTTTGTGATTTTGGACAAGAAAACAAAAAAAAATAAGTATTTAGTTTTTTATTTTCTCAGAATGTAGTTATGTTTGATTTATCTAATTAATCAGTTGTGCGGAGTGACTATTTCTCTATCTTTTTGACATTCACTGATGCGGCTTTCTTGTGCCGTTTATTTTTTACCGAATTTAAAAAGTGAAAATGTATATCTAGCACACATTGAACCACAAGGCTAGAGTACTCAATGAACCAGGAGGTTCTCTAGGTAATTCTCTAGTTAGCCTTTGGAAGGTCTATTTTGTACAACTTTTGCCATGTTTAAGAGTTAATATAAATATATCTAATATAACGTTACTATATAGTACAAAAATATATGATAATACATATATTATTTAAGTTTTTTGAAGTGCAAGACTTTATTTTTCATATAACGAAGAATATTGTGACGATTACATTAGTAAACTACTCTTAGTTTAAATAAATAAGCATTTTTGACATTGTAAATGTTGTATTTATTAAATTGCCCCATATTTACCTAAATCAGTTTGTATATTTTGCAATTATTTATCAAAAACTATGCAATTATATAATGGTAGGTTCATTGTGTACTAGGCCGGTTCATTGAATACATAGTACCGGTTCAGTCTGTACCAGAGATTGTACACAATGAGCCATTGTTCATCTTTTAAAAAAACTAAAATATCTCGACTTCTATTCAGTTTTATTAAAAAATAATGATGAAAATTTAGAGCTAGATAAATAACAAATGCACTGAATAAAAAAAATTTAATTTGGACCTATTATGACTGACTTATTAAGATTTAAATTTTTGGTGGCTCATTGTTGGCAACCTCACCCTACGTGTAGTTATTTTTTTTTAAAGTATCGGACAGCTTAGTACAATTCTCGTACATTTTTTCTGATTCATAAAAAAGCATAGCGCCCGCCAGAAAGAATGCTCTCTAGCGGTGACATATTGATCATTGTTTTCTTGTAAATGCGTGTAGTACTTTTTTTTAAAATAAGCGTACAATTTAGAACAATTTTCGTACATTTTTTTGATGTAGCTTTGAATTTCATACGATACCATGTCACCGCTAGAAAGTATGACACATTCAATGCTCAAAGTTGGCAAACGCCTGTAAGCGTCAAGGGCACAACTCATTTAGGACTCGCTTTGTGAATTACAACAAATTGCTTCCCTTTGAAATTGTACACCGAAAAAGGGCAACTGGGAGTCTCAAGCCAAGTCAACAAGGTATTAGCCAAATGACAATCGCTTGCAAATGAGTTAAACGCCTATCTCTATGTATTGCACTAAAGTATGGACGAGTGATTGCGATACCATAGTATTTTCTTTTGTTTCCTGCGTTTATTTGTGTGACTGTTTGTTTAGTCATCTCGGTCACTCTTGGCTAAATCGCCCTGTATGTGCAAATTGGCTTGTCGCTTACACATTTACACGTCTTAAAATATTACATAAAAATAATGTGTTTGCCGTAAAAAATGTTACTCAGTCAACCTTTCCAATTTCCGTACCTCATTAAATGCAACGCATGTAACACCCCCACGCAATATGTAAATGGGGTCCCGAATCTTTAGCCACGTGGAATGTCAACCTTGCACAATGTGAGAGAAAAATATTTGTGATCTTTTGTTTTATTTTCGTGTGAACTTTGGTGTGGAATATAATAACTGTAAGTAACATAAGTCAGTTAAGAAGAATTAATGTCGTATAACGTCCCGGTTCAACCTTTTGATGTACGGAACCCTACAAACACGTAACCTTAATAGGATCACTCTTGTATCTGCTTCACTTTTTGAATTTTATTTGGTCAATATGTCACGAGAGTCAGAATTGTCAGGAACGTCAAAATAAAAGGGACATGACTGAACCGACCCCTAGAGAAAATGACGTCATTAAGAGAAAACGGGTGATAAAAGTAATGAAGCTTTTTGTTCCCATTCATAGGTTTTTCGAGGGCTTGTAGTGTTCATTATTTTTGGATCTCATTTTTGTCTACTGGCGAGGATTATAATTGAGTTTTTCCTAGATGGAGGTGTTCAATTTTTTTTTATAGAGAACGCTTATTAACAGAACAATGAAAACGTGATCTTTTGCATTGCAATAGAACTTTAGGTGATACACATTATTTCATACATTTTTTACAGCTATCAGGTCGCATTTTTTTATTTCTAAAAAGTATAATTGTATTAAATAGCTCCAAATGAACGTCAAACAATGTTGTATGTATGTGTAATATTTTGACAGGATTGCACCCTCGACTATATTATAAATCTTCGGCTGGATTTATACAGGGTGGCAGATTTTTAAATTGAAATAAAAAACGGCTTAAGCTACAAACTTTAATATCTGAAAACATACATAACAAATGCGGATTTATTTATTTAAAAATAATATCATCTAAATATCGTCCGAACGGAGCCTCGTGTTTTGTATCACTCGCCGCATTTCATTAGCTTTATTTTTTTTTATTAATCATCTATAGATGGTGGGTTATTAGATGATTGCGGGGCTCAGTAGCGACAATTTTGCTTGTTCACATGATCACTCATGTGAAAATGGCGTCGTCACTTACACGACGAATAATAAATATTGAAATGTAAACAAAATTGTTGGCGTGAAATAAAACATTATGAATCATTAGCTTTAAAAAAACGCTTCATTGCATAAGAATGGTGGTGTTCTGACATGATTGAAAACAAAATCCGCCATATTCAGCAATGCATTCCCGCCAAATGTTAAAGTTTTTTTTTTAATTTTACTATTGACTTTGAAAATAGAAATCTGCCACAGGACACCCTGTACTTTGATATATAATAAAATATGTTGGTCATATCTGACCCACACCGTATCAAGAACTAAAATGTTATCTTAGAGTAGGAATCGCGTCGACATTTTAAAGTGGATGTCTATTTTAGGCACGACACATTAATGCAGCCGCATTCTACAGAGAGGTTAACATACTTGGCGAAGTAAAGGAATTTCAATATTGTAAGTTCTCTGCGATTTCTAAGACTTCAGGATCTAATAACTCAGATCTACTTGTGTGAAAACAAGTATGTTTCAATTGTATACGTATAAGGTACAGCGCGGCAAATCTCGACTGAAGGGAAATTGTAACTGATCCATTTTTCCATTATTACACTATGTTGTTGAGTTCTACATGTATCCACTGAACACGCCTAACATATTTATATCCGGTGAACACTCTATTTAATAATGCAGACATTGTAAAACATGAAAAAATGGACCAGTTACATTTGCCCCCCAGTCGAGATTTGACCCGCTGTACCTTATCTGAAATTTTGCAAACTCTTGTTCAATGAAAATTTATCGATTCAAGTGCAAACTGTGGAATGAATAGAAAATCCCGGCAATGCGCTAATGATATTTAACTGACATTATTCCAAATGATGTGTCAATTGGACTTTATGTAAAATATCTTTGTCTTATTTTTTGCCAAAACAGGTAAGCAGAGCACATAAAACTGCTAAAGTCTCAGTGATCAAATAAATTGTCATATTGCAGTGTCAGGTTGCTAGCCTACCCTGCACACACCTAGCACTCCATATTTGTATCCAACGACACTCACGGGAGGAAAAATGTGTTAAAAGTCACCACATGATTTTTGGGTATTAAGACGATACAGGACGGGTCATTTCTCCATACAAACGCTCTCGATTATTTCCTCCTTGGTTTTTGAAGTTAGAGCACTGAATTTATCAACACAGATTATTATAATTTTTATCTGTGTCGGATCGCTAGAGCCCATCAAAAATTTCCAAAAACGGCCTTATTGATTATGGCGCGAAAAAGGTGTGGTATTCAAAATTGGTAACAATTAGCCAAAAAAAAAAACAAAACGGTTTATTCAAATTCTCAAATTTTGTTAAGACTGATTAAGTTTTGAAGGAGGAAACAGTCGAGAGCGGAACCTCGATTTTAAAGATTTCTTTGCAATATCTTTTAACTGAGTTGTTCTGAATGGACAATTTTTTCTCGATAAATCTAGTTAATAATACTAGAATATTTAACTAAAATTCCCAAATTTAAAGGGGGGCTCCTTTTCATTTTAGCATGTTCGCTCCTGTAGCGTCTTAATACCCATTCGAGAGAACAATGTCTTGTGGATAAACATGTCCCATATTTCCCGTAGGTACAGATATTTAATATGCCTCCCAAACATTTTTATGGCGGTTATAGGCAAACTTTCCAAAGTACGGGTAAACACGGCCCGACGAGTCAATAAATCATTGTTCAAAGGCCTAGGGACGACATAAGCGCGGCTAAGTAATGTTGCCAAGATACCTAGCCAAGACTAGCTTCGTAAGCGTATCGTAGCTAGCTCTCCTTATCGCTCTTCAACAGTGGCGCGACAGTAGGCTTGTGTCGTTCACGAACTATGAACTGTTAGGAATAAAATCCCATCAATGACCGAAATGAACTGAAACTTTCCGTGGTCTGAGAATTGGTCTTTGCTCATTTAGTTCAGTATAGGATCGGCGAGCGCGAGCGGTTTGGATCGAGAACGAGTGTGTGACTGCGCCGACCGAGAGCGAGAGCTACTTAGCAGAGCAACAAAAAAAGTCAAGTTTTCATATTAAACTTCGGTTACTTACAACCTTTCGTCCCGGAATGTTACTATCTGTGGACTATTCGTATCATTTTGACACTATTCGGTCCCATTCGTTCTGATCTTTCCGACCGTGGTCGCTGGTCTGGCTGAACTAAATGAGCAAAAGACCTAAAAGAGCGAACTAGTTCGTGGAAGCGATTGAACGAGATCGGAGCGCTCCGATCAACGAACGAAACGGCACAAGCCTACGCGACAGAGTCTGACCTTGTTTTGATCGTCACGTAGCACCACCGATTGTCACATCGGCTAGACCAGCAGGATATAACCAAGTTTAACAAAGGGGACGGGCAAATTTACACATTGCGATAAGGCGAAAAGTTTGTGACGACATTTTAACGTAAACATTTTCGCGGCTTGTTTATTCACATTATAAATGCTTTTAAAAAAGGTCCTCTGTGGGGATGAACAAATCTGAGTTTAGTCAGGCCGATGGTTTTATGTGTTGGGCATTTTCACAAAAAAAGGATGAACACCTGATTCTCAGAAATCCTGATATTTTTGGGTTTTTTTGAGTTTAGAAGAACGAACAAATTCAATCCTGGTGATACTTAATTTTCGACGAAGGTCGCTCACTTCTAGTGGAAAAAAATATCTGAAAATATGACGCAGTGGAATGGTAATTTTGAACCATGTATTTGAATGGTGAGATGCAGAACTGTTACTGCATGAATGATGTATATAAGTTCCTACCTACAATATAATTATACCTACATACCTTAATATAATTTACTCAAAACTAATATTTTCTATGTTTATCTTAGATTTAAATATTTTTCCCATCTCATAAAATGATTTACGCAAGTAGATTATGTATTAACTACCTAATAGAACGAATTACAAAATCATATTTCTAAATCGACCTATCACTTCCAAGTTACTATAGTGCATAAAAGATTACCCCTCAGAGATTACCCACACTAAACCAACTATTACGCTACCAACGCCGTTGTCAGTGCAGCAAACAGCTATTCCCATTCAAGAGTGGGGTCGTTAAGTATTAGAATAACGGGCATCTGGCGGTTTTATCATCGCCTGCAGCTGCACTGGCCACAACTTAGATAGCCACAGCGCTATTTACTTAATCTCGCCAACAACGCTCTTTACAAGCTATGCACTGTTGGTCCACAACTTCATTTGCTTGTAAGGGAAAACGTTTTCGAGCTAAGCAGCGACGGATTCTCGCGTTGTGGCACTTTTTATAAATTGATGTTTGTGTTTTGTCAGGATGCTATAAGTATAAGTTAAATATTTAGCCTCGTTTAGTTGACTGTAGGATCTGCTGTGTCAAATTTTACTTTAACCCTGAATTCACGAAAAAACTACCTTTGTATTTTATTGCGATATCGAAAACGCGATGTTGTCCGGTTGGTTAAAATATGAAAATATAAATATTGTAGGTACTACTACTTCGCAACGGTGTAAAAAAATTCGTCAAGGTACAAAAATAGTAGGGAACCTTAAAAGGGCGTAGACGTATTCGTTATCGGGTTCTGATTAGAATTCAAAATAGAAGTACATTTACCTGATCAGCACGTAGTAGTGACTACTGTTCGGGGGCCCATTTCTCAAAACTGAAAGTTACAAGTTACAAGCGGAAGTTTCTTTCCAACTTCTCATATGAGACATTGACTACCACTTGTAAATTGTAACTTGTAGCTTCGAAAAATGGGCCCCAGGCCTAACTATAGCATATTCCCTGTAGTCTTACCAGTTTAACCATTTGCGAATTTTCTTCCCAATACACTTACATTAAAACATTGATTGGCCTATACGATTTTATCTTAACATATTTAACCCCTCTCCTCTAATTTTTATTGAAGTATGTCATGAAAGTTTAATATAATTTGTAAAATGATAATCTGCTAGAAAGTGATCTAGCTGTTATAATAGTTTGTTAACTTCGTACAGAGCTCCCTTTTAAATATTCACTTTGCATACTTAGTACGAAGGTGCTCCGCCTTAAACTTCCAAGGTGTTTGGTGCTAGTTAGGACCGAGAGAAAGTTTTCTGCTAAGCTTTAGTAAGTTTTGGTCAAAATGAATATTTTGTTCTTGATTTAAAAACATAGCAAATAAAAAGTGATGGAATAGGTTGATACGAGTAAAAGGTACGAGTTCGAATTGTAGAAGATTATTGTAGGTTTCGTTATCAAAGTTATCAAACACGCATTTAAAAATTTTGCTCTTATCATTGCGGCAGAGGTTTAAAAAGGGCCTCTTTCGGTTTTGGTATTGGTTACTCTTATTGCGTCAAATATTAATTGAGTTTAAAATTAAGAAAGAGACATAAATATGGGTAATTTGGAACATAGAAGTAGGATGACAAAGAACAACTGTCGAATATCAAAAGTGAGACCAAAACTGGATCAATGTCAAATGTCATTGGGAAAATTAAATTCAGAAATTATGTATGATAACGTGAATAATTTGCTTTTGTTACAAACGGAAATCACTCACTGTATCCTCTAAATACAACATTTTGTACTGAAAAGTACGATTAATCCGTAA
This sequence comes from Leguminivora glycinivorella, assembly GCF_023078275.1. NCBI lineage: Eukaryota > Metazoa > Arthropoda > Insecta > Lepidoptera > Tortricidae > Leguminivora > Leguminivora glycinivorella. Next base: position 11,393,582 of record NC_062978.1, read on the forward strand.
TTAAATCGAGTAGGCCGCTAGCGGCCGCTGCCTGTCATCAAAAATGGTCACGTTTTGTCATTTGTAGTCTGCCTCTTTTGCACTAATAGGGTGATAATATACGTGAAAGCTTCTCTTTTGCACACTTCAGCAGTCTTTAAGCGTAAGCGAAATGATAGGTCTATGATTTGGAACACAGGAGATATTGGTATAGGATCAAATTCAGTTTTTTATTGTTTCTCGTGTAAGAGAGAACAGTCTACAAATAGAAAAATATTTTAGTTAATTTGGCAAAAGGCAAAATTTCAGTGGTAAAATACTATGGTACTAGTTATATAAGTTCCCAAAAACTCATTGGTACAGTCAAGTGTAAAAATATGGGTGCGTACAACTTATCAAAAATATGTCCCATAGCACTTTATGTCGGCGGAATAAGGTCTCGGTACATATTTTTGAGCGGATAAAATCGATACGTATTTTTGCACTTGACTGTACGAGCCGTGGTTTGCCTGCGACCTACGGATTGAAACTCGCACACTCTTACCACTAGGCCACCTGGGGCCCGTTTCTCGAAAGGTACAAGCCTTGTATTACAAGTGTGCGAACTGTCAAATCGTATGAGTTGTCATGGAAACACACTTGTAATACAAGGCTTGTACCTTTCGAGAAACGGGCCCCTGACCTTCGCTTGTATAAATTCATTAATAGTATTAGATTGTATTTTACTTATTACGCAAACCAGCGGCCCCAGTAATAAGACTCAGATGAGTCCATAAACCATATCAATTTGTCTCCGCCTAGACCATTCCCGCTAACTACTAACTAACTACCCACAGCGAAATGCACAAGGCGTCTTCTCGAAACTTAATTACTTATAAAGATGGTTAAAAATCCATTAACCAGGAATAGTTCTCATACCGAATTTTTTAATAAGAAAGTTGAGCGAGGAAAGTTCGCCTCTTTTAGTTCTTATAAGTATGTGTGCTAAAATAGTAACTATAACTATACTTACTACTTATGTAGGTATATTAAACACGGAAAGTTGGTATACTTTATCCTCTTATACATGTCTTATGCATAAAAACTTACAGGACTGACTTTGGTATTGTATTAGGTATCCCTTTCTCATAAGGTACAACGGGGCAAATATCGACTGGGGGGCAATTGTAACTGATCCAATTTTTTTTTCATTATTACACTATGATGTTGAGTTCTACATGTATCCACTGAATACGCCTACCATATATAACCGGTGGACACTCTATTTAATAATGCAAACATTGTAAAACGAAAAAATGGACCATTTACATTTGCCCCCCAGTCGAGATTTGCCCCGCTGTACCTTATATACTTTGTTGCATCAGTCAAGTCATCGTGATAGATCAGACCAAATAATATTCTGACGACTGGTGTGGTGGTGTAGTGGTAGTAATCATGCCACAATTTACAAATGATAACAACCCTCACGATCGTTTTAGCTCGGGGGTACCTAGCGAAAAAGTTGTCACTAACAGAAACGGAAAAATTATGAAGAGTGATCCCAGCAAACAATGGGCAGACAAACTTTGCAAAAAGTCAGGCAGAATCACAGTAGGGTCGTGCAAATTTGGCCTCGGACTAAATGAGTCAGCGTTTTGTAAGGTCAAGAATGGTTGGTAAATCTGACCTAAGCAATCTACCTACATATTTTATTTTCCTGAATATATTTGAGGTAGTTATGCTGCAAGGGGCAAGCGTCTTAAGCCTGGTTAAATTCAATTAAACAATTTAACATACATACATAATAACATACATAAACATGCTTACCTACATAGATACATAAAGACTTAGATACACAAATACATACATCAAAAACCGGCCAAGTGCGAGTCGGGCTCGCGCACAAAGGGTTCCGTAGCAGCAAATATAATAAACCAATAACTTAACCAAAATTACAGTTAAATCAACCTATCTCAAAAACTATAAGAGATACTTTGATCAAACCAAAAATCGTTGAAAGAGTTAATTAGCATGCATCACCTCTATTTTTTTTAGAATTTTATACCCCGTAGTTATAAAAATAGAGGGGGGGGGACATACTTTTTACGACTTTGAGAGCTGATATCTCAAAAACCGTTCACTTTAAGAAAAATGTTTTTTAGAAAACTTTATATCATTTTAAAAGACCTTTCCATTGATACCCCACACGGGTATGTACATCGAAAAAAAAATTTTCATCCCTCAGTTACATGTATGGGGGGCCCCACCCCCAATTCTTTTTTTTACTATTTAGTGTCATAATTTTGTAGCGGTTCATACAACACATATTCCCATCAAATTTCATCACTGTAGTACTTATAGTTTCCGAGTAAATCGGCTGTGACAGACGGACAGACGGACAGACGGACAGACGGACAGACGGACATGACGAAACTATAAGGGTTCCGTTTTTGCCATTTTGGCTACGGAACCCTAAAAAGTAACACAGCATTACAGTTTACACCAAGGCACTGTGAAACTACAAAATACAAAACAAGACAAAAGACATAAAAAAAATAAACAAATTAAACATTAGATTTGGGCGACGACGTAACAGCGTGGCTCCGTTGCGTCGTCTGACTCGGCGTAGGATTCGGCAGCCCCCCGGAACCGCTGAAATACCACACCCTTCGGCCAGAAGTCTGCGCACGCGATGGTGTCCTGAAGCGTGCGCGGCACGTGCACAACAAATGAAGTGAAGTGCACGTAGTGGCGCGACTGCAGCTGTTGCACCCTCAGCGTGTAGCCAGTCTTCCGGCGAACGTAGTCCACCACCTCATCAGCCCCGGCGGAGTAATGCAAGCGCGACACGTAGAGCGCTTTACTCGGTGTAGCAACTCGCAGACCAGAAGTAATCGGCTCCGCGGTACCACAAAGAGTCTTACGAGGCGCCCTACGCGCCTTGCTCTTCCTTTGTTGGTACAAACCCTGACCCTGCGGGTGGAGGAGATCCAATCCTTTATCAACACTTATTTTGATTTTTCGGTCATCCTGAAGTTTATATTTTAATTTTACCAGGATTTGGTATAATTTCCCATATTATTTCTCAAGAAAGAGGTAAAAAAGAAACATTTGGATGTTTAGGTATAATTTATGCTATATTAGCAATTGGTTTGTTAGGATTTGTTGTGTGAACCCCTCCTTATCCACATCGGCGCGGGAGGACTTCTCCTTGATTGGAGCCCGTTCTTCACACACCTTTGCAGGTGCGTTGACCCGGTTCGCTGCGGCGTTGCGTTGATCGGCTAGGGCGGCTACATCAGCATATGCCCGCTGACGTGAGCTTGACGTGAAGGGGGGAGGCGGCCGCACGCGCGGGGGGCGCGCGGGCGGCGGAGCGGCGCGTGCGACATTTTTAATTGTGTCAACGCGCAAACTATTGGGTTGGCACAAAAGTAATGACACACTCTACAAAACTCTATATATTTCCTTTCTTAAGTTAATTGTTTTCGATAATATTCTAGTATGTTGTAGAACATTCTAGGTACTTCTAATGTGAGGGTATATAAAGCCGCCCTCGTGATTGGTTTAGTTAGATTGAAATAAAATGGACGAGCGACAAGTTCGAACACTTTACTTATACGAGTACTTGTTAGGCCACAGTGCGCGGGCTGCGGCTGACAATATCAACACTGCATTGGGCGCTGGAAGTACAAGCCATGCCACGGTGTCCAGATGGTTTGACCGTTTTAAATCAGGAGACAGGAGCCTTGAAAGTCAGTCACGCTCAGGGCGACCACCTGCATTCAATGATGACGATTTACGCCGCGAACTACAGTCGAATCCTGATGCTACTACTCGTGAATTAGCGGAAGCACTTAACTGCAGTCACCACGCTGTGGAAAACCATCTGCATGAGCTTGGGTATCGAAAAGTTTTGGCTCGATGGGTACCGCACATCCTTACCGACGCCAGTCGTGCAGTCCGTGTCGCCATCTGTCAATCACTTTTGCTGCGACCCCGACGTAAAGAGTTTTTGACTGATCTGGTTACGGGAGATGAATCATGGATTTATTATGAGAACGATACACGTCGTGCTTTTTGGCTGCCTCGAGAAGAAACGCCACCAACTCAACCGAAGCTGAGTCAAAAGAACCGCTTAAAAGTTTTGCTTTGTTGTTTCTGGGACTCGCAAGGCATGCTGTTTCATGAACTATTACATGTATATACATATACAATGCCCAGATATTGTAATGTAAAACGTCGTACGATACACGTGTGAACTATTACATGTATATACATATACAATGCCCAGATATTGTAATGTAAAATAACGTCGTACGATACACGTGCGGTGAGGTAATCCGCAACTCGTGTCGATTTTCCTTCTTGACGCATTTGTGTATCGTGATGTTACCCGCGAAAGAAGATTTCGTATTACATTATATACCTTTATATTGTAAGTATATGGCTCTGAATATGCTTCTAAATAGATAGACGGCGCGCGGAATGACGCCACCGCGGGAATGCATAATAAATCTTCCCCTTGTTTTTCCGCCTTTCGACCAGACGGTATTTACGCTAGATAGTTTATGCTCGGCGTACTTTGAGTCTCTTTCCTGATTGAGTTGCAAGTTCTTAAGTTATACTGACGTACTAACGATGTCAAATGGGGGTAATGCAAGAAAGGACAATAGATTTAGAATGTGTAGGTTTTTTTTTTTAATTTAATTTATTAAAGTACTAAATCTTAAGTTATGCGCAGAGTTTCGTGTTACTTAACTGCTAAGCCAGAAATGGCTTGTTTACAGCTAGAGTTCGGACTTATCTATTTAATTTAAGTATAATTACAGTATTTATTTTAACACATTTCACATTTTACAAAATATATTCATACTTGTTCGAAGATAAGAGGTATTTTTTTATATCGTTAATAGATGTAGGATTGGTTAGGTATTTATCTTGTATATGTTTCGGAAGACTGTTTAATATTTTTGGTAGTAAATAATAGTTGGTTCTCATACCATAGGTATTTTTAATTTGTGGTACTATAAATCGTTGTAAGTTAGATAAGTTTCTTAACCTATGGTTACGATGGTATTCATTTAAATCAGGTATTTTTACGGATACGGAATCTCCTTTAAGCACAGACAATTTGACCAAGTTTTGTACAGGAAGTACACTACAAAATTGGAAAAGGTGGGAATATCCGTCGCTGTTGTTTATTTGTATATTGTTGGGAACAATAGTTTTGAGCAGTGATTTTTGAAGGTTATATATTTTGTAAGGTAATTAATTACTTACAAGACAAAATAAAAATGTGCGTTACATTCAACTGATGATGCAGTGAATAATGCTATACTTATTAAACATGTAAAATCGGGTAATTCACGTAAAATTGTCGAAGATCGCTCGACATGTTACGCTCCGTAACGAGGAGTATTATTATTGAGCCGATTTTAAATGTTTAATATGTCAGTGTCATTTGGCACTTTGAATCAATCAGAAACACCTATTAAGGTGTATCGTTGTGACATCTCATAATCATTATTCCTTGCATGGCCGGTATTTTTGTGATGTTTTCTGTATGTCCAAGGGTTACGGTTTTATTTAATTGACCATTGCTGCAGGGCTAGGAAATTATTGGCGCGACAGTAATTGCCTACTACTTACACGTAGATCACGTGTCTTTTTCTTATTATATTATTGACATAAGGGTGGGTAGTCCATCCCGCGCCAATCATTTGCTAGCCCTGTTGAGAGTAATGAATTTTTTACCCCAGCATCTAAATAAAAACTCAAAGAATGCCTTACCAGCAAACACATTTTTAAGTTTATGCCAAATCCGAATAACGAACCACACAATTTTAAAAAACACAGCGGAAAAAATCAAGCACCAAACGAGCATCGCAAAATTCGCAGCATTTAAAATTGTAAAAACACATACGACTTCCCCGCTATGTAGATAAACACCGGCATAAAGTTCGCTTTAGTATCGTTCTCGTACCCTTTACCTTGTTACCGAGTTACAAACTGTTAAAACGGTCTTTAAATGTCGCTAAACGACATCAACGGTTACGTTGCACGTTGTGCCTTTATACCGTTTTAACGTATGCGGCTTCACTTGTACGGGGTGTTAGAGACATGTAAACAAATTACGACTTGGGGTGTGTGCTAAAAATTTGTGGTCAAATTAAAGGTGTGTCCATTTTGATTGCGATAGTCGAATATAAGTACTGTACCATTGCCATTTGCCATTTCAAGAAATACGACTTCAGGTGTGTGCTTAAAAATTCGTGGTTAGCTTCAATTTAGTTGAATAATTGCTATTGCAAAGAAAGCATCTTAAATATACATTACGATACAAGTGCGTAAAAAAGGAAGTTCGAAACGAGTGGCGATAAATTAAAACACGACCGACCGACACCCACACACGAGTTCCGAATTTCCTTTTCGCACGTGTATCGTACGACGTTTTTCAGTACAGATTCAATGAGCCTCCGAAGTTTCGACCTGGCATATAATGAACCACTTCTCGCACTAGTGCGTAAAAAAAAACACCATCTGTACTGAAAAATATGTTAATATGCTTGTTCGTGCCTGTTAGTAGACTTGTTTTTAAGAACTTGCTGATTTGCTTCTGAGTAATAATTATCACTGAACAAAACGTTTACGCTCTTGGAATAAATGATTAAGTGTTTTAAAAAAGATTGTTTTGCTAATCATCATGTAAAGATATAAAAATGGTTAGTGTAAGTAATAAACATCGAAACATTTTAAGTTTTATATCATCGAGTAATTAAAATCTTCCTGATATGGGAAACTGGATATCTCTTGGCTCAAATAGGTTTATTTGGTTGAAGAGATTTTTTCTATCTGTGCAGATCATCATCATCATCATCCTCCTTGCATTATCCCGGCATTTGCCACGGCTCATGGGAGCCTGGGGTCCGCTTTGACAACTTTTTTATCTGTGCAGATAAACATGACTAAACATCAAAATATTTGTTGGCTTCATTGAAGTAAATGCACGCTAGTGCTGGATAAGAAATAGAAACATAGGTACCACTGAGGCGCCAGGTATTGACCGGTTGGTAAAAATAGTTTCCTTCCTTGACTTTTCAGACTAAACATTTAATATAAATATAGCCCAATCGTAGCATTTTCTAGTACAACGTGGTTTCTCAAATTTTTCTCAAAATTTCACAAATCATTGTCGGTTAGTTCGAAAAGCTCGTAGCAAATATAATCTACTGACTAGTCCTCTATATGTTGCACTTAACCATATTAATAACATTTTTTTTACATAATCCCACACTTGACATTTTCTCGCAGACAGAGCCTAAGGTCCTAGCCACTGCAGCCCGTTACCCTCGAGTCCATATCCACTCCCACATCTATTAATATTAATTGATTTTAATAATAATCTTATTGTTAGTTTTATGTGTTTGTAACCCATAAGTTGCATGTCTGGATTATCTGTAAATGTAAGTTGGTTAAATAAAATATGATAAATGATAAATCTATTGGTTACTGAACTACATTTGTTTGCTTGTGTGCCTAAAACTAACAAATGAAATCGTATTTTGAGGGATTAAGGCACAACACTTTTTTCTACGAATATCCAATAGGTACGAGCAAAACAAATTGTTCACTGGATTAATAAATGTACATAGTAGTGTTATATATGTTTTGGAAATTAAAGAGTGCAAAATAATCAAATGGGACTACAGTGCATTGCATATTTATTATGAATAGTTATTTGTTTTACAAGGGGAGAAATGTGTTGTTTAACCGCACGTGCCATTATTAAAACCAGAGCAAGCGAAAGATTCCAAAATGTGGAATCTTGAGCGTTGCGAGGGTTTCAAGGCACGAAGGTTAAACAAACTTTGTCACCTTGTGAAACACAACATTTTTCACCACACGTACAAAATACTGACTATAAAACATTTATTCAATATTTATGATTCAAAATCATCATTTATAGGTAAATTCTACCAGCCAGCTTTAGACATCAAGTTAAGATTTGTGTGAAATTACTTTGCACTCTTGTGGATAAAATGAAATTTTGCTAACTATTGTCGAATAGCAAAGTGAGTCTTGTCATTTTGCTGTAAGTGTACGTCCGAATTAGCCGGCTAGTTAAGTTAGATGGAATATTTTATAATACTTATCAGTGTCATGTCTTAAATAATCAGGTCTAGGTGCGTTGCGAATTTTCTGTCCGGTGGTTAAAGCAGTATACAAATTTTTCTCTGCAGATTTTGACAATTAGTAATAAAAAAGAAACTTATCACCTGCCGCAAAAATATTCGAGAATTGAATGGAATTGCATCATACGAGTTAAACATGCATTTCTCTAAAACATCAACTCTTAATCCTGTAATCAAATTTAAAACTTTATCTCTCATTGCCTCTTTAACTTCTCCGGATGTTGTTCCGTTTACCTTTTCTCCCGTCACCACTGAAGACCTCCGCAAAATCATATTATCGATTAAATCTAAAGCCGTTGGTCATGATAATATTAGTCGTCTAATGATTATACACATTCAGGATATCATCTTACCAATTATTGCTGATATAGTCAATACTTCCTTACTAACAGGTCTGTTCCCATCGTGCTGGCGGAAAGCCTTTATTATTCCACTGCCCAAAATTAATAATCCGATTTCACTCAACCACTTTCGTCCAATATCTATTCTTCCATTTCTGTCCAAAATTTTAGAGGCGGCAGCCCATAAACAGATCTCAAAATTTATTTACGGTAACAGCCTACTTTCACCGCTGCAGTCTGGTTTTCGAAGTGGACACAGCACTACCACTGCGCTACTTAAGATATCCGAGGACATTAGGTTCGGCATGGAATCTTCCAAAGTTACGGTGCTGGTGCTGATAGACTTCTCCAATGCTTTTAATGCGGTAGACCATGACCTACTTTTGGCTACTCTCAAACATTTTCGGGTTTCTTCAGATGCGACCAGGTGGTTTTTCTCATATCTGTCCAATCGAATCCAGGCTGTCCGTGCCGGCCACTCGTTTTCTGACTGGTCTGAACTGAATGCTGGTGTACCTCAAGGCGGTATTCTCTCGCCCTTCCTATTTTCTATCTTAATAAATCTTATTACCGCCGAGATTCAAAGCTCTTACCATTTATATGCAGACGACCTCCAGTTGTACGCTCAGGCTAATGTGGATGATGTGAATACAGCCATCTCATTAATAAACGCCGACTTAGATTACATTGCTGAGTGGTCTGCTTGCTTTGGTATTTCCGTCAATCCTGCTAAATGCCAAGCCATAATTTTGGGTAGCCAACAGCAACTGTCTAGGTTAAGCTCCGTATCTGTCGCTCCGGTTACTTTCGAAGACGCGGTAATACCACTGAGCAGTAGAGTCAAGAATCTTGGTCTAGTTTTTGATGCCAACCTTTCCTGGCTTGGTCAGCTGTCTGACGTAAATCGCAAAGTTATAGGAACACTTAGAACCCTCTATAGATTTAAAAACTTTTTGCCTGTTAATACGAAAAAGATGCTAGTGCAATCCTTAGTGTTACCAATAATTGATTATGGGGATGTGTGCACTACCAATATCACTCAAGAATCACTCAACAAATTAGACCGTCTCCTAAATAATTGCATCAGATTTATATTCGGACTTCGTAAATACGATCATGTCTCTTTTTACCGTAAGAAGCTCCATTGGCTTTCTATACGTCGCCGAAGATCTTTCCGAATCCTCTGTATTCTATATTCCATCCTGTTCGAGCCTTCTGCTCCTGGATACCTAAACAGTAAATTCTCATTTGATGCTCCTCGCCTGGGATGCGAGTTGCGTACATCCCGCACTCTCAAACTAACCATACCTCCGCATCGCACTGGCTTTATGACAAATTATTTCGCCGTTCAGGCTAGTCGCCTTTGGAATTCACTCCCTTTGTATATCAGACAAGCTCCAAGTAAGTTTTCATTTAAGCGTTTGTTACGCAAGCACTTGCTAAAACAAGAATTCGAATAAAATCCATCAATATTATATGTATTTCATTGTATGTATTATATGTAATATTTAAAATATTTATTGTAAATATCTATTTATGTAAAAGTATGTGTAGTATATGCTGTATATGTATATATATAGTTTGCTTTTCTTCTTAGTAAATCACCTTTTTGTTTTCTCACTGCACCATTTGTATTGAATCTCTGTTTGGCCCTATGGTTGACTGGTAGAGAATGCCTTTTGGCATTAAGTCCGCCATTTGTACATTTTTGTATTTTTGTGCAATAAAGTTTAAATAAATAAATAAATAAATAAATATTGTTATTGTGTAATGTTGGGAATGGTTATACCTACTTCTTTTTTATTAGCAGTGTTCGGATATCTCGTAGCATGGTAAGACGTTAGAGAACCATGGAGTCGATTTTAACATAAAAGTCAACTCATACTCATACTCCCATACTCATTCCAAAAGTTGATTATAAACGAAATAAATATAATTGGAATTGAATAAAACTATATTTACAAATGAACATGACAAACAACTTACAAACATGACTTTACTGTACAAATGAACATGATTTACAATGGAATAAATGAATAAATGAATGAATGAATATTTTACATAAAAAAAGACTGCCACACTATGTTGTATACTACATAAAAAAATACGCAAACAAAAAATAATATTAACTAAGCTTCTAGTTTGTAATATCCATAATAGAACACATAGATACAGGTATAATTTCTTCAAAATCCTGGCAAGGTATGACGGGTGTATTATCCATTTCAAAATTTTAAACTGAATATACAATGGCGATTTTTTTCCAGACATACTTTTCGCGTCTTAATGTACGACGGGTACACTGATAGCAATATTTGCATTGTAAATAAATTACTTTAATGACTGACACATGACACACGCGACTAAAGTTGTTAAAATGGCCAGTGCTTCTACCGCAATAAAACATCTGTATAACTAGGTAGGTAAATAATTTTTCTTTCATTTATTGTTGCCGGGGAAAAACGATGTATTAAATGGTCTCTTTACAATGAATATCGTATGAATATATTTTTATTATTGACATGACATTTTGATGTAAAAATTGTTTATAAAAACCATAAATCGTGAGAGAGGCTATCAGCCTCTGTGGCGTCTTCATAGGTATTATTTTGACTTACATTTATTGTCTTAACAGTTAACATTCAGTCATACAGTTTTAATGATTCGTCGTTATAAATGAAATTAAAAGCATTTTGTGACAAATTACATACATGAGGATGAGTATGAGTATAAATTAAATTTTATATTAATATCGACTCCATGGTTCTCTAACGTCTTACCATGCTACGAGATATCCGAACCCAGTTTAATAGTACTTTGATACGTGCTAGTTTTCTAGAGTATCTACATGTTCAAGTTCATTAACTGTTAAAGAAAAGGGACGGTCGGATAACGAGGACTAGCGCGCACAAAAGTAACTTGCCACTTAGTATTGTTTTCTACTTGAAAAACTTTTGGGATTACTTAAGAAGTTAAAGAAGCGCCGAAAGAATAATCGAATTGTGTGTTACACCGGCTTTTGGTTGGTTTAAAAGGTAAGCACCTAACTTTATTTTTGTGTCCCTTACCAACCCTTTTATGAGATAGTCTTGCAAGCTAATTTTCTAATTTATTTCCTACTACCAGGAAAAAAAAAACAAAATAGGTAAGTATATCATTGTTTTTTTTTTGTAATTTTGTACGTCAAAGTAGATATTATAAGGTACATTACATACAATATAGTTACATTATTATTAAACTTATTGAAATATGTGAGCTCAGCCGCTTTGTCAGTTTATTCATATTTTAAGACGATACGGTAGGGGTCAATTCTCCATACAAACGCTCTCGACTATTTCCTCCCTGGTTTTTGAAGATAGAGCAATGATTTTTTCAACACAGATTGTTATTATTTTTATATGTGTCGGACCTTTTTGATTTTTTTGATATTCTGCTTTTTAAAGACTCTAGAGCCAATCAAAATTTTCCAAAAACGGCCTTTGGCGCAAAAAAAGGTATGATACTCAAGATTGGTAATATCATCATTTCCTTGCCTTTTTCCCATTATTTGGGGTCGGCGCAGCAGATCATCTTCCTCCATTCCTCTCTATCAGCCGTCATTTCCATACTAATACCTTTCACTCTCATATCATTGTTCACACATTCCATCCATCTTTTCTTAGGTCTTCCACTACCAATACGCACTTGTGAACAAGCTGACGGTGAGTGGCGACACCGCGGACCCCTATTCCAGAGGGCACTTCCATCTAGCCCTCGCCTCTGCGCTTGCCTTAACCGGCCGGCCAGAGTGGATTCGCAAGAGCGGGACCTATGCTCCAGGTTGGAAGTGTAAAATGTCATAACGCCGGCGGCCTGCTGAATGGAACACCAGGAACCAAGCTACCGCAGACTCACCTCTCGACAACCTTTTAGCCACTCTCAAGTGTTGCTCTGTTGTCGCACCGTGCGTGCGGCCGTTTTGCAGGGCCCACTCAGTGAGTTGGCGAGTCACCGCCTGCCTTTTACAATTGTGAGACTAATTGTCACGGCAGGTGTCCGATAGTCTCCTCCCATAGCCCTTTAACCAGTTCATCCAACTTTCAAAACAATAACCCATGACCTTAGCTCCCATCGCAGCACAAAAGTGCTGCACTGCAATAGTCTTTGCACCTGGCGGGAACCATCTCCGGTTGTATCATATTGTGCGCTCGGGGATGGTATCCGCCACGTGTATCCCTTGCCTTTAGATTAAAATGTCTAAAAGGGCCTCTGTGCTGTTGGCTTCGGCCCCACGCATGCCTCCCAAAGGTCCGGGACCCCATGGTCCCGAGATATGGAAAAGACAGACAAATAATAATAATAATATTCTTTATTGTGCACATTAAGTAATTACATACAACAAATAAGATCAAACAAGAAATTAAGCAACAACAGGCGGTCTTATCGCTAAAAAGCGATCTCTACCAGACAACCTTCGGGTAGTAGAGATCAATGTAACGGAGAAATATAAGGGTAGCAAAAAATAAGTGGTGTGTGAGAGAAAAAACAAACCAGCACAACTACGTAGAAATACGTGTTTGTCTTAAAACTCTTAAATATCAGTAAACATGAAATTTATTGTGTTATGAATGATAGTATTGATAGTAAACAACTTACATCCGTCACATGGGTGTCAATGCTATCGCCGCGCAGCGATAATAGTGTACTTCATAAGAATCATAAGTAAACAATAATCCTACAGTTTTGGTCTCTAATGTTAGCTGCGTACGGAATATTTTTGAACGCGAACTAATTATGACCTCACTTCGTTGCTAGGGCAACATGTTTAGGGGCAGGGAGGGGGCCGCTACCGGCCCAACCGCAGCCGGCTCGGCCTATCAGTATCGCCGATTCGTTGCGCCGGCGTCGCGTGTCTGTTCATGTTCTCGCGTGGCATTTAATTATTAAACAAAATAATAAACTAAAGTGCAAGTGCTAATCTAGTGACATTTTTGTAAAAGGTTTATAGTGTTTATCTGACATTGAGAGTTTCAATGTCACAGTTGCATGATGGGTAAAGCGGTTCTCACGGACATTTTTAAGAGTCTCAAAATGGACAAGGATTCTGTTGACACAAAGAAAGGGAACGAGTATTTGGCAGTGCATAAGAAATTTCGCAGTGATTCTAGCATTAGAGATTCTGAACTACTTGTTGTTGACAAATTGGACAATAAAATATTTTGCGTCGAACGGGACACCATTGAAAATCTGTATATTTCGAGTTTGCCGCCACTTAATCCTGATTTATTGACAGAACGATCGAACGGATTAAAAAAACTTGCAGATGAAATCGAAAATAATACTGATCTGATTTGTGAACTGGAATACTTAATCAGAAGCATTCCTGTTCGAGAAACCAAACACAGTATCCATCTTATCTTGCAGCATTTGCGGTTTTCGAGTGAAATTGAATTGATCACAGCGGAGGAGCAGTTTATAATCCGCAATGATACACCTTTACTGGCTGTGGGTTGTTATTTCCAGTCATTTAAACTGTACGAATTTTTGTACCTATACGCAACCAATGAAACCGCTATAATTTGTCATTTATTTACAGAGTTGTGTGAAAATGTGGGATTAAATTGTTTAAAATTAGTCATTGTGGAATCTAGGGCTTTATCGACTAGTTCCATGAAATTTCCTACTGTATTCCAAGATGTGGCACCAAAGGTCATTGGAATCATCACAGAAAAATCTGACGTTGACTCAGCTGTAGACATTTTCCTAAATTCTGAACGTCATCCATTTCCACTCTCTCGTATATTTGTTCAAGAAAGCGTTTATAAGGATTTTAAAGACATTATTGCTTGGAAGTGTAAATCAGAAGAAAATAAAAATATAAGTTACAAATCAAAATGCACAGATGCGTTCAAATATCGAAATAAAATATTTTACTTGGATTATGCTGGAAACACTGACGAACCAAAACATCAAAATAATCAATTGATATATGTCGAAGCATTCAGAACAATTAACGAACTTTTATCTCTCATAAATAAGTCTCAAAAGTACATTTGCTCGTCTGTATGGGCAAGCAGTGTATCGGAAGCGAATGAAATAGCACTGAATTTAAACGTACCCATTATTTGGATAAATGATTATTGCAAATTTGATGGACCCTCCGAAATTTCGCAGGCCATATTTGATAAAACGTACGATAGAGCTCCTATTTCTACGGAAAAAGAGATTATAGACAGGCTGTCGCTGCATCAAAAGACGTGGGTGAAACAAACTTTTAATGAACGTTATGAAAAAGTAATGAAGTCATTTGAAATGGCAAATCAAGACATTGGAAATGCGTTAAAAACAAAAGCAGATTCGTTCTGGAAGTACAATAACTTTGTTGAATTACAAGATAAAACCATTGTCTTGGGATTTAAGTCACATATGCCTTTAGTAAGCTTTTACTGGAGCCATGAATCAGATCATGATATCAACCATCCCAAAATGGTGAATATATGGCTAAGTATTGCCAAGGTAATTGTAAATGGTAGTGCTGTAGGATATCGAGTTACAATGAATGAAAAAAAAATATTGAATGTACTAAAATCATTGGAAAAATTTGGTCTTCCATTAGCTGAAATTGAACGCACGGATTCAAATTTTGAGCATATGATGACATATAGTTATTGCGCCGAAGGTGTTCAAACCAAAGTAATCTGGACCAACTTTGGGACTACTTTTGCAAATTAGAACAGTTTGACTTAGTTAGTTAACTGCAATCATTTTATAATGTTTCTATTGTTTGTTTCCTACAAAGATTTGAAGACTATAAATTAGAAATAATGATTAGCTTTTTAATAAACTTTTTCCACAATGAAATAACGCATTTTTCTTTATAAAATCAGCCCGATATGTTCCTTTATTATTCAAAAAATGATGAAAAGTTTTTTTTACAATTTTTCATATAATAGTACATCACGATACAAGTGCGTAAAAAAGGAAGTTCGAAACGAGTGGCGATAAATTAAAACACGACACCCACACACGAGTTCCGAATTTCCTTTTCGCACGTGTATCGTAAGACGTTTTTCAGTACAGAACAGATGAGCCTCCGAAGTTTCGACCTGGCATATAATGAACCACTTCTCGAACAAGTGCGTAAAAAATCAACCATCTGTACTGAAAAGTTTGTTACCTTTTTATCTTAAGATTAACTACGCAAAAATAGTTAAATTTTTACCCCCTTATTCATAAAAAAGTTACTGAACTGATTAGTTAAAAAGTATTTATACTTCTTTTATTTTTCATTATCTAACACATACGTAAGTCAACACGACAGAAAGGGACAAAACACTTTTTGACTAATCAGTTCAGTAAGTTTTTTTATGAATAAGAGGGTTAGTTTTTGTTCCATATCTGCTGGGTAGAAATTAATTTGAATAAAAACATAATTAAGTGCAACTGCATTACGACTGCTACAGAACTGCATTGTAACTGCAAAGTGCCCTCTTTGTCTATTGCCAAACTCCGATTTGTAGAAAGCTTGGGTAGAAACTGACAGATGTCATCTTATTCCTAATAAAATTTGAACCTAAAACGAAAAATGTCAGATTCATACTAAAATAATGAAACAATCGGAGCGGGTGTGCAGTTTTGTTTGGATGCAGTTACTTCAACTGCCATTTTGCAGCTTGTAAATTGTAACTTGTAGCTTTGAGAAATGGGGTCCAGTCCGTCGAACGATACCATTTTTAGGGTTCCGTAGTCAACTAGGAACCCTTATAGTTTCGCCATGTCTGTTTGTCCGTCCGTCCGTCCGTCCGTCCGTCCGTCCGTCCGCGGATAATCTCAGTAACCGTTAGCACTAGAAAGCTGAAATTTGGTACCAATATGTATTTCAATCACGCCGACAAAGTGCAAAAATAAAAAATGGAAAAAAATGTTTTATTAGGGTACCCCCCCTACATGTAAAGTGGGGGCTGATTTTTTTTTTTCATTCCAACCCCAACGTGTGATATATTGTTGGATAGGTATTTAAAAATAAATAAGGGTTTACTAAGATGGTTTTTTGATAATATTAGTATTTTCGGAAATAATCGCTCCTAAAGGAAAAAAAGTGCGTCCCCCCCCCTCTAACTTTTGAACCGTATGTTTAAAAAATATGAAAAAAATCACAAAAGTAGAACTTTATAAAGACTTTCTAGGAAAATTGTTTTCAACTTGATAGGTTCATAGTTTTTGAGAAAAATACGGAAAACTACGGAACCCTACACTGAGCGTGGCCCGACACGCTCTTGGCCGGTTTTTTATTTTATTTTATAATATTAGTTAACCTACATAATGTACGACACAAAATAAAAGATTCCGTTTTAATCAAAATCTACGAGCCCACAATAACTTCAAAGCTTTACAGGTCGCAACGAGTATATATTTAATACCACCACTTCCCTCGGGATTTTTCGTCGAAAAACCATATTTCCGACGGGCGGAAGGTTTATATGAAATGTTCATTTCATTTACAACGAAATTGCTTATAATGTAACAATTTTATAATTGGCAAAATTACCAAGATTCCCTAAAGACAAATGGAAGATAAGTATCTAAGTACATAATTAAATTATGTTAGGGAAAAGTGGAATTAAAATATATACCGAATTATAGCAGCAGGGCTAGCTCATGGTTGGCGCGAGAGTGTCTCGTCACGACCTAAATCACGTTTCTTTCTAATTGTAATAATGACATAAGAACCGTAGAGACTACTACAGTCTCACGGCGACATAATCTCGCGCCAATGTGCTAGCTCTGCTAATACTAAATATTACTAGTATACCTTCTGAAGTAGGTATAGTATAGCATAGCAGATTTATTATATGTCTAATGTGCAGAAGAAGCCTGCATAATTTTTAAATAATCGTATCACTTTTTAGATGATACAGTTGCAAAAAACAGACGTTCTCATATAAAAAGTCCCACATTGTCGCTTATCATAATTTATTTGCATCTACATATACATATAAGAAGTATGTACTAGGACGTCCTTATGCTTAAACGACAATGTGGTTGTTTTTGATTGAGAACGGCGGTATTATAAAAAAAGTGATCTATATAATAGATTTCTATCAATTTTTGTTATATAACACAGAATAGTAAATGATAAGTGAAAGAAGAACTTGATTCCATGGCTTTAAGGTATATTTATGTAGGTATGTCTTACGTAACGAAATATATAATGTTTCGCTCTACTTCATGCAATAGATTCGACCTAGACCTAAAAAAAAACCGGCCAAGAGCGTGTCGGGCCACGCTCAGTGTAGGGTTCCGTAGTTTTCCGTATTTTTCTCAAAAACTACTGAACCTATCAAGTTCAAAACAATATTCCTAGAAAGTCTTTATAAAGTTCTACTTTTGTGATTTTTTTCATATTTTTTAAACATATGGTTCAAAAGTTAGAGGGGGGGACGCACTTTTTTTTCCTTTAGGAGCGATTATTTCCAAAAATATTAATATTATCAAAAAACGATCTTTGTAAACCCTTATTCATTTTTAAATACCTATCCAACAATATATCACACGTTGGGGTTGGAAAGAAAAAAAATATCAGCCCCCACTTTACATGTAGGGGGGGTACCCTAATAAAACATTTTTTCCATTTTTTATTTTTGCACTTTATTGGCGTGATTGATATACATATTGGTACCAAATTTCAGCTTTCTAGCTAACGGTTACTGAGATTATCCGCGGACGGACGGACGGACGGACGGACAGACAGACAGACATGGCGAAACTATAAGGGTTCCTAGTTGACTAACGGAACCCTAAAAATGTTGTTTAATAATTCTATTTACATAAAAACTTATAAATTATAAAATTTATAAACCACATCAGTGAGTAACTTTCCTGATCAATTCAATAAATTGTACTTCCACTGCTTATAAATAACACCACTCAAGATTTCCTTAGATAACCACTAACATAGAAAACGTTATAAAAATGTGACGGTGGGTATTACTTATCGGAAGCAGGCTCATCCGGGCAGCCCCCTGGAGAGTGCTAAATCAAGACCCTCTTCCAGACTTCAAAGATCACAGTAGTCTTGGGAACATGCTATTCGAAACAAAAAATGCCTACAAGATTGGAAAAAATGCTGCAACCTTTATTTATGTTCGAACAAGCGTATTGATTTTTAGTGTGCGCCGTCTGTTGTTTTTTCTATTTGATGATGTTTGAATTTGGAATCGGATTACTTTGGAACCCGTTGACCTACATTCAACTTTTTTGGTAGAGTTGATTTTCGTCTCTAATAGCCACATTTTTTATGGACGAATTGTTCTATTTCAATTTTACCTAAACATTCTCATCTGAACTGAAATAGATATAATACACGAAAGAAAAAACTGGTGGCCGAGCCGGGAATCGAAACCGTATCTTAATCTTACGCGGCTAACGTCCTTACCACTAGACCACCCGTCCGCCGTGGTACCCAACGAAATTTTTTTTAGTGTGTTTTTTTATACTACGTCGGTGGCAAACAAGCATACGGTCCACCTGATGGAAAGCGGTCACCGTAACCTATGGACGCCTGCAACTCAACGAGTGTCACATGCGCGTTGCCAACCCATTATAAACTTGTACCTTTTGCTGTGTACTTAACACAGCAAAAGGGAGTGTACAAGTTCCATGGAGGGTTCGGGTTCCGACGACTCAAAGGACAATAGACGGAACAAATTACGATAGTTCCATAGGTCAGGTAATAAAATAATTTGATTTGTTCCCTAGTTGCATTCTCATCTGAGTTAAACAAACTTAGCAGCATTTCTAGGGTGAATATAGCTAAGGGTGACGGTCTAGCATCTCGTCACTAACTGCATCAATATCACAAATTCCAACCCGTTAATTCCTAAGAGTAGGTGAAAGTTTACCAGTTTCATAATGTTTTACCTACCCGTCTTGAAAAAAAAAACAGTATTATTCAGTAGTATAACAGTATTTGTTTGCATTGCTTCTTTATTTGTATTGTTGCATTTTATCAAGGTGTGCAATAAAGAGAATTTGTATTGTATTATTTTTATTTTAGGACTGAAACTATGTACTTATACATAGTTTCAGTCCTAAACATAGACTATATCGCCCATTGAAAATGTACCATGACATTGTACAATGTCTTATCCCACCGCTAAAGACAGGAAAAATAGTCCAATGCTATACCTTCTATGATTCGAGCATGAATTACAGTTTTACAACAAACCTCTGAAATAGAAATATATTTTAACCACAAAATTAAAATTTTGAAAAAACCCCCGACCGATTTTCATGAAACATGGCTAAGAACACTCCCGACTAACTCAGCTTTCAGATAAAAAAAAACCAAATCAAAATCGGTTCATCCGTTCGGGAGCTACGATGCCACAGACAGACACACACACAGACTGACAGACAAACAGACAGACAGACAGACAGACAGACAGACATACAGACAGACGGACAGACAGACAGACAGACACGTCAAACTTATAACACCCTTTCGTTTTTGCGTCGGGGGTTAAAAATACGAAGGAAAAGCTTTTTGCACTACATTCTGTTACCTACCTTTGTCGTATAACAGTCCCGCACCTCAAAGCAAATGAATGGAAGATATTCCCCGACATTCCTCACTAATTGCTCGTCCGTTTAATATGCGATGGCACGAAAAAAAAGGAAAATTAAAAGACCAAATGAATATTGATATTCTGCCGGATGCCTAAGCTATCAATTCCGTACACCCCGATGGGAATTCAGATTTGAAAGCGCTTTCATTGTTACCGGTAGCGAAATTATAGCAAACAAGAGGTTCAATGAAAATGGATTGTTGTTTTATTGTTCTACTAAGAGTTTCTTTGATTGCCTGTTTCATGTGTAAGTTTAATAATAAAAAACTTTACACAATTTCTATTTTAACGCGACATTATTATTGGGCAAATTGACATACTTTAAATATTTTATTTATAACCACAAAATTAAAATTTTGAAAAAACCCCCGACTGCGACATAGTGGACCGATTTTCATGAAACATGGCTAAGAACACTCCCGACCAACTCAGCTTTCAGACAAAAAAAACTAAATCTAAATCGGTTCATCCGTTCGGGAGCTACGATGCCACAGACAGACACACACACAGACAGACAAACAGACAGACAGACAGACAGACAGACAGACAGACGGACAGACAGACACGTCAAACTTATAACACCCCTTCGTTTTTGTGTCGGGGGTTAAAAAGGTCGAATCACGCTGTTTAGGATTATTTGGAAGACGATAAAACTCAACATGGAGATCTTTATTACTATTAAAATGTGGCAAGGTTGAGCGTATCTTTTGGCTAGTTTGAAACTAAGTAATGTCGAGGGAATCGTATTTTGTATGTCTCAAATGAGGCGGGTGAGACAGTCCCCGAAAGATATAGGGTAAGCCATAGATAGTAATAACCCCTGACGGCTAGTGAAGCCATCATGGCATCACTTTCCACTACGAAAATATATGCCTGATAGCCAATTGCCCACTTGCCCACCACGTGTTCATTATAATGTTGAGAAAGTTGGACCAAAAAAGCGGTATGTTAATTGAAGATTGAGAGAGTAGGTATATCTTTCTCTTGAAGTATATGATATGCTTCATGCGAGTGTACCTTATGTGAGGTTTTGTAGATTCTGCTTGAAACCTTCTGTCTATATGTTTTATTTGTCTATGGAGTAAGGAATGTCACAGTTTTGCAAGGGCAGTATGTCAGGGTTGAAATATGTCAGGTTGATTAAATGGAACTGGACAACCGCTTTTGTTTATTTAACGTTTCTTTGTTAGGTAAGGGTGGGTATTTAAATTACAGACGCGTAGAAATGTTCGCCTAAAACACATGATTTAGTAACTGTAGGAACTGTTTCGCATTCCTCGCTCGTTTGAACACTAATTTTATAAGCAGAATACACAAAAATGTAACTACACGGTGTAACAAAATTAGAGGGAATCCACTTACGAGAGAGAGTGAGACATAAAATAGTATTTGTTGTCGCCTTCTCATTGGCAAAAAGGAAAAGAAAGACGGCGACCTGCCCGAACGAAAAATATTACTTAAACACAAAAAAAAAAAACCGGCCAAGAGCGTGTCGGGCCACGCTCAGTGTAGGGTTCCGTAGTTTTCCGTATTTTTCTCAAAAACTACTGAACCTATCAAGTTCAAAACAATTTTCCTAGAAAGTCTTTATAAAGTTCTACTTTTGTGATTTTTTTCATATTTTTTAAACATATGGTTCAAAAGTTAGAGGGGGGGGGACGCACTTTTTTTTCCTTTAGGAGCGATTATTTCCGAAAAAATTAATATTATCAAAAAACGATCTTAGTAAACCCTTATTCATTTTTAAATACCTATCCAATAATATATCACACGTTGGAGTTGGAATGAAAAAAAAAATCAGCCCCTACTTTACATATAGGGGGGGGTACCCTAATAAAACATTTTTTTCCATTTTTTATTTTTGCACTTTGTTGGCGTGATTGATATACATATTGGTACTAAATTTCAGCTTTCTAGTGCTCACGGTTACTGAGATTATCCGCGGACGGACGGACGGACAGACAAACATGGCGAAACTATAAGGGTTCCTAGTTGACTACGGAACCCTAAAAATGGTAACTCGAAGTAGGTAGGTAGATCCCGAATAAGATTGCTACAACATTTATACTAGAGTTATTATGAGCTTTAATCTCTTTTCTGTGATGTTATTTGAGCTGCGTTGATATGAAGGTTAGAACTGGGTCGCTTGATTTCTTTATCTATGTCGTGAATGTTTTGGTTGTCGCGCCCTAGCGGCCCTCTCCATAGGGATGCGCCACGTCCTAAAATATAAATATTTCTATTCCATCCCGGAGGATTTTGAAATCTGTGATCATAAATATGGAAATGATACGTACGAATACGAATGTATATTTCTTCTCTAATAGTATGATATAATTATTTGTTTTACAAGGGGGCAAAGATGTTGTTTAACCGCACGTGCCAATATTAATACCCGAGCAAGCGAAAGGTTTCAATATTGAACCGCGAGCGTAGCGACTGGTTCAAAAAGTGGAATCTTGAGCGCTGCGAGGGTTTCAAGGCACAAAGGTTAAACAAACTTTGCCTCCGAGTGAAACACAAAGTTTTTCACCACACCAACACGAACAAAATACTAACTATAAAACATGAAACTAAATCAAAACCATCTATTTATCCAATATTTATGATTCAAAATCATCAATAATAGGAAAATTCTACCAGTCAGCTTAAGGTAACAAGTTAAAATTTGTATGAAATTACTTTGCACTCTTGTGGATAAAATGCAATTTTGCTATCTGTTTTCGAATAGCAAAGTAAGCCTTTAACAGTTGGTGTGGTGAAATAGTTATTTGTTTTACAAGGGGGCAAAGTAGTTGTTTAACCGCACGTGCCAATATTGATACCTGAGCAAGCGAAAGATTCCAATATTGAACCGCGAGCGTAGCGAGTGGTTCAAAAAGTGGAATCTTGAGCGTTGCGAGGGTATCAAGGCACGAAGGTTAAACAAACTTTGCCACCGAGTGAAACACAAAATTTTTCACCACACCAACACGAACAAAATACTGACTATAAAACATCAAAATAAATCAAATTCATCAATTTATTCAATATTTTTGATTCAAAATCATCATTTATAGGGTAAAATCTAGCAGACATATTAAGACATCGGGTTAAAATTTGCATGAAATTACTTTGCCCCCTTGTGGATAAAATGCAATTTTGCTATCTGTTTTCGAATAGCAAAGAATGCCTTTACCAGTTGGTGTGGTGAAAAAGTTATAAAATATTCTCAGACAATAGGTATTTATTACTTCGTCTCCTTCCACATTAGCACATCACTACATAACTTCTTACGTGTTGGTGTGTAATTCCGCTGATATTGTATTGTTTCCGTGAATTACTTCAACATTCTGACTTGTTTATGTCATACTTTTGCTTTGTCTCCATATTAGAATGAAAATTATTTATACTCGTGTACAAAAATAGCGGTGTCAGACAGTGGGTGTTGTGTGTATATGAATTTATTATTTAATACATTTACATTTTACGACATAACACATATCCATTATTTTTTTTTGATCTTATTTATACCTTAGAAAATAGATAGCAGATATTTAAATAAGCCTTACTCACTAACACCATATCTTTTTTTTTAACTAAAAAAATATCGTAAAGGGTATTTTTGATAAGTTGATTCGCTCAAAAATTTACATTTAACTCTTTAAAATATGTTCGTAAAGAAAATGATAAAATGTTTCACTACTTTCTGTCTAATGAGTTTTTTAAATGGAAAATGTAGGTACCTACTGAGAGAATATTAGGTACCATCGCTGTTCCTGTATTCTGCACAGTATAATAAAGAGTACTATCGTACAGTATGGCCACTCCCACTTCCCGCTGAAAGTGCCGCCCACACCCTCTCGGTTACCTCACAGTTAGCGCCTGTCAAAAACGCGAACAGTCGACCAGTCATATTTCACTCATACAAGCATGGTACGCGTTCACCTACACGAGCTTAGACTGTGTGCTAGGAACGCGCCTCTTTCGTATATTTGATCGCCAGTGTCCGAGATGTGATAGAAGTCAACGTTATCTTAAGCCCCAATGTTGGTTAACCTATTCAGATTTTCTTTCATTTTTACTTAAGTACCTAAAAAAAATACAAATGATAAATTACAACCAACTCTTATCTAAAAACTAGTAACACCGAGTCTTTATTCCTTAGACAACGTTAACAAAAATAATAGTTCAGCAACATTAAAATGCGACTGTAATAAGCACCGTTTCCATTAGCAATGATGAGAACTCATCCTAGTAGAAAAAGATACGGTAAGTCATCATTCAAACCAGTACTGCAGTGAGCAGCACTATTTATAAGAAAAATATCTCAAGTTATTGTAGATACAATATTCTCTAGTATTCCTCTGAAGCAGTAAAGCAGTAAGCGTAAGTGAAGTTTAGGTACGGGACTTTATAAATAGGTAGATATTTTTTAACATAAACTCACACTCTGTCTGTTTCGACACACAACAGTCGAAACAGACAGAGTATAATCTCTTACCTAGTTTACATGTGTAACTGCTAAATAAATTTTAAATTTTACTCTTGGCAATTCAGGGGTTCAAGGAAAAGCAAAATGTGATATTGCAGTGACAGGTTACCAGAACATCGTCGCCCACACCACAATGGTACAATAATCACACTGTCGATTTCTGCGACACACGCGGGAGATGTGATTTTTATAACCCATAAAATTAGGCGGAGAATTAGGATATTTTAAAATCCTATTTAAGAAGAAAGGGGACGAAGGCTCCGAAAGCAGCTTTCATCATATACCTAGTCCTCGTTTTCCGGAGGAAAGTCAATCAATAAAGCTAGCAACAACCGTTGAAACTAATTTTACCTCATAAAATTTGATTTATAAAAGTCAAAAAAATAAGAGAACGTAGCCAAATGCACAAACTCTCACTGTAATATCTATTTCTCTATCTCTGTCACTCTTGCGTGGCGCGCCAGAGCCAGACTGCATTTTTGTCGGCGTCTAGTATCGACGATTGACATTCAGGTACGCCGAAAGTTAAGTTAACTAAGCACTTACCGAGTAAGCAAAAGCTCATAAACCCAATGTTGAATTTCGAACACCAAATGCGCAGACGAATGTGAAGCTATTGAAAAGTGTAAACAAACATTCCAAGCGTACCGCTTCATCGTATCCACCGCAAACCGAACTTACTGTTAACAAATTAAAAGGCTCGAGATAGCGAACATTTGTCTTCCGAGTTGGTATCGCCCGGCCTTTCACGAGCCCGTATTCTGCCTTTGTTTTCCTTCTGACAAAAGACGCACCTTTGCGAAGGAAACCCAGCCTGTTATGTAAATTAGGAACAGAACCACACTCATGCGCCACGTGATGCATGTAGCTGCTTCGGATTTGAATAATCTCTGTGTAAACACTTTAAAAGTACTTACATAAGTACCTGAAACGATCTTCAATTACAATACGTTACTCGGTGGTGATGAAACATTGTCTAGATTTTTCCACTATCTAGCTAAAAGTGCCTACGAACACATAACCGCTAAAAATAGGTACGATCTTTAACATTTCACTTTTAAAAACTTACTGTTATTGACTTATTACCTGATTGTAATAACATTAATAAAAAATAGTTTTAGATACGGTATGTAGGTATCTGACAGACAGTGTCATACTGACACATACAATACATATCTACATAAAATGTTTAACGTATATTACAATTCAAATCAGTTCGCAATTCACAGCTCACATTTTTACTGTAATAAAAGCACGTCGTTGTCAGATACTTACCACGCAGCAATCCGTACGTGTATAACAAAGTATTCGGTTTTATGGCTATAATATACGCGAGCACTCAATTCTGAGTCCGCGAGGCCCTCAGGAAGCTTAATGAAATTTTTTCATTACTTACATAGCATATTTGCACAGGGACAATACTGGCCCGCTACAGACAAAAGTAAGTATGTCTCATTGATATGCGTATGAAATAGAGTTTTTTTAGGTTAGAAAGATTCGAATGGCCTCAATTTAAATAGCTTTTCATCGCGACTTGAATTGTATGGAATTAGAATTTTGGATAGCGACTGATAAAAAATTAAACGCAATCATTCAATTTGAGGAAAATATTTACACTCGTTTAACAGGTGCCACAATGGTCTATCTTACTTTCGGTCAAAGACATATATAACTCCGTATAGACAGATAAAGCCTAAGAAAAAAACGTACCTCAGTACCATACAGAAAAAGCCTTTATTCGGTTAAGGACAGATTCTGGTTTGGGCAGATTCTGGTTACGGGCTACGGCAGATTCTTTTTATGGCAGATTCTTGTTTGGGCAGAAATACAATCATCGAAAAAAGTGTCTAGAACCCTAATAGAACTTTTTACAGGACTGCCCAAAAAAAAGGAGTGTACATATTGTTATTTTATTTCATGTGTATAGTGAGCTTACCATGAGTTGTATTCGATTACGACTCTGGCAATCGAAAGTATGCTCGTCTTGCTCCCACCAGGTGCACTGGTCCCAACGCGAGCTAGTAAACTATGAGCTATCGGCTATTTCAAAAGACAAAAGATAATCACTCCCGTGAATATAAAAGTGACAGAGATATCATAGCCGGGCTACTATAGTTCATCGCCCAGCTATGACATCTCTGTCACTTTTATATTCACGGAAGCGATTATCTTTTGTCCCTTGAAATAGCCGATAGCTCATAGTTTACTAGCTCGCGGTGGGACCAGTGCCTAACAGATTTTGGAAAAAACATACAGGGTGCGAGAAAAATATAATTTGTGACAAACTTTTTTTATGCTATTCGATCCTATTTCCATCCAGGATCAAAAGCTAGTATGGAACCAAAAAAAATTTTCCGGTTAGAAAATCCACAAATTGAAGAAAACTTTCCCCATACAATTTGTACGAAAATGAAAAAAAAAATTGCATAATGTGATTGTTCTGATCGACTTAAAGTTTTTGGTCGCGACTGCCCAATTTCTGCCCAAACACGAATCTGTCCTAAAAAGAATCTGCCGTAACCAGAATCTGCCCAAACCAGAATCTGTCCTTAACCGAATAAAGGAGAAAAAGGTCCGGTGGCCTAGATTGAGATGGCATTACACCTTTAGGGTACGCTCAGTTAGATGGCGAATATTAATATTTGACATTTTAACACATATCAAGCTAACAATATTCATATTCATATTCTTTATTATATTCATAATATAACATGTCACGTAATAAACATTATACAATTTAGTTATTAACTGTAAATGGGTTAATATATTATACTTTATTAGGTTACTAAATAACTATTAAAAAATTCTTCATAACTATATAGAACGTGTGCTCAAGAAGCCAACGTTTCAGTTTTGATTTAAAGCCATAGAAAGAAGTAGCCGAGGCGACTGTGTCGGGCAGCTTTTTATAAATAGTTGGGCAGCTTTCAGCTTATTTATAATATGGGCCAAATTGTCAGAGAGATATGTTTAATTTCTTTAAAGATAAAAAACATGTCCTTCCCCGGGACTCAAACTATCACTATATTGTCTGAGTACCCACAACACAAGCCTTCTTGAGCTTACCGTGGGCCTCAGTCAATCTGTGTAAGAATGTCCTATAATATTTATTTATTTATTTTTACGTTATATAACTGTAATTATCATTGGTTCGGCGGCTAAAGCGTGAAGAGGTAATACATGTAGATAGACTTTTGCTTTTATAATATTAGTATGATTAGTATGTGTAGCCCATCCCAGCTAGTGGGCTGTAGGTATATTTATTCATAAAGTAAACTTTTGAAGCATAGCTTAGGTACATGCCTGGTCAAGTGGTCATTGACATTGTTGTAACTTTAAAAACAATTGTTTAATCGGCCTTCACCGCAGGCAAGCTTCGCCATCGACACTTTTTCTTTAATTAATTTCGGCTTATCGCCAAAGTTAATTATGAAGAAGAATATATCTCGATTTTTGGTTGCGTATAAATTCACATTAAAACCAGTCATATTTAAAATGATAATTAAATTAAACACCTTTTATGGTTCATTAAATTAAATGGAAGCGTGATTCGAAAGCGGCAGAGCGTAAGAGAGATATGGCGATGGTCGATGCTGCAAACAATGATTTGTTGCACAATGGCAAATAATGGCATTCGTGGCAAATACATTGTTATTTAAAATGAAAATAATTTTACCCGATATTTGGGTACGTCATTGAATCATCTTTACATAGAGCGCTGATTTAATTTACTAGTTTCTTCATGTTTGGACGACCGGTTTGGCTCAGTCGGTAGTGACCCTGCCTGCTAAGCCGCGGTCCGGGGTTCGAATCCCGGTAAGGGCATTTATTTGTGTGATGACCACAGATATTTGTTCCTGAGTCATGGATGTTTTCTATGTATATAAGTATGTATTTATCTATTTAAGTATGTATATCGTCGCTTAGCACCCATAGTACAAGCTTTGCCTAGTTTGGGGCTAAGTTGATCTGTGTAAGGTGTCTCCAATATTTATTTATTTATTTATTATTTATGTCTATCTTGTTCGTATGTCACAGGCAATGAACTCGAATATGATAAGATGGATTTCAATAAAATTTGGGATATAGAGAGAAAACTCCGATACTATACCTACAGAGCGTCACCGATTACACGCTTGGATAGATGGCCAAATTTTAGTTTGTGCTTGTACAGATGTTTGCATCGTATGATATCCTCCAATTCATTGGTAATCCAATCCAACACTTAGTAGGTTTCAAAGACCAATAAATGTATTGCATTTAAATAGTAATTACTACCCTACAATAAATTAATTTGCTTCACCTTTACCGAAACTGAGTGGAAGCAGCGACTCGGCATTTTTAGTTTTTTACGCAGGTAATACTTCTTTTCCCTGTGTATTGTGGCGTAGCTGTATCTTAATTCTAATGATGATTTCCATAGTTTATGTAGCACGTGCCCTTATACGCTTAAATTGTGTACTACGAGTAAACTGAGCACACCGAGCATGAATATTTAAGTACACATACACGTGCCAGTAATTTAATAAGTCGTTATCCTCGTCACTGGATATGGCAGACATGTTGTTATAAATTTAACGTTTTTGTACCTGTCAATTAATTTCTGAAACAAAACTGTTTTCTTTATCCATTAATTTTAAACAATGGTTATAAGAGTAACAACACACGTGTAATTGGTCACACATTTTGTGAAAATTAAATAATTCATTGTAGGTATTTCACGCCTGTGTGGTGACGTCTTAAGAAATTATACCACCCCCTTTCCTTTCGTGGATGTCGTAGTAGTGGACTGTGGGATAAAATAGATTCGATTAGATAAGTGAAACTTCTAATGCAACTGACAGCGCGTAACACTCAGTCATTGTTACTTTGCGTGGAATGCCGCTCACTCGGCGCGTAACATTCTGTCTCAACGCGACTCAGTCATTCCATTCATTCACTTCTTCACTCAGTGACAGAACAGAATGCCCAGAATGGTTTTGAATGGTGGAATGGTTGGTTGGAATGTGTGTTTTATATTTAGATCGAGTGCAAAATGAGTTTATGTTTGTTTTTTCAATAATTTGAGCAAATAGCAATGTAAAATATTTAAAACAGTAAAAAGATGGAAGTAACTAAACGCAAAAACCTAATGGTCACTTGACAAAATGTTTTTGTGGAACCAGGTTAGAAAGTTTCACTTCTCCGCGCGGAGGACTCTACGCACTATTTTTTTTTTCTTTAACGTCTACCCACTTCTTCGCCTCGGCTAGTTTGGCCATGAGTAAGGTACAGCGGGACAATTTCGATTGTGGGGCAAATGCAACTGATCTATTTTTTTCCATGTTTTACTATCTTAATATTATTAATTAGTGTGTCCACTGGTTATATATGGCACGCGTGTTCAGTGGAACTCAACTTATCAGTGTAATAATGGAGAAGATGGATCAGTTATAATTGCCCCGATGTACCTTACCTGGTTCTTTAAGTCAAATACAATTTGTATCTCTAAAAACCTAGTGTTTTAAATATTATTGAGTTAGTAAAGAAAAACTGATCAAGTGTATCACGACATTCACTACCTTACTATGCAAGTGTGTTCGTTCTTTCCATATATTGGAACCATGGGGTCTCGGACCTTTAAGATAGGCCCTTTAGAACAATTAATCTAAAAGCAAAGGAAACACGTGGTGGAGGCCATCCCTTTAAGTGGACGTTATTATGATACAGCGGGAAATGGTACCCGCCAGGTGCAGACTATTTCAGTTCGGGATTTTAGTGCTACGACGGGATTTACAATACAATACAATACAAATACACTTTATGGGCATTTTCGCGAGAAAGATCACCAAAAGGCAAAAAAAATTTTTTAAGGTAGGTCAATTTTATATTATGCCTACTCAGAATTACGAGCCCTTTCGATCTAGGATAAAAAACGAGAGACGAAAAATGGTCCCAAAATTTTCTATTAATTTTCATACTTTTCACTTTGTAACCACTCTGCAAAGTGTTTGAAAAATAGTAACCAAGTGGAAAAATTCAATCTGGGACGCTTTTTTCCGCCTAGTAGGATCGAAAGTGCTCGTGATTCTGAGTAGGAAAAACATTAAATTTATCTATTTCAGAAAAAAAAGTTTTTGAATCATTTTTCGCGAAAATGCCCTTATTGCACACTTCAATACAGGAACATAGTAAGTATAAACAACAACTTAAGAAGCACATAAAACGAGGCTTAAGAGGTTTATTATTGTGGATCGGAGATAGTTACGAAATTTCGAAAGTCAATAGGAATGTTTTCAAAACACTAGATGTGCTTAATGTGCGAATATCCACTGCTTCATGACGTGAATAAGTTGCCCACAAGCATACTCATACTCATACTCATACTCATATTTATTAATAATATCAATTACAGGTCAATCTTACATATTATATTACAATCACAGAACAATTCGTAAATTTACATAGGTATACATTTATTTATTTTGTTAATTATATTTCATATTATACATTCATATTTCGAGTTAAGTATTCCTCGACATTATAAAACGGCCGCTCAATGAGCCAATTTTTGAGTTTCACTTTGAAACTGACAAGAGAAGGTGCATCAGTTATAGATGCTGGTAAATTGTTGTATATAGCGGGGCCCATGACATGTATAGATTTGGCTGCCTTGGCCAGAGTACGTGGTACCGCCGCTAATTTATGTCCGTAGCGTGTAACGCGATCGCTTTTATCGCGCTTGGGATATTTATCCAAGTTCTCCCTCACGTAAACTGCTGTCTGCAGTATTAGGAGACCCGGCAATGTGATGACTCCTAGGGCGGTGAAATGCGGCTTCGCCGACTCATGCCATGGTACTCGAGCCATGGATCTTACAGCTCGTTTCTGAAGCCTGAAAACACGCTGCCAATCAGCTGCGCGTCCCCATAGTTCAAGTCCATATTGTAAGATGGACTGTACACTGGCGTAATAGCAGCTGCGAACTGCCTGACGCGTCAGGATTGTCGTTAGTCTGCCCAAGGCGAAACAAGCACTGCCCAGTTTTCCGCATATGGACTCAATGTGATTCTCCCACGTTAGGCTTTGGTCAATTTGAAAGCCTAAGAACGAGGTGCTTTTGACTTGTTCGACGACACCGCTGGCGAGTTCCACGTGCAGCGGGCGGCGCTTTCGTCCGGACAAATCGAACTGGATGAACTGGGTTTTGGTCAAATTTAAAATGAGACCGTTATGTTCAAACCAGTCCGACAGTTCCCCCGCAACCGTATTCAGTTTCGTTTCCAGTTATTTAACAGGTCATGCGAGTTTTGTCAGAGGCTGGTTTTGTATGAATGTTGAGGAGTTATTCGTGAAACGCTCGATATTTTCTAAACTGAATACAACTTACAATAAACACCAATATCTCAAAAAGTTGAGTTTATGCTGTTTCGTATAATTGTACATATACGTTACATCCATTCATATTACCCGTAATATTTCTTATTGTGGCAAATATGTAAAACCAATTATATAGATACCTGTGTCTATCTAATAGCGTCCACATAAAATTCCCAATCACGTGAGTGGTTACAGCAAAACAATACGCAAAA
This sequence comes from Leguminivora glycinivorella, assembly GCF_023078275.1. Classification (NCBI taxonomy): domain Eukaryota; kingdom Metazoa; phylum Arthropoda; class Insecta; order Lepidoptera; family Tortricidae; genus Leguminivora; species Leguminivora glycinivorella. Next base: position 11,425,727 of record NC_062978.1, read on the forward strand.
TGGTGGAAACTATATTTAAATGGTGCCAGAATAACACCCGAACCACAAAAACCCGCAATGCCCATTGCCATTTCGAGGCAATGGCCCACAAAGCCAGTGTGGAAGGCAAAATTTAGTGTCAACATGAATACTTTGGTTGGTGCAGTAATCGTCATGCTAGTCATATCTACACAGATGACCTACATTTTTAGGGTTCCAACCAACCATAAACAAAAAATAGAAAAACTAACATTCTATACAGGTCGCGCAAATTAGTTAGCAAATTCACCGAGAAATGGCGCTATACCTAATACTTCTAGTCAAGTCTTTAAAGTTACATTAGAAACATGATTATTTTAACTATTGAATGTTTGTACGGATACGGAACCCTCAGTGGGCGAGTCCGACTCGCACTTGGTCGATTTTTTTTAATTAGTTTTACAATAAATTTTCTATTCACAGTGACAATCATAAGAGTTTTGAATGATTCACGGTTATTTTCATTATACTTATACTGACATCCACCCGCCTTCGTCAGTTTTCCGTGATCATGATGCGTGCAACTGCGTCGAAATATCGGGAGCTCGACAAAAATCAAAAAGGTAATCATGGTATACATATATCCCGGTCAATATAAGTCTAGTGACAATCATAGTTTCGAGATAATGGGCCGCAACGCCAGTGCGGGAGTCAATTTAATTTTACATGAATACAGAATTGTCATACTATTTATATGTACTTATATTGATCTTGATTACCTTTTTGATTTCCACCCGCCTTCTTCAGTTTCCCGTGATCATGATGCATGCAACTGCGTCGAAATATCCAGATCTCGATAAAAATCAAAAATGTAATCACGGTCTATATCCCGGCCAATATAAGTCTAATGAAACTATCTGTGAATAATTTAAAACTTATATATGTATTCCCTGTAATATAGTGACGGGTTAAAGATTTTTCCAACCCATATCTGTGGGTGTTTTGGAAACCGACAGTGGGTTTAATTTTGTGGTGCGTGCGACGGACTAGCAACCTACCACTGTAACATAACAATTTCATTTATTTTCAACCCCTTAATTGCTAAGAATGGCACTGAATTCCGTATCCCTTTTGGGAAGAAACAAACTCGCCACTACTTATTGGTACTTCTAGATGTTATTATAACCCAACTTACCCAACTACGCATTAGACACTTTCAGGTACATAATTTTATAAAGTTTGAAATTGAATTTATTAATTTAGATTTAGATCTCTTATTTTTACTTGTCTTACTACAAGCTACTAATTAAACCGCCGCTTGCCTAAAAATGTATTCTACTCTGAATTGGTGGACGGCAAGCGGAAGCATGGCGGTCAGCATCTGCGATATAAGGATGTGCTCAAACGGCACCTGAACGCTTGCAGCATCGACCCTGAGCGTTGGGAGGAGCTTGCTACAAATAGGTCATCTTGGCGATCAACAATCTTTAAGAATATCAAAGTATTTGAGGAAAGCCGCCTCAATACTTAAGATGCCAAACGCCAGCAACGCAAAGACAGACCGAATCCCTCTAGATCAAGAGCCCAGGCCCGCCAGACCTTCCTCAAATTCTCAAGGATGAAACTTTGGGACAATGTAGAGTTCACATCGGCGTTTAATGTGTGCATATTTTCTAGTTCGGCCCATCGGCCAATTTTTTGCTATCAAGTGATGAAGGTGAAAAAAAAAAGTGCTTACTTTCCTTAAATTCTCAAGGCTGATTTTTATATATGTGTTAGAGCACGTTGTTAGAAATTGGTTATCATCAATGCCAGACCGTTTCCGCCGGCCATAACTTTTGCCAGACGCGACAAAGTTGGCAAAAAACGACTCTAACTTACCTCATTTTCTCAAGCCTGATTTTGATATATGATACGCAGGGACCTATAACTAGACCGTTTGTAAGCAGCCAGACCAATCGGATGGACCCAACCATCCGCCAGACCGACTTAAAGTTTCGATATGAGCATTAGTAGAATTGAAATATTCCGGGTCTATAAAAGCTAAAAACTTGAATTTTCTACATTAAGCTACGTGTATATTGTATACTTGACGTAATAAGCGACTTTCAAAAATTTTACTTCTAAGGAAATAAAAATATGAAAGTTTATATGTGGTACAAGATTAATTTTAAGCTATGAATTTTATTTACACTGCGTAAGTACATGTGTATTTTATTATAAATATAACTTTTACCAGACGCGACAAAGTTGGCAAAAAACGACTCTAACTTACCTCATTTTCTCAAGCCTGATTTTGATATATGATACGCAGGGACCTGTAACTAGACCATTTGTAAGCAGCCAGACCAATCGGATGGACCCAACCATCCGCCAGACCGACTTAAAGTTTCGATATGAGCATTAGTAGAATTGAAATATTCCGGGTCTATAAAAGCTAAAAACTTGAATAACGAATTGAATTTTATATTATAAATAACGTAAACAAGGAAAAAACAAATTGGTGCAGTGCATTATAAATTAAATATTCAATTCAAAGAAGTAAACAATCAATGTTACAACGGTATATAACTAAACGAATTTCCTTTCTCCTACAAAACATGGTAACATACCTAAGTGACGAACTTTAGAATTACAAGTTTAGGAAGTTTAAACATTTGTACTCAATACGAACATCATCAACCCCGTTATAACCCATGTCGGAGATGCTGAATTTTCAGACACGAATAAATTTTTGGCATTCTTCAAATACATGTATGCCGTTATAAAAAGTTTAGAATACTTTACGTGTGTACTTATACTTTCCACCTCATTTTAACTGAACTTATATAAATGCTTAAATAACTTTTGTAGTATGCGAGGGATTTGACATTATATGCAACATACACATAGTGCCTTTATACATAGTGTGAGGTCAGTCGCCCACAAATTAAAAAGGATCGATCTTAAAACTAATTTTAAACCACCTTGTTCGACGACCGAAAAAAAAGTTTAATTTACTTTTCTTCTTTAAATTTATAATAAAATACACATGTACTTACGCAGTGTAAATAAAATTCATAGCTTAAAATTAATCTTGCACCACATATAAACTTTGATTTTTTTATTTCCTTAGAAGTAAAATTTTTGAAAGTCGCTTATAACGTCAAGTATACAATATACACGTAGCTTAATGTAGAAAATTCAAGTTTTTAGCTTTTATAGACCCGGAATATTTCAATTCTACTAATGCTCATATCGAAACTTTAAGTCGGTCTGGCGGATGGTTGGGTCCATCCGATTGGTCTGGCTGCTTACAAACGGTCTAGTTATAGGTCCCTGCGTATCATATATCAAAATCAGGCTTGAGAAAATGAGGTAAGTTAGAGTCGTTTTTTGCCAACTTTGTCGCGTCTGGCAAAAGTTATGGCCGGCGGAAACGGTCTGGCATTGATGATAAATAATTTCTAACAACGTGCTCTAACACATATATAAAAATCAGCCTTGAGAATTTAAGGAAAGTAAGCACTTTTTTTTTTCACCTTCATCACTTGATAGCAAAAAATTGGCCGATGGGCCGAACTAGAAAATATGCACACATTAACCGCCGATATGAACTCTACATTGTCCCAAAGTTTCATCCTTGAGAATTTGAGGAAGGTCTGGCGGGCCTGGGCTCTGGGTCTACTCCTACGTATATACATACAATGCCTCTGGCCAACTCTATTGGCAGGGTGCAAAGCGGGTGGAGGGGGTAGCTAAAACGATCACAGCGCTCACTACGGCCAAAATTGACATCTTAGTCGCTGACTTACGCTGTCAAATCCATATTGCAGTAAACATTTTCATATCGTTTTTGAGATAAATTTAATATAAGCCTAGTAAAATTTGTTATGGTGAATTGTAATAACTTTAAGAAAAATAGCGACTAAATTTTAGCTATTTCCAAGACCGTGGTGGAAACGAAACCACCGTTTAAGTGAATAGTTGCCGTAAGAAGAAAAGTGTCGTCCAACCTCTGAAGTATTACTTAAAAGTGCGTAATCTTTTGATACAAGTATTGAATTGAATTTACGGTGAATTTATAGTGCAAATTTTATTGGAGGTAGAAAAGCCGACGTGGAAGCCAATCCCAGTTATGTTCCAAAATCATTTTATTTGTTTCCTTAAGTGTGCTCCTGTGTACAAATCGAAACGGATTGACGAAAATGCGTAAATATCGAGGTTTCAATCGGACGAAGGAGCACGAGAACAATAAAAGCAGAAGTAGTCCATCCGCTGAAGGCTTATCACATTTTAATAGTTATTTGTTATACAAGGGGGCAAAGTTGTATTTTAACGCCGAGTGTGGAATTGAAAAACGAGCAAGTGAAAGGATTCTATAGTTGAACCACGAGCAAAGCGAGTGGTTCGAGAATAGAATCCTGAACTTGCGAGTTTTTTAACACACGAGAAGTAAAATACATTTGCACCCGAGTGTAACACAAAACTTTTCCCCTCACTATAGCGAGGAAACTACAACGCAAAAAATGCGTTTATCACTGCTTCCAGTAGTTCCACAGGTGGTAAATCATCTTTATTACTAGATTCACCTACTTTTATCAATTTTAAAACAGTTAATTTGACTTCATTCAAGGTCAAATTACTTTACCCACTAGTGGATAAAATGCGTTTTTACCCGCTGGTATTAAAGGACAAAACATGTGTTTCCGAGCTAGTGAAGGGAAAATAAAATTCCTGAGAACTTATTTCATCGCATTGATGATTACATATTTGATGTGATATCTGCTAAACCTCCAATATTTTCAAGTAAATGAAACAAGTTTTTGTAATGTATACTATAATTAATAGTATATTATATAACGGTAACGTTATGAAGGCTATAAAAGTTGAGTACCGCGGTTAGGTCACGAGGCTTGCCGAGTGGCCTAAGTAAGGTACGAGACTTTTATAGCCTTCATAATGTTACGATTGTATACTATACTTTTTCTACGACAGCCAAATAAACACCTATTTGAGAATAATAAAATGGGTTGCTTACCTACTTCATATAATGAATGGGAATATTTGTGTGGATCTTAACTATTATATTCTGTCCACAATGTTGATGGCGAGAACTTGTTGCACAATTCTTCAAAATATGCCAACAACGCGGTTTCAGAGAAAGTTGAAACATTTTTTTGCAATTTCCATTTCAAAACAATCATAACATTGTTGGTGCTCCTTACCCGACTTTTCAGGTAACGAATTGTCAGTCACTTTGATCGCCATAGCCTTGATTTCATCGGAAGTACATAGTTCACCAGAATCACTTATAATTACTTAAGTTTTTGCACAATAACGTCGAATTAAAATAAACTACACAACACTAAAATACTAGTTCAAAAAGTTTTGTCAAAAGTTTACAAATGTCAAACATGCCATAGACAAGAGAAATAGAAAATAAGCCGGTTTTCAATTACGAAAAATGTGGTTGCGTTCAAGAATATTTAAATGTCGAATGTAAAATTATTTGATAAACTTATGATTTTTACCTTTGTTTTGCAATATCTAATATGTAAAACGCATTTCAGTTTATTTTTTCATCTTGATTTAAATTATGAACCTTAACATCATATTATTTATTAAAAGTTACAAATGAAAACATACCTGATAAATTGGAAGTTGTGTTTTAAAAAAAATTAACAGAACTCCTATATTCATATGATTACTGCTAAGCAGTAATCATATGAACCTATAGACAAATAGACTTTCTTATCGTTACTCAAATGAACTTAATTTGGATACCGCTGACAATAATCTAATTGGCAGATTTGAGTGCTGGAGTAGAAAAAAGTTATTATAGCTAGTTTGTTTTTATTTTACAATAAACCCTGTACCCTGTAAATGATATTTATAATACCTATAGTTAGCCTATGAAAATGACATAGCATAGCAGTGAACTGATCAACAATTTCAAAAGCCAACGATTTATTTATACTTTATTGCACATAGGTACAAATGGTGGAAAAAAGTCTTCAATCTCTAGAAAATGCCCAGCTAGCATCAATTTCTTGTCTTTATTCATCGTCTTAGGTTGGAAGATGATTTCGTAAGCGATGGCACGAAACCCCGTTTTAGTCACCAGTTTGTTAATTTCTCACTGAAAACAACAATTTTAATGTTATTGGCGATAATGTTGTAACCACCATCGTCCAAAATTGTCTAATATAGTAAAATAACACAAGATTTCATTAATTTTTTCACAATGTTTACTTACTTCTCGCTTGTCAGCGGCGACAATATTGTCCATAATGGTCACCTGTCACGTGGCGTGTCGTCGCGCACGGTCCCAATTGTAGCATTTGTAGCACTTGCCAGAGAGTTTTTAAGGCGAAGTTCGGCCTGGCCAGCCATATTAGAGTCCATATAAAAGACGTAATCCATAGTTGCTGAGGTCGCCGTCACCGAAATCGGCGAGGAGGACTATATATACATACAATCTACTAATTAAACTACATGACCATTATTTTACTTAATTTGAAGCAGAAAGACTTCTCAATAGTTCTACAATGCTAACTTCATAGTGTTCCTTTTAATGATGCTAATATTCTTGAATGCAAACTCTCGTCTTGTCGTAAACTGTCTAACGTCGTCGCTTAACGCTAAATAGCGAGCATCCTCATTAGCAGACGGGTTTGACAGCAATTAACTCAGGCGCGCACTCGAGGGCCATATTTCCTGGTGTAAAACCATTTTGCATGCATAAAGACGCAAGAGTTACAACTTACATAGCTTTGAGAAACTGCCACAGTGTATATGGTAATGAGAATGACAATAGCTACTGTTATTCGTTAGGTAGTTTGATCGGATAGTAGCAGCGTTGCTGTTGCAGCAATACTCCTGCAAGTCCTGTTACTTTTACGCTAGGCATATTGACAGATTTATAAAAAATGTAATGTCATTTTGTAAGTCTTCGCTTAATTAATTCGGCAATAACAGTAATGTAGGTTAGTCTGTGCGGATAAGTATTAAGTAATAGTTGTGGAATATAAAGAAAATAAGGAGCAATCAAATGACACTAGCATCACCCGTATCAACTGGAGACGTTAATTTGATATTGGGGTGATAATTTCAGACACTGTTTTGACATTACTACTGCTACCGCTTTGACACGGACGCTGTCACTGGTCATTGGTGAATGATAAAATGAATAAACGTACTAATCATCGCTTATTGTTACAGTCAAGTTTTTTAAAAAGAAACTCACATAGGTACCCACAAACATGAACGATGAAAACAATACACTCTTTCTTTTTTGGATAGTCGTGTAAAAATTGAGATACTTCATTATCGAACAGCTGTCAGAATTAAAATGATCAAATCTATTATTATAATAGTAATTGACTTCATTGACAGTCAATTGAATGAAATTAATGAAAAAAAGCGATATTTTCCAGAAAATTAATTTACCTTCAATTCAATTTTGAAACATAAAATTTGTATCATGCATTATGTACATAGCAAAAATATTATTTGATCATTTTCAAATCATTTACTGAAATATACTGTGCAAGTGAGGGTTACTGTGGTAGCGGCTGTACATTTGTTAACATGTTGAGTACTTTAAAGTGCATGCATACTCCAAAAATGCACCTTTAAATATACAAATATCGTCTTATTACGATTACAAGGTAAACAACATATAAATAGATTAGATTAGATTAGATTTCTTTATTTCATGATAAAAATTACACTATAAATTTGCTACATGTCAAAATTATGTTTATCTTCTCATCATGATCGTCAAAAATTACATAATAGATTCCAACTAAAAATAATTGTGTCTCCCAATAAGGATCGTCATTTACAAAGAAAGAAAATACACATGCCAAGCTAAATAAAATTAATAAATTAAGTTACAATATCATGAAATTATCACGAAGCAAGAAAATATTATATAACAGAGAAATATAGGTATAATAATATCATCGGTCATGCAAAATTCAAATCCATATACTCATTTACAGAGTACAGGGGTTATCTAACAAAAGGTTTCTCAATTTGCGCTTAAATCCGAGCGCGAGGATATACGTAATATTATCCTCGCTGGAAAACAATATATGTAGCTTATGGTGAGCAAAACTAACCATAATGTTGTCTTCGGTTAGCGCGTAGTTGCTCATGAAATAAAACTATGGAAACGGATTATAACACGTATAATAAATTTAATATACATCCCCACGTTTTGAACCCTTTACAGCTTTTGTTACAACGATTGACTGAGGAAAAATTACAATTTAATATTTTTTCCCCTCACTAGCTCGGAAACACGTGTTTTGTCCTTTAATACCAGCGGGTAAAAACGCATTTTATCCACTAGTGGGTAAAGTAATTTGACCTTGAATAAAGTCAAATTAACTGCTTTTAAATTGATAAAAGTAGGTGAATCTAGTAATAATGATGATTTACCACCTGTAGAACTACTGGAAGCCGTGATAAACGCATTTTTTTGCGTTGTAGTTTCCTCGCTATAGTGAGGGGAAAAGTTTTGTGTTACACTCGGGTGCAAATGTATTTTACTTCTCGTGTGTTACAAAACTCGCAAGTTCAGGATTCTATTCTCGAATCACTCGCTTCGCTCGTGGTTTAACTATAGAATCCTTTCACTTGATCGTTTTTCAATTCCACACTCGGCGTTAAAATACAACTTTGCCCCCTTGTATAACAAATAACTATTAATACAATTATTTTGTTTGTTTGTTTATAATTAGGAAGAGATAGCGGGACGACCTCAACTTATTTTACAGCGACTGGCAAGAGCGGGCATCAAACCGTGAGGACTAGAGAAAGAAAGGGGACGCCTTTGCCCAGCAGTGGGACACCATTTAGGCTAATAAAAAATATTTTGTTATTTAGAGGTAGCTACGATTCTTTGATGTTCAAAAAACTGGTTATTATTTTGACAGAATGGAATGAGACTATTTCGGCTACACATATTACCATATTCGATTATTCGATTGGATCACTAAAATGTCTCAAGTTTGCTATTTATATTTTTGGCAGGCGGGCTTTGGAACACCACCTTCAGCAAACAAAATGTTCAAGGAAAAAGGGATATGAAACAAGATGAAACACTTCGCAAAATTTTAAATCAATGTAAAATTCGATAACACCCTTCTATTCAATTTATTAATTGACAGAAAAAAGGAATATTGCAACATCTTTCATACAAATGGAGTATATTTTCCATTCAAAACAAGAATCAGTGCACCCGAAAATATTGAAGTAAATCTTCGTCACTCTGTCAGAACCGTCGTAATAGAATAATTTAGTCTGTCACAAACATTACGAACTTTGCCGAAGTTATGTCAAGTTTCTACCCTCAACAAAGGATATTATAAAGTGTCGTCGACTTGAGAAGTGTCAGAAATAACTAATGATGGTAAGTATCGACACGGGACCTCCCCTCGCTAAGTGACTTTTTCACAATGAGATAACGCACGAGTTTCTTGCCCATTCAATTGGTTAGGAGGGAATGGTCAATCAATAGACGTTGAGGAATAACGAGCAGTTGTGTAATTTATCTATCGATTAACACTTTCGAAACCGGGCTCTACGCGGCGCTACGACATTTTCGCTACATACGGGGAAACCCATGTAATCGGCTACGCTTCTACGAGCGGTGTACCCGACAGTCGGGTTCTTGGTAGCGAAAGTGTTAATAATGTATTGTGCGGAAGAAATACTAAAAAAGATTAGTATAGTGGCTTTGTGAGCCGCCAACCTTCTCGATATATCTAGAAATTCAAGGCGCGATGGTATTAAGCGCCTGAAACGTTATTGGCGCTTAAGCCCTTTATTGAAATTTGTGTCGCTTAACTTCAAACGTGGATAAATGTATTCTGCTTTAAGGTTGAATATATAAAAAATATAAGATGATTTGAATGATAATCAACGTTATAGCAGAATGGATTTACCCAATTTTGAAGTTAAGCAACACATTTACTTTTCTTCATTACTAAAAGTAAAAACCGGTTTGATGTTTTTTTTTTGTTCGGTTGAGAATTGCGACCTGTAGAGGATAACAATCAGACGTACAAGCTACGGTCAATAAAGAAGTCCGCTTTAGTACTTATGTTCTTTCGTGTTTAAATAATTAAAAATCAACACTGGTTGAAAAACATACCAAAGCTAAGAAGTACTGTAGCAGATCATGGTAAACGAGGCTTCCAAAAATTGTTTTCGTTTTATAATACCACGTTGCAATGCATAAAATTCGCTAAATAAATATTTTCTGTGTCACACTATTATATCCGTGTACAAAATTTCAATGGAACGATTAACTGGGAGCTTTCTATCAGGGGAGTTTAGTATTTTTATAGATATTTCCCCATTGCATAACATAAACTACTTTTGCCTAGACATTTTCGTCCACTTATAGTTACTTTTAAATATACCAACGAATAGCTTACTTACTGGCGTCTTTAAGCGACATTTTAATTTAAAGTATAAACATTTGAGACTAGTACTTAATAGTGTCAATCCGAAAGTTTTGAATCTTCCGTAGTATTTTCTTATTACATCACACATAACAATAGGGAAAGTACGACGACATACGACGTTTTCATACCAAAATGTAACAGTAAATCAGTAGGTAGTTAAGCAAATCCAGTTGTCTTGTCAGTTGTCTATTTGAGTTGGTTCATTGTTCCGTGTAGTTTACATTGTAACCAAAACTTCAGTCTTAATTAGTAAGGGTTAACTAGCGAATGGCAGTTTAGCATTGGGTTTCTGCCATGTGATGGTCTTAGTTTTAATGCTTTGGTAAAGTTAGGGTTGTACCTAAAGGTATGAGTTTACGGACTACGGTGTGAACCTTTCCAAGGTTAATGCTTGGTCGTACACGTGCACATACTTTTTTTAAATCGTATTAGCTTAATGAAATTATTTGCCATCGTCTTTCGAATAAACGTATTTATACAACAGTACTTATTGGAAATGAGCTAAAACATTTTAAAACCTCTTAGGCCCACTTACACCAACCACTTAACTCAAGGTTAGTGGGCTGTCATCCGTCAAATTCCATATAAAATGGTGGGTTAACCCGGTTAACCCTCCATTTTCGTTGGTGCAAGTGGCCCTTAAAGATCTCTTGTGTTGGAGGCCAAGTCTCACTTTGGATCGTCGCGCCAACAAAAAGTAAGTAAGTAAAGACCAGGCTATTATTAAACCTAATGATGTCTTCTAATGATAAATATTTATACATACCTAGCGTATAAGCATGGTTGCGCGATAAATGATAAAACACCTAGCCGTACCCTTTGCACAAACAAATAGTGCGATAGGGACTGCCTGATGTTTAACCATTTTTTCTACTCCCGTACTGTTATTCGTGTGTTACAAGGTCGTACATAGAACTTTAAGACCCTACATAAAAGATGTCAGGACAAGTCTATCTAGTCTATACCCTGAAAACATTTAGTAGCAGTAGCACGATATAGCTGTTACAGTTCAGTAAATACATTGCTACCAACTTAACAAACCAATTCACAGAGTCGAGACTCCTTCGTTTTCTGCTGCGTTCATTGGCGACGCGTCGAATCGCATTCAAATGTATGAGAACTCGATTCAACTCGGCTCGATTCGTCTTAGTGGCCACTGGCCAGGCTTCAAAGAACCATACCATAGACAGTTTTATTTTCATGTTTGCACTCAAACTGCATATTCAAAATGGTGGCGGTCCACCTAGATAACTAAGATGACTGAAAGTAGGTATTTGTTGAATTTATAATTTTCTTTCAAAATAAGTGCTTGGTCGTAGAAAAAGTATTGTATGCAACGGTGTTTAACTGAGTCAAAAAATGCTCGTGGCGTCTTTATTAACAATTTTCGGCTTCGCCTCAAATTGTTACCCACGCCACTCACCTTTTTTGACCTCTTTTAACCACCAGTTGCATAAAATACTATATCGCACTACCATGTTTGCCTGCCTAATCAACATTCCAAAATTGAGATGTAACGCAAATTATTTTTCTGAAGACTTAATACGTTTTGAGGTTTTATTGGTTTCCATATGTATTAATGTCAGAATTCGTTTTGAAATTTGTGTGCATAGTATTGGTAGGTATGTATGTTACAAAACTTATGTACAGAAAGACTTATGTTGATGGACAAATAGGTTGACCGAAAAATAAAATACTCAGTTACACAAGATAAACATATAGGAGTATATTATATGTTATATTGCTGATGTTTCAGATCTAGGCTTTCAATTTCACGCGCCGTTTTGTGTCAAAATTGCCATCGAGTGCCCTTTACATTATGAGATAGATCACGACTGGGTGATAAGGGTTAGGTTATTCACGCCAACTCAGATTCCTTTTACCCACATGTTAGTTAAACAGATTACCATTTTTTTCTTATCATCGTCAGTGTCATTCTTTTTAATGCGAAAATGACACATTTGTCATCATTTATTATTTTTTGTCCTAATAATTCCAAGACATTAATCATCATCATCATTCAAACAGGTTTTTCATTCAAACGCGGTCTTCAATTTAGCCACTGAATCGACACGTCACCGTTATTAGAAATAGTTTTTACATAATTTGAAATGTAGTGTCGTAAATAGCCCCAAAATTGTAAATAAATAATGTATAACGATCACGTAGGTTAGATATTGGTAGGATTACATAGATATAAGATGATAAAATAATAAAGAGATATTGATTTATTATTTGTGCCGTTTGTATATCCGAGGTCTTTATAGAGAGAGTACGTCGTAGACGTCGCATCGGACCGATAGATGGCGCCATCGTTCGTTGTAAGTCGCTCCGGCGTCTCACCGCCGCGATGTTGGTAGTCCCGTTTTTCCCCACCTGCAACACAAGGCCCCCCGCGCCCCGACTCGCCACCAGCCACCCACATTGTTTCGTCGAACGCCGAAGTGACCGGTTGTCGCGTATTCCGTTCGAACATTTTTATAGCATGGTGTCTCGAAATTAATCTTTTAGTTTCTATTTCCTTGTTATTTCTGGTCAAACCAGAGTTATTCGTGTTTTTATTTAAAAAGTGGCTTATAACGTTTCGGAATTATGAAATTTTTCAATTTCATCCGTCAATTCTTTCTTCCCTTTTAATTTGCGCTCGTTCGTCTTGAATAATGAGATATATTATGCCTCGCTAGCGATCATTATTCGTCTTTCGGGGTTCTCACTATAGAAATGAACGAGCGGTGCTTTATGATTCTACCCACTTTTTTGTAAGAAAGTTCCATGCTGCAAAAATCGTTACCGTTAATCAGTTTTCTTTTTAAACTATTCGCATTTCCGAGACTAAAGTAGGAAGTGTTATCCGCGTATTAAAAGTTTCGCGCGAGAATATAAGCGGTAACTTAGGTAAGTTGCTCCGCCGGGGACCACGTGCTCCGGGGACCACGTGCTTCGCGACCGCGGGCTGCGCGACCTGCGGGCTGCGGCGGCGGCGGCGGCGGCGGCGGCGGCGGCGGGCGCGGTGGAGGAATACCGCGCTCCAAGGAGGTTTGAATTTCTCCGACGAATGGGTGAGCAGATTCATATTATTTTAGAAAGAATATGTTCGGTTTCCGATTCGGTGCGGAGGCCCCAAGCCACGTGTCGGCGCCGAAACTTACTGTAGCGCTGCGATAGCGCCGCTGACCGCGGCAGTGTTGTCCGCCGCGTCGGCGCCGCCGAGGTTGCGTAGAAGTTGCCTCCTCGTTAACGATGGCCATCTCTGCGGTGCCGCCGAACAACGTTGTGGCCGCCGCATAGGCGTCGCGTGCGACGCTGTAAGTATGTCTGCTGCTGCCCCGACGCGAGCGCCGTGCCGTTAGTGATCAGTCGTCAATACGCAGGCTACCAGCGCGGCCACCTTCTGCCCCCGCCACAACGCCGCGAGCCTGCTGAAGCTGTCCACCAGTATCGCTGGCCGCCACGCTTATGCTGGCGCCTCGATGGTGATGCAGAGCGTTCGTCTGCCGTGACAACGCCGCGATCCTGCTGAAGCTGTCCACCAGTATCGCTGGCCGCCACGCTTATGCTGGCGCCTCGATGGTGATGCAGAGCGTGCGTCTGCCTTGACAACGCCGCGAGCCTGCAGAAGCTGTCCACCAATATCGCTGGCCGCCACGCTTATGCTGGCGCCTCGATGGTGATGCAGAGCGTTCGTCTGCCGTGACAACGCCGCGATCCTGCTGAAGCTGTCCACCAGTATCGCTGGCCGCCACGCTTATGCTGGCGCCTCGATGGTGATGCAGAGCGTTCGTCTGCCGTGACAACGCCGCGATCCTGCTGAAGCTGTCCACCAGTATCGCTGGCCGCCACGCTTATGCTGGCGCCTCGATGGTGACGATGCAGAGCGTTCGTCTGCCGTGACAACGCCGCGATCCTGCTGAAGCTGTCCACCAGTATCGCTGGCCGCCACGCTTATGCTGGCGCCTCGATGGTGATGCAGAGCGTGCGTCTGCCTTGACAACGCCGCGAGCCTGCTGAAGCTGTCCACCAATATCGCTGGCCGCCACGCTTATGCTGGCGCCTCGATGGTGATGCAGAGCGTTCGTCTGCCGTGACAACGCCGCGATCCTGCTGACTGTCCACCTGCTGTAGCTGTCCACCAGTATCGCTGGCCGCCACGCTTATGCTGGCGCCTCGATGGTGATGCAGCGAGCTCATCTGCCGTGACAACGCCGCGATCCTGCTGAAGCTGTCCACCAGTATCGCTGGCCGCCACGCTTATGCTGGCGCCTCGATGGTGATGTAGAGCGTTCATATGCCGTGACAACGACGCGAGACGCGACCCTGCCGAAGCTGTCCACCAGTATTGCTGGCCGCCACGCTTATGCTGGCGCCTCAGTGGTGATGCGGAGCGTAATACTGTTAACCGCTGCACAGGCGTCGCAATCCTTCTGCGTCTGCCGTGACAACGCCGCAAGCTACTTGAAGTTTTCCACCGGTGTCGTCGGCCGACACGCTCATGCTGGCGCCTTGATGTCGCCTCGATCGCACGAGGTAAGATTGCAGACGCGGCGACCTTCATCGCGCCACCGAGCGCAATACTGCGGCTGCCGCGAAGGCGTCGCTAATTTTCCTGCCGCGTTTGCCGTGACGACGCCGCGAACTCTGTTGATGCTGTTCACCGATGTAGCTGACTGCCACGCTGGCGCCGGTGCCTCCCGCGCTGACGGCGGCGACCTCGAGAGGGCCACCGAGCACAATACTGCGCGACGCGACAGGGCATCGAGACGCCTTTCGAGCTGACGACGGCCGTCTCAATCTCACCGCCGAACATAACAGCGTCTGCTGCAGTGACAAGCTGGTAAGATTGCTGATGTGGGCCCTTGGTGCTGCTAGCCGCCACGCTGATAACGCCCGTCGCGCCTAAGATGTCACGCTCACCGCGAACACTGTCTTCCCCTACAATGGTGCCACGACCACGACTATCCAGGCTCCGTCTGCTACGGTATCGTTGCAGACTCTGTTGCTGACCAGGCTGATACTACCCTCCAATGTGACGCCGGGCGCCGCTATCAGCTAACATCCCGTACACTATGGTATCCACTCTTCTCTTTCCAGTTCCCGTGAAGTACGACTGTATTTACACTCTATTTTGACCAAGGACTCCCCCGTCGCCGAAGTGAGAACAGATAAATTCTTAAGATGCTACGTCCTAACGTGGTTTGGAGACCCATAGTTGAACGAGGTAAGACGTCAATAACCGGACGAGGAGCCGCACTGCTGCGAGGGTGTCCTGACGATGTTCGCGAGCTATCTAATCGGAGAGGCGCCTCGCGAGAAGACCCTGTGATTCCTGTACATCGCTCATTGTGTAGGTCAAAGACATCGTAAAGGTTTGCGGAATTAAAAAAAAATCCCTTTCAGAATGTCCAGATCTGAATTCGAGCCAGCGTCCTGCATCCTGAGCGTGCGTCTGTTTACCGGGCGGACACCAAAACCGATCGGCAATCTGGCCGCGGGGGTTCCAAGTACACGACGATTTCCCGGAGGCTTGTGGCGCCCCCTGTCCATTCGAGAGATTAACTTATTCGCCGAGCCTCTAATAAACAAATTGGGAAAAATAAACCTGCTTCGCCTTAGTGAACTTCAGATTCCAGCTCAAAGCGAAAGGGGCCAGGAACTCAGGAGTACTTCAGTAGTTATCATCTGGCTCGACTATACTCAATTAATATAGTGCTTGATTCGATCGTAGAACCTGATTTCATAAATTTCACAACTTTCGTGGTCTACAGAGGAAGGTTGCACCGCTGCAGTTTCCAGCATTACCTCGTACAGCTGCCGATAGCTGTAGGCCAATCGCCCCTGTTTTGCTTGCATCTGCAGCCCGATAAGACCTTCAATAATCGGAACATTGTACGAAGTAAAGCTCTTCCGATGGAGAATAATCTTCAACAGGCGGTGGCGCTGGCGACTGAAGTGACATGCAGCCGGCTTAAGGTTCGCATAGCACTATATGCTATGCACAGTTCAGTTGTATGTTATGTTATGCTGTACGATGGCAGGACTACATCTCTTCTGTTACGAGTAACTACGACAGTAACTGCTGACTCCAACAGACTGTCGTACGAGGTCAGTATGCACCCCCTGGGAGCCAAGTAAGTGACCTTCGGTGACCTCGCCTTCTTCTGCTTCGCCCGTCATCGTACCTCTTCGTCTGCGAGAGCCCTGCATTACGCCGTACAACGGTACGTATTAAGCCTCCGCCACACATAAAGCGCATTCCGCTTCGCTATCAGCGCGCTGAATGCGCGTGCATTCCGCTCGCGTCCCGCGCGCGTTGCGCTCGCTATCAGCGCTCGTTCGTTCCCGCTAGCGCCCACTGGGCGCAACGCCAGCGTTAGTGCGGTGCACCGCCATTATTGCGCTCCGCCTACGCTCTTAAAGCGCGCATGTGTGGCGGTGTTAAATTCACCCCTTGACCTGCTACCACGACGTGTTCAGCAACCACCAGCGATGCGACACTGACGTCTCCACCTCTCAGTCTACTCTGTCGACCTTCATTGCACGAAGTAGAAATCCGTCGCATCGGGTTTTGGATTAGGTAATGGATTACCCTAAGAGTCAATGACTGACTTAAAGAAATCGACTGATACCTCCGTCCAGTGTAGTAGCAATCGACAGCGCTCGTACTTTTCATCTTCTAGGCTAGTCTTACCGAGCGATCGGTATCCTCAAATGCCCTCACTAAAAAGAGTTCAGAGTTCAGGAGTCTCGCTTGCAACCGCGCTCGCTTGACGCGAAATAGTCTGATCGAAAATACCAGTATTGTAACAAATAGCCCTTGGGCACGTGAGTGATGACCTTTTTCTGTGTTTGATATGGACGTAAGACGTTGGACTTTAAATAGTCATATCAAAGCTAATATTGATTTAGATAATTTTTACGAAGGGTTGACAAAAGCAGTATCAATTACGTTACCCTGCTACAGTACAGATAGTTACACTACTTTTACAGTTAATTTCCACACTTTGTGTCTGAAATTGGGTTTATAACCTGATAAAATAACGTGTCTATTAATAATAATAGTGTATCTAAGGTTTTTGTATCTTGTTCAAGTCAGCCTCGCCTACATCTTTTTTTTTTTTTTTTTTTTTTTTTTTTTTTTTTTTTTTTTTTTTTTTGGTTTTGATCTGCGATGTATAATAATGTCATTTCTCTAACTATTCGCTGACTAAAGCTAAACGTCATCACGAAAATCTCTTTATGCGTTTCTGGCACCGAGATATTCGCGGATCGAAGGCTATTTCGACTGATACATCTGTCAAATCGGTTCAACTGATTCACTTATTCTTCTATGCTATGCCATGCCAATAGGGCTACCAAAGGCTTGCGCGCCAGCTGACTCGCCACCAGGAGATAATAAACAGGTCTCTATAAAGACCTCGGATATACAAACGGCACAAATAATATAAAAATTTTACCTTCCAATAAAATTTGTATTATTTTGCCTGGTATATCCGAGGTCTGAGTGATGCCTTCCTGGTAGGCTTAATATACCGTCGGCACTTCTCCTCAACAATGTGGGTGGCTGGTGGCGAGTCGGGGCGCGGGGGGGCCTTGTGTTGCAGGTGGGGAAAAACGGGACTACCAACATCGCGGCGGTGAGACGCCGGAGCGACTTACAACGAACGATGGCGCCATCTATCGGTCCGATGCGACGTCTACGACGTACTCTCTCTATAAAGACCTCGGATATACCAGGCAAAATAATACAAATTTTATTGGAAGGTAAAATTTTTATATTTGTTTGTTTATTTCCCTTTAAGCCAGGCACTTCACGAAGACGACTGAACTATCTTTATTAGATTCTTTGCTTACCCTTTATACACAAATAGTTCAGTCGTATACATATATACATAACATGGCAATTAATATAAATAAACACGTAATGTATTGGCACTTAATACTTACGCAACAAATCTAACTAGATATAAGACTCTTATAAGAATGTAAGAAATCATTGTCTATCCAATAACAATTTAATTAAACAATAAAGAAAATTGCTGCTTCACAGCGGGCACGTGCGTCATGTAGGTATACAATACAAAATACACTCGTGATGAAAGGTACACAAGCCTCGCGGCCGGGGAAAGATATAAAATACCCGCCCCGACGCTTGGAAAGGTGTACGTAGGCCAAGGCATGTCTTACTAGACCCAGATGACGAAATAACGCTGGCTCAAATTAAGGAAAAACAATCTTCTTTTAAAACAAAAGCCTTCTTTTACAACAGTCGACCCCACTGGGAGAAACACAGAAGAAGGATAATCGAAGCCACACAGGGCCCTCCGCTCTAGGTCATTAGGTTGTCTTGATTTGTATACTGACTCACAAACCATCCAACCAAACATTGCAAAATTGAATTATATAATGTAAACTTACAGCTTTGTGTTAAATTGTATACTTCAGTTCTCTATACTATTCTATGTTCTATTCTGTATTTTTCCTCTTCCTTTCTTCTTACTTGGCACTGATCTCACTCACACCGCAGCTGTAACTGGCCCCAGGCGAGGCCAAACAGCAATTATCATGCATAAAAAAAAGCAGAAAATAGTGTTTTATTCTTCGGCCTGGTGTGCCTCCAATCTACAGTCAACATGTAGGTACCTAGGTATTATAATCATAGCTCAGACCTTTTTTCTTCATTATTGTAAAATTAGGAATAAAAACAGAATTTCATACAAATTTTTAAATGCCTGTAACCCTCGTGATTGTTAAAAAACGAAATAGTAGATGAGGCACATGTTATATTTAAAAAAAGTAAATACATAGAATTAAGTGAAAATATTGTCCAAACATAAACCAGGGGCGGCTCACTCCGCGATTCTATCGCCGCGCTACAAGTACATGCCGGCGGCCGCGAGTTCGCGGCCCATTCAGTGGTGACGACCTTCGCGCGCGACCTTAATGTAGGTAAGACTTTAGAATGGCGGCATTTTGTGAACATCAAAGGAGTGCACAGATATATTCTGTGCACTTACGCCTGTATTCCCAATAGCACATGAAACTGGCCAAGTTCTAGTGCCACTCTTGCCAATTAAGGGGTTGAGGTGTTGACGGGTTGCTAGTTCATTCGGCAACACCACAGTTGAACCGATGACCCACAAATAAGGTAATGAAATTCTTAACCCGTCACCACGCAGGGTTATTAGTATCATTGTCCTCAATGTCAATATTCAAGAAGTATTACGACTGTATTGTCCGGGGTATCATTTTAATTAATTATAACCATCTATAAATAGATCATGACACAAAAATAGAAAACAAGAACAGTAATTCATTACGTTGACAGGGCCCCGTCATCCCAATCACAGTCTGATGAAATCTCATCTAATTATCACGAACACTCACATATATCTTCCTTGTATTAATTTCATGGCTATTCATTAAAAATCACTCAGTCACAGCAGTAACAGGGGACCCTCGTCAAAAAAGTATTAGAGAAACAACAATAATTTGTCGCGAAAACAATTACTGCAAGGGGGCGATGGAAAAATAACTTGATTACCAATTACGCCGGGAGAGCAGAAATCTCATTTCTCACAAACGACGATCTGAGGTTCCTAGCAGCTTATTATGACTGTTATTATCACGCGAAAGTGCTATTTCATTGTTTTTTGTCTTCGTTTCAATGCTTAATTTGACAGTATTAGTCTTGAGATAATTCTTAGTTTCTCAAATCTTACAATAAATTAGTGGAAATAATGGTTAAACAAAGGTTTTGTAAAATTGTATTCAAGTATAATGTTATTTTTGATTTAAAACTGGAAACAGATTAATATTCCAAACAATTTTTAATCATTACATTCCGACATCTCGAATCGTTTGTGGTCTACGGGTGACTGAGGTAAAATTACAATAATTTATGAAGTGGTATAAAATAAGTTCATTACGCGGGTATCATGCCGCAAAATGTAAAGGCTCGAATAATCACTAATTCATGAAAAGAATCTGCTAATAAGATCTTAATAATCCCCGCATTGTTATTCAAAACTCCTCTTAATTACGATTTCTACCTGAAACTGTCCTTAAGGTTTTTTCGGTAAAATATATTCATATTACAGGAATCCGACGAGGTGGAACAATGAAGGCAATTTGGTACAATGGAGTTAGGAGTACTTAGCGCAAGCTGTGTTCCTACTGCTTAGGCGCCGAGCCATGCTGACGAGTCGAATTCTAACGAGAGCGAAAACTATATTTGCCCTGAGTTTAGACGCTTAAACGTTTTTTATTCAATAGCGTAAACGACATGATAAATGATTATAATTAACCGTTTGGGGGCGCTGATTTTTTTTTTATTATTACATATTATAAATGGGCTTACTCTTGGCCACAGACTAGCCAAAGGCAAAGACGTGGCTTACGATGGAGTGAGCTCGCCCAGAAGACGACTAGAGAGAGAAGACCTCCTTACAAAGAAAGTCAATTTTCCGTGTAAATTTTCCACTAACACTGCACACGCTTTTGAGCAACGTATTGTAATAATTTGAGAAAATCATGGTAGACGTACTTATGAAAGTTTTCATCCCCATGAGGGATTGACTTTCAACTTACTCGGCAGCAGTAATAATGTCACCGCAGTGAAACTGCCACTGTAGACTGCCTACTCCGGATACCCTCTTACTTAGTCGCTGCAAGTGCTGCAACTATGATCTGGAAAGATGCTGTTGGCAACTTTCAAAATAGTGTACCTGGAATTGAACGATTGTAATCATTGTCATAAAAAATTCATTGACACTACGGTTAAAAAAAAAACTCGTATACAGCATATGGGATAAAATTACGCCGTTTGAACTTAGCCGAAAAACTTAGAGACGTGAAAAAAGTGATTCGCACTGGGCCAGGGTACGTAGCCGAATGGCACAAACACTCATGAAATGAAACGCTCGTAGATATCTATCTCTATCGCTCTTGCGTATTAGCGTGACAGAGCCAGACTACCTTTCTGCAGCGTTTCGTTTTCGTTTCGCGTAGCAGAAATGCCATTCGGCTACGGCACCAGATGCGTACGTCGTGCCACCATTCGGTAAGCGATTGTAACACTACACCGCAGCCTATAGGTATAGGTACAGTAGCGGGATGCGAAGTTTAATAGTCGTCCGTCGCTTTACTATTTTGGAGCTCATTTTACGACACACTTATTATATACGAAATTATGATGAATAGGAGTATAAAGGGCTACCATAAGGGTTCATTCCAGGACGATGACTTTACCCACTCCTAAATAATTGATTATTTTATTTTACGTGTAGTATACGAGTTTTACTCGTCTTGTATGTTTGAGTGGGCTCAAAAAAGAATTTTAGTCAGGAAAATACCTGATTTTATCTTGTATGAACCCCACATGTCAAGATACTAAATTTGTACAGTATGTGTGTTCGCCTTTGTACAAATAATGTGTGTCATGTGTGTGCTCTTTTTCCTTTCCTGTGTGTGTTCTTATTTTTGTACAATAAAGTGTATTACTAATACTGCTACTACTATATACACTACATACAGTCACCGGCATAAAAAAGTGATGATTTCGGTACCTTTTCGCTTTTACCTAATCATTTGACAACTTTGTATGACATTTCAAACAAGATGTTAATGTGACAAGGTACCAGTGGCGGGGCGTCGATACAACTCGAATCCCTACGGGTTCCCTAAAACTCTCCAGTATCTGTAGAAGTTCATACAAAACAGATCCCGAAAATTTTCCATTACAAGTATAAATACATGCAAATAATTATAGTTACAAATCATACTTATTCTTATTACATGCTAGGATTACTTATTCTATGCTGATTTACAAGATCATGAAGGTGTCCATTAAAATATTGAAATTATTACATATAATGTCATGTTACAACTATTACTTATTTATGCCGATGACTGTAAGCTGCAAAAGTGCATGGCGAATTTATATTTGCTGCTGATAGTACGTGTACTAGTTACTGGTAAATTACGGCAACGAAAAATCTCGAAAAATACTGTATTTTAAGGTCTTTTACAAATAAATACATACTACTTAAACTCCTTACTTGGAATCACTGATTCGTTGCAGTTGAATGAGTAAAGTGAATATCTGTTATAAAAAATACCTACGTATATAGGTGGAAATCCTTTACCAATAAATATTAATTTAATTTGATTATTATTCTCAATTTTTTCGAATTCTCGAAAATAAATATATTAAGAGTAATTGCAGCTTTCCAGAAGGTTCTTTATACAACAGCTGCAAGGTCGCGTTTGTGTTAGAATTTCCGATGACATAATACATTACTGTACAAGTGCGGAAAAGAGGAAATTCCATACGAGTGACAATAAATTCAAACACAATCGGATGGAGGGCTTTAAATCGACACGCGCATGTCACACGTTTATTATACGAAGTTTTACAGTTATCATTTAAGGTCCTTTGATGTTTCTAATGTAGGCACATTTTTATGTGCTTTACTTTGCTCTACTTGCGCCATATTTCGTTTATCCACATCTTATTTCAATGTTGTTTCTTGGTAAGATGCGTTTTTCTAGTCATTGACGAGTTATTGCAATACATCTGTTACTGAGCTTTGAAATTTTGAGCACGCTTCGACTTCTGTTTCTCCGCGCGTGATTGCATTACTCATAAACTAACGACTCGATTCGAAGTTTAAGATGTAGCTGATATTAGATAAATACGATATGGATTGAATAAATCAGTTCAATACGTAATTACTTCAAGCGTAACCTCAATTTTAACAATGTCATATTTTTAGAGTTTAGACTCGACGTATATATTTGTTTTGTTTTAACATAATCGTAATTTTTACTCAATTTTGATTTGTAATGGAGCCTCAAGAACTCCTTTGACCTTCTACTTTTATCTTGTAGTATTTTACTGCACAAATGAAATAACTTATGGGTATTTAAGCGATAACAAGGCAAGAGACTCCAACACGGGAAGCATGGTCGCGCGATAGACGATAAAATATCAGGCCGTCCCTATCGCACTTACAAATAGTGCGATAGGGACGGCAAGAGACTCCAACACGGGAAGCATGGTATTTTATCGTCTATCACGCGACCATGCTTCCCGTGCAGAACCGATAGAATGGTCGCGCGATAAACGATAAAACAACAGGCCATCCCTATCACACTTACAAATAGTGCTTAAGGGATGATTAAAACTATCATTTATCGCGCGAGTCGCGCGACCATGACCAACCCATAGTGCACATAGTTCTATTATTATCTTCTATCAACTTTATCTTTATATTTTTGATTGTGAGACTTTAATTTATTCGCGTTACTGAAATTGGTCTTTGAAATGTAATTTGTTTTTATTACATAACGTAAAAAGCGTTTATTTAACGAACCAACATCACAGGCGATAGTATAATTACTACGCTTTGATCACCAAAAACAGAAATTACAGTAACAAATTCGTATTAGGTCCTTTCGTTGAAGGCATAATTACACACCTTAACTTGGGCCAAGTAAGTGCAAAGAACTTTGCTAAAACACCATCAGGGCAAGTGCTGCTAAGGTGCTCCCCGAAATGAGCGCGATTAACTAGGAAGCCGTTTTGCCAAGTTTAAATGGCGTAGGTTCGAAACTTGGCCGATGGTATTTCAGCGTACCTTTTGTATGTATTGTTCCGTTTTCCAATGGACTGAACTTTGATATTTTGAGCTTTCTGTTGTTATTTAGATACTTTGTGTTAGTTCGGGTAGTTTTTGTCAGGCAAAATTATGTTAGGGATGTTGATGGATGGAGAGGAAAGCGTAGACTTCAAAAAATATGGATGGATTCACAAGAGGATATGAATGGGCGAGTGCTGAAGTGACGAAATATATAATCAAAGAGAATTTAGCACGTTTAGAACTGACCTATGTCAACTGCGATTTGTCTAAGCATTTCACTTTCGTTTTAAAGTATGAAATCTGTGGTTTATTCTATTCGTGCTAGCTTTCGTGAATTGACCTGTATTTATAACGCAATACATTATTTAAATCCATAGTCTTATGTAATGAACCATTTAAATGTCTATATTTAGATTTTCGTTTACGCCATAATATATGAAAACAAAACAATACAGAAACAATTAAAAGAAAGCCGTAAAGTATGTATAATTACTGAGTTCGTTAAAAGTTTACTTAAGAAAATTTACTCACGTTTTGCCAATTAGAAGTTTGTTTTCTTGAAACAAGCTCTGATTTTGTAAGACCGCCCGGCTCAACCACCATCAAAGCGATCGGAGCTCGTGGAAGCTAAACAAAGGGAATAAGTATTTTTCAGAACAGGGAAAACATATTTTAATCTTTATCTGGGCTATTAAGTCTGTCTTAAACAAAATATAGATTAAATTAATAGGGCGGTTAGGCGTTAGGCGTCGTCTAGTAAATCTAACGTATCAATAGCGAGGGCCGTAGGCCGGTAGTACCAAACTACCAAAGAGGTATCGAGTATTATAGAGAGTTACTGTCAAAGTAAAATCTGTAATCACAGTGAAACTTTTGAAACTCAGTTTTGACAATTTGGCCCATATTGTTAGCTTGATATGTGTTAAAATGTCAAATATTAATATCAGCGCCATCTAGCCGAGCGTTCCCCAAAGGTATAACGCCATCTTGGCCACCGTAACTTTTTCTCTAGGGCTTTGAGGTACCTACGTCTTTTTCTTAGACTTTATCCGTCTATACGAAGTTACATATATCTTTGGTACTACTAAACAGTTTCAAAATGAAAAAAAAAACGAATGAAAGCCCCTGAGGAATAGTGCCTAAGATGCTGGCAGCATTTCCTCGATGCGATTTTACAATGCGTTGACCGAGGAAGCTGCCAGCATCTTAGGCACTATGCCTTTTCTGCTCTTTTGTGTCTATTAACTAGGATATAACTAGATCTCGAACCCTCGACTTTGAACCGATACGACCTCTCAAGTGGCGATCCAACCAACATTGGCATCGTTTCTTTGATTTAGATGTCAGACTGAAATTCCTCGACTTAGCGTAATTGGCCTTAAGCAGAACCCACTAGAGTTCTAATTACAGTAGCCAGTTTACAGTTGTTAGCGCGGAGTTAGTTTCAAGTAACCGTTTGTTTATTCAAGACCTTGCGGTGAAGTTTAAAAAGGATTGTATTAATTTTTCACGACTCGAACCAGAATACGAAGTAAAGTTTGCATATTAAGTAGTAGCTTTGTGTGGGTAAAACATTTAACACAGCTTAGCGTAGTTAGAGTAGTTACGATTCAAAGGTGCAGATTAGGATAGACTTGTGGCGAGATGAATTGGATGTCTCCTTTCGGTTTCCCGGGATTTAGTTTACCGTGATTGACCGGTTGGAGTAAACACTGAACAGGCCCCGAAGCCGAATGGCATTGCGTCGCGAAACGAAAGCAAACGCCGCAGAAAGGTAGTCTGGATCTGTCATGGCAATACGCAAGAGCAATAGAGATAGAGAGAGCTATGAAAGAGATATTATCGTGAGCGTTTCGTGAGCGTTTGTGCATTCGGCTACGCACACAGGTTACGCAGCTAGGAATCTAACAGCTCACCTTTGTCCATTGTCAAGCGTGGGGTGCCAGAATTATATGCTCGAAGCGTGAAAGAACGCGAGTTATCACATTGACTGTTGACAGCCGAGGCCATGTATTTCTGGCCGGTCTTGAAAAGGTCCAGTCTTGGAATCCTTGGGGTTAGGGGTGTTTCGCAACATTACAGGTATTTGTCTCAGTGAGGAAAGGGTGGAGTTTTTCCGCTTTTCTCCCAGCGTGGAGATTGAGAGACAAGAAAGACGAGTGTGTGGTATCATCGCTCTCACAATACCTTCAAGTTCAAGATTGTTATAATTTTAATAACAAAAAATATTCAAAATACATAGAAATTGAAAAACACGAACACCAACACGATGACTATGTGCTTCCATTAAGGCGATATATTTCCGTAGACGCTGCACGCACTCGTTTTTTGAAGCCGTTAAAAACATAGGAAAACGCAATGGAAAAATCTGAAAACGATATAATGTTAAATTTCAGGATCTGGTTAGTATGTTATGGAGTTGAACAACATGAATGTTACAACTTCGCTCGATAGAAAATGACTCCAAAGTTACCTCTTCTTTTAACAATAAATCGTTCCCATGGCTAGGATAAAAACTTTTTTGACTTGTTTTTTACTTCAATATATAGCTAATAAGATTATCTAGACGAATCTGATGAGTTTGTACCGGTAGCGTCATTAAAATAATATAATATTTACCAAATACTACCAAATCCGCAACGGAAAGATGGAACAACTATGAACCCAATTTTAAGACCTGTTACTAATCCTGTTTTTGCAAAAAAAAAAAAAAATGAAAAAATTTTTGAAATCGAAAACATTTTCGATGGCACTTATGGCCTCTTCAGTCGCGCGGCGGCGCTTTCAGAGGATGGACCTGTGTCAGTTTTTTCCGCGTGGTCACGTGTCATTGAAACAATGGGGAACAAAGCTTTGAGGAGGCAGAAAAAATAATTGCGTGCTAGAAAACAAATAAATAAAGAAAATTCTAATCAAAGACTGTGAAAAGGGAGGAAAATGATAATTTATATATACTCGTAAGTATTTCATTTTCATATGATGTTATCAATTGACATTTACGATATCTAAACATCATAGATTTTAGAAACCCCTAGACGACGCGTCTGTGACGTCATTACAGCACAACTTTTCCACTTGGAAAATATATGACTGATGTCCAGTTAGTGAAGAAACTTACGTATAATTTTCATAAAAATATTGAGTTGTTAGAAAGAAAAGGCGGCGGTAGGTACAGTACTGATTGAAGATCAGGTAGGTCTGTCTTTCAAAATTTGGTATAAGGTTAATTAGATCGTGCTACCCTCCGTCTATATTTTTTCTGTGTCTATGCCAAACATGTGGCCAGCCTGACAGAAATTTTGTTTGACAACTATCGCCATTTTTCCACAATAGTTAAAAGATTTCAGTATTTTAACTTCTCAATAAATTTTGATGAAAGTCCATAATCATACATTGATAAAGCTGGACATTTTTTATTTTATTTGGTGGGTATGATTACGGTACTTTATATTTACAGATATTTGACTAATTTGCAAGATTAATATGAATCCGTCAACAAGCTGTCTGACTCCTTTGACAACAGATGATACTTGATATGAATATATTTGAGAATTCAAGGTAGGCATAGAATGGTATTGATACTTTATCTTGTGCTAGGTTGTATTTTATTTGGAGGTACGGTAGTGGCGGTAGTGCCCCCGCCAACACGAGTCAAGCGAAGAGAAAAGCTGTTTTCTTGAAGCATTTTGTCGTTCTTCTGAATCCTCGAATTTTGGGTCTGGTTTAAACCAGATTAATATAATTGTCAGGATATGATATCAATAGCAACTTTATTAAATAGACAAAGTTTTAATTGCATAGTTTTCATACTTTTGATTTTATTCATATATTAAAATATAAATAGCATATATTTCATCAGTGACTGGATGTGATTTCATCATGTTTGAATGACGATCATCAAAATTTACAAGTAAGTAACCTGCTATTAGTAGGTTCATAAACAACAAGAATAAAATTCGAATCTTTGGCATGTATACAGCTTAAAAGCTTTCAATATGAAAATGAAAAAGCGTTATTTATTCACGACTGACAAAAATGTGTATTTTTAAACAACAGTGACATGACATAATAAACTTTTTACATAAAGTCTATTGTCAAAGAAGCTGAATGACGGTTACTGTGTTCTGTTAACTATGCTGTTAACAATATGTTTATAAGAAAAAACTTCTACATGAAGTAGAAAACTCGCCGAGATGTTAATCTTTCCCCTCCTCCCTTCAGTTTTTCATATATTAATTTTCAGTTTTTTTTATATATTCAGGAAAACCGTAAAAGCTACAGTTATGATGTTTAAGAGATCTTTGCAGGTAAATAGTTGTAACTCGTAATTTTCAAATTGTGCTCCTATTTATTACGGGACTAATGCTGAAAACGCAAAAAAAATATCTTTTTTATACATTTCGACTGTCATTATACAGCTCATTTCTATGGAACATCCAATTTTTTTTTTCGTGGTTTCAGCATTGCACCCTTAATAAAAGTTGTTCATAATGACCTCAAAAGTCACTATGAAAAGTTTGAATGGTCCTTTTTATTTCACCCTGTCGATCTGTAGCTAAGTGCGATTACTAAGAAGTTTCGACGATGGCAGTTGGAGAACCCGAAAAAATCGATAAAATTAATTGTAGTTTAGGAACGTCCTTAAAAGCTCCGACAACGCTGACCAAACACACTGTAACTATAAATCATTAGTATTACTTACACAAATGAAGAAACCTAATAAAGAAAATAAAGGCGGTGATCGTTTACCATCAGGCGATACAGCTGCTCATTTGCCTCCTATTTCATGAAAAAACTAAGAAAGCCCAGTTAAAATACGGCGATCATTGTACTGCGATCCGTCTGTGTCATGCTGCCGCGCGAATTTGAGTTCCCGTGTGCGACAAGCGAACAGAGCCGCGCGGGCGGGGCTGCCCGGACGCCGCGCACCTCACCCCCTTGGATTGGTTAGTTTGACAGATCATCTCGCCTTAAAAAACATAAAACCTTTATAGGGTGCATTGGGGTAATTTAGAAAGTCATCTAATTTCGAAAGTTACATGAAAATCACCATTATATCTATCATATTAAGATTCCCCTTTCGAAATTACCCGAGCATTTCTGTATTTCGAAATTACTCCAATGCACCCTACCATTCAAAAAGTCATTTTTTTTATTGAGTCAATGGCTTTAAATCGTAAATTCTTGGCTTAAGTCGATTTCTGTTAATAGGCTTAAAAGTTACCAATAAATTATTCTCGCAGACTGATAAATCTGATCCATGGCAGAGTTTAAAATTATTTTTGATCTTAGTCCCTGAGGCATGATTACTTAATGTTACTTGATGGAAGTCAATTGAATACTTTGGTCAGGACAATGTTGCCAAGTCGTTATAGCTCCCTTGGTTCATGTAGATCTTTTTATCATAATACTTTGATGAATAACTAAAGGAAACCTGTGAAGGTTGTGACAGAGGAAAGTACTGAAAATGAATTTTCCTGGAAAACAGACTCATATGAAGCCGTAACCAGCGCACTTGAGCCTCTTGTTAACGGCGTATATAGAAACATTATATAATATTTACTAATATAAGTCATGTTAACACGTTCGCGGACGCGTATTCTATAGCATACGTTTTTGTACTCCTTCTGGTGACGCGTATGCTATAGAATACGTTATTTGGTTTGAATTTCTGCGTCTGTTTGCTTAGTAATCTGCTTGTTCACAGTATAATATTATTCACCAACATTTCCTCTACCATTCACTAGAATCATAGTATGCATACTGCAACATTACATAGTTTTATCGCAGTTAAAAAATATGCTGTGGCGTCACAGATCGAGTTCACCTTTTTGTGACGCGTATGCTATAGAATACCTCTTTGTATGGAAATTTGCGCAGTAGCCCCGCGAGTGTCACCGGGAGTTGGCCCGTGAAATGTGGCCAAATTTCGAGCGCAAACGCAATTTTACGGATTGTTTAAAAAATCATAAGTAATTATTTTTACAGTTTATATATATTTTTGTGTTGCGGTTTTGTTAACAAACATGTCCACTGTCGTTTTATAATAATAGACCGTGATTTTGGTTACGATAAATTAAGAAAACCGAGGCATGTTTATACCTATTATTTGAGTAATTTTCTTCGTACTTAGTCATTGCTTTGCTCATATAATTGTGAATAAACCCTATTTCTGGTTGATACTGACTGTTTACGTTAAATTATGTCTTTTTGAGTGAATTTTGTTGGTGTTTAACTACTTGAACTTGGTTTAGATGCTTGTAAAATAGTATATAAAGCTGGGCGAATCATCGCGTAGTGAGAGGTAGTGGATAAGTTCTACCCAGAAATCATCGCACCAAACGAAGGCCTTTAGCACCTATACAACAGCAGGTTTGAACAAACATTATTCTAGTCTCAGTGACGAAACGGGTGACTACAGTTCTGACGAAAGTTAGGTACTCCAAAAGAGTCTGTAGGAGATACACATTTAGACAATTCTTCTTGTACCAAAAAACTCTGTATTCGTGAACAAGCTTTATACTTTTATTTGTGGGCATCATCCCCGCAGCCAAAAACACTAAATGTTTTATTTGATATGATTCTACAGAATGAATCTGCTGTATCACCATCTATGGATCGTATGCTATAGCATACGGTGTCATATAAGATCACATTTTGACTCAGTATTGTGTCACGGTATGCTATAGCATCGTATGCTATAGCATACGGTGTCACATAATATCACATTTTACCTCTGTATTTTGTCAGGTATGCTATAGCATCCGAATGCTCCGCGTCCGCGAACGTGTTAACACGTTCGCGGACGCTCAGTCACCCCTCTCACACTAATATTTTGTATGGGAATTTTTCGACTGCTATAGCATACCTGTCCTTAGACAGCTTATATTAGGGTTATTATGTGACGAGGAACGCTATAGCATTCGGATGCTATAGCATACCTGACAAAATACAGAGGTAAAATGTGATCTTATGTGACACCGTATGCTATAGCATACGATGCTATAGCATACCGTGACACAATACTGAGTCAAAATGTGATCTTATATGACACCGTATGCTATAGCATACGATCCATAGATGGTGATACAGCAGATTCATTCTGTAGAATCATATCAAATAAAACATTTAGTGTTTCTGGCTGCGGGGATGATGCCCACAAATAAAAGTATAAAGCTTGTTCACGAATACAGAGTTTTTTGGTACAAGAAGAATTGTCTAAATGTGTATCTCCTACAGACTCTTTTGGAGTACCTAACTTTCATCAGAACTGTAGTCACCCGTTTCGTCATTGAGACTAGAATAATGTTTGTTCAAACCTGCTGTTGTATAGGTGCTAAAGGCCTTCGTTTGGTGCGATGATTTCTGGGTAGAACTCATCCACTACCTCTCACTACGCGATGATTCGCCCAGCTTTATATACTTTTTTACAAGCATCTAAACCAAGTTCAAGTAGTTAAACACCAACAAAATTCACTCAAAAAGACATAATTTAACGTAAACAGTCAGTATCAACCAGAAATAGGGTTTATTCACAATTATATGAGCAAAGCAATGACTAAGTACGAAGGAAATTACTCAAATAATAGGTATAAACATGCCTCGGTTTTCTTAATTTATCGTAACCAAAATCACGGTGTATTCTTATAAAACGACAGTGGACATGTTTGTTAACAAAACCGCAATTATGATTTTTTAAACAATCCGTAAAATTGCGTTTGCGCTCGAAATTTGGCCACATTTCACGGGCCAACTCCCGGTGACACTCGAGGGGCTACTGAGCAAATTTCCATACAAAGAGGTATTCTATAGCTTACGCGTCACAAAAAGGTGAACTCGATTTGTGACGCCACAGCATATTTTTTAACTGCGATAAAACTATGTTGCAGTATGCATACTATGATTCTAGTGAATGGTAGAGGAAATGTTGGTGAATAATATTATACTGTGAACAAGCAGATTACTAAGCAAACAGACGCAGAAATTCAAACCAAATAACGTATTCTATAGCATACGCGTCACCAGAAGTAGTACAAAAACGTATGCTATAGAATACGCGTCCGCGAACGTGTTAACAGAACGGTTTAGGGCCGGTTGCATCAAACCCTCTGTCACCGTTAAAGCGTTCGTTAAATTTTATTGTATGGGAAGTTCCATAGACGTCTGCTGCGTGACGATGATGTGTCTGTCAAATGTGGTTGATGCAACTGGCCCTTAATCGTGTTATTTCCGCTTAATCCTTTAGAGAGAGAGAGAGAGAGAGAGAGAGACCGGCTGTGACCCAACAATGGCGGACGTTTTTTTTTTTTTATTTTTTTATGGCTTGGTGGCGACCTTTCAAGCCAGAAATGGCAGACGGTTTGCGATGTGCAAACACGATTTGAAATCAAAATAATTATAATTCAGGTCAAAAGAAAATCAATTCTTCACTTAATTTATCTAAAATTAATTATTTTACTTGAAACTTAGAAATATCTTGTGTTTAACAAATAATAATGACTCAGTGCGCCGTGTGCAAACACTATTTAAAAAAAATACTGGTCACACTCTTGTTTTGCAGTTTGTTGGTTTACGTTTATGAACATTAATTAATATTGTGATTTTACGCATAATAACGTGATAAAGTATTAATTTACGCATGAAAAGTTGCTCCGTATTTTTTTTTCTTTCGATTGTTGTCATTTTTACACAATTTGACAACGCATGTAGGCATATTTTCTTTTTTTTTGGAGATGTTTTCGCCACGGGCGCCTCGATCCGATTGACGGGAGATTAGTGGATGAAGTCATAGACAAAGCTATCAATGTGGATGATGGAATCACAGGTTTTTCTTCGGAGTTATCCGTCCATAGAATTGTAGGTTCATGAACTCAATAATAGTTTAATACTTGACATTCTCGTATATTGTAGGCACACTTATAAAGACTCGGATACCTACGACTCAAACGCGATTAATTAATATTATTTTACCCTTTTTCGGTGTTCCGTTAAATCTAATATAATAATTAATGAAACAATAAAATATTTTTCATCACATTTGCTGTTTAAAGGTCTCATTGCGTCTACGTGTACTGGTGCGTGTACTATTTTATTCCCAAGGGAATAATGGATTTAGTTTTAAAAATTAATACAATCCGTACAATACTTCAGGCAAAGGATGTTTCAATCAGCCAAGGATTTTTGTCGCACAACCAAAATTTGACTATTAAGCTACAAAAGATATTATAGGTACGGTATGAAAAATGTAATTTATTTATGTTTCAGAATTATTTCAATGTGTTTTGCATTTATTTCGTAAATTTAACTCAGATAATATATATACAATCGTTATAATTTACAATCTGACAATATGTTCTCGACTCGCACTTGACCGCGTGCCAGCGCGAGGCGCCCACCGTTGCCTAGCAACGGAGAGTACAACAGATCAAAATGAATGAATGAATGATAAATAAGTAAAAATTTAGTTCAACTATATGATTTATATGCTTTTTTGAACATTGCATTTAATTTATATGCAGGATTTTCGTGTTTGTTTTCGTTCAAAAAGTGTTTCTTATCAAAAACAATGGAATTTAATGTGAATAATCTGATATAGATGAAGATACACTACTGGTCTTTGCGTCGTCGTTGCGTTGAAGGTTTTGCCTTATGACTTTTTTTTGCATTTTTCTCTCAAATGTGATAAAAAAATTGTGTGTAAATCAGGAGGTAAGGATATTAAATACTCGTCACGTGTCTATATTCACTCCAGCCTGCGGCTGTCGTGAATATATCAGGACGCTCGTATTTAATGACCCCCTTACCTCCCTTGTTGCACAATGTACTATTATTGAACTGAAATATAGGCGAAGATAAAATTAATGACACATTGTGGTACAGTAGTTAAGTCGACAATAATAAAAATGTGCGAGTTTGCGTTGAAAACTCATTTTATTAAAAACTTATTTATACCTGGTTAATCCTTGGTTCTCAGTGTGCTCAGCACAAAATGATAAATCGTAATTTCATCCTTCACAAAATCCATAAGCACACGTTGAAATGAAATTGTTGCTAGAAATTTGAGAGTGAGCTCGAGACGAGACTGGGTGCCGAAATTTGCGACGCTCTCGCTTGCAGGACAAAGAACTGTGTAGAGATACTAGAGATAAGTGGGATTTATTTGATTATTTAAAATATGTTGATACGAGAGCTATAGGTCAAGTGCTGCTTTACTAAATAGTACTAAAGATATACTAAATAATACCACTTTTAAAGGTATTGTGAAGAATTTGTAGAAATAACTTTATAATAAGACGAAACAATATTGTTTGCACCCTGTCTATAATGCTACTAGCATTATTTATAGTAAACAGCCTTTGTATACCATTACTACACACAAAGCTTCAAACTTCAAAACTTTTCATGAAATAAAACTATGAAGACGAATTATATCGCGTATAAATAATTTACAATTATTAATTAACAGTGTTTGAACTTGCCTTAAAAATCTACATTTTTTATGGTCATGGTTCATTAATATTTCTTGTATGTGGGTAGCTTTTGCACATAGTAATTTTTTTTGTCAGTCACCCGTTGACCACGATTGCTGTAAAGTGTTCGAAACGTCGAGATGAATTGTAAATTCATTATACGCGATATAATCCGTTTCCATGGTTTTATTTCATGTTCAAAACTTTTATTTGCTAAGGTGCACGTGCATAATATTATAATGGTGGAAATATAAATATAGGGATAAGTTCGCCTTTGTACACCATAACTATACTGTATTTCTATGTCCTAACTTGTCTTATGTACAATAAAGTGTTTACATACATATATATATTATTATATACAGAGTATCAGTACATTTACCGAGAAGGCATGCAAATTATAAATATACCTTTATAAACCATACAAAAAAAGCTCTGCTAAGATTCATTGCAGCTTTCATCGACAGATATAAATATCAAAAATGACTGATAACGACAAACGATAAGTCAACTGTTTGTCACAAATTGTCTCCCATTAAATACGCGTGGTATTTACTCATAAAATTAATTTATAGTTTCTACGTTTATTTGAATAATTAATGATCGATTTTATTTAATTTGTGAAAAATGTAAATGTAAAATGAAATTCGTGGAGTCGATTGTATACATAATATGTATACAATCGACTCCACGAATTTCATTTTCTTTCCACCAGTCGTTCCGCTGAATTTAAATGGTGGAGCCTATAAAAAGAGGCCGGAATAGTCGACATTCGAACGTGAAGTATTCAACCAATAGGATCTTACGCAACACCCGTAAAGAATAAGGCTTAGGTAAAATAAAAGAGAAAAACGCTATAGCAAATACGAAGGGGCAAGGTCATTCATTCTATTAGGTTCTCAGGTTAAGGGTTCATTAACGGTACGAGAATTCGTTTTTTTTTTTAAAGAATTTGTATATATCGCTGACTGTTGAGGTTACGTACAGAAATGAAACTCGCAACTGGCATGCATGTTCACGAACCGTGTTAATAGAATCAATAACTAATTTGTTTCGTCTATTGTCCTTTGAGTCGTCGGCAACCCGAACCCTCCTTGGAACTTGTACACTCCTTTTTGTTGTGTACCTACTTAACACAGCAAAAGGGAGTGTACAAGTTTCTAATGGGTTGGTAACGCGCATGTGACACTCCTTGAGTTGCAGGCGTCTATAGGTTACGGTGACCGCTTTCCATCAGGCGGACCGTATGCTTGTTTGCCACCGACGTTGTATAAAAAATTAAAATTTTGAAAAAACCCCGACCGCGACATAGTATACCGATTTTTATGAAACTTGGCTAAGAACACTCCCGACTAACCTAAGCTTTCAGAAAAAAAAACTAAATCTAAAGCATGACTCACACTAGAACGGGGCGGACCGTCGACGGAACGGCGCGGGACGACGCCGTACGGCAGCTCGACGGTGCGCCATCGCCTCCTGCCCGGCACCGGGCCATACGATTCGAGTACACGCAACCGTTGAGTCCACGTTCACGACGCGGGACGGGGCGGTCCGGTAGCGGGCTGTCAGACCTAACTGAGTCGCCCGAGCAACGGACTGTTGGTTTATGTAAAATGTCAGTCAAATTGGAAATGTCATTTTAAGGAGAAAAATGGACCAAAGTACGAGACCAAAATTTTGGCTCTTGCGGAAATAATAGCTAACGAGAAATCTGCAGCTTTAACAAGACAATTGGGCATTCATTCACTTTGGCGCACTCGTTCGGAATAAGGGGTAAGTACTAATTATATGCAACATTAGTTAAAAATAAAAGTCATTAAGACCTACGACGACAAATTCAGTGATTATTTTCACATGACTCAAGATTATCTCGAAATTAATAGTAAAATAAAGAACACCATTTCAGAAACCCATTTCCAGCAAACGCCATCAGGCTCTTTGCTTTAAGGTAATTGCTCAAGGTTTTAACGCATTCACTGCCACCAACGCATATACGCGTTTTCGTTACTTTCACCAATTTGTGACTTTGCCTTTAGTGCCTTCGACGCACAATATGTGAGTCCTGACTTTGTATGTCATGTAAACATTAAATTACTATCGACTCACATGTGCGTCGGAGCCACTAGTTTATACGAAAGCGACTGCCATCTGACCTTCCAACCCGAAGGGTAACTAAGGCCGTACTGGGATTAGTCCGGTTTTCTCACGATGTTCTCCTTCACCGAAGAGCGACTGGCAAATATCAAATGGCATTTCGCAAATAAATTTCAAAACAATCATTGTTATGAGCCGGGGTTCGAACCCGCGACATCCGGGTTGAAAGAAGCACGCTCTAACCACTAGACTACCAGTGCTTATACTTACGAGAATATATGGTACATGTAGTAAACCTAATTTTATGTAATTTGTTTTTTTTTTGTCTTGAAGGGAAAATGGGAAACTAAGATAAACAAAGAGTATCTGTTGTTTTTCCTATTTCTGTTGATAAGATGTCATTCTTTACTATTATTCACACTATACAGACAGTTTCTGTGTAAAGCACTAAAATGTATGTAACTAATATAGTTAACAGCATCATAGGGATCTTCCGTATAAATACGAGGAAATATAGTAAATAGGTAGTATTAACTTATTATTGCAGCTTTTTGAACGCGGAGATTCCTTCGAAACCCTGTCCCTCAATTTTAAGATGGGGCTTTCGACTGTTTACGTTTTATTGAAATACGAACTGATGAATTTGAGGCTGTGGCATTTAACTCAAATACATATCTACATTGTAGCACCTGCTGATAGTGGTTCAGTCCATTTAATAGTGGTTCAGTCTATTTTAATAACAAAAAATATTTTTAATAGCCAAGAGTTTGCTTTGGTTGGCTCACTTCGCTTGTTCACTCCGCGCCATAATGTTTAGATCCCCCCACCATATGTATTACATAGTGGCTAGTGATCCAGTCGTCGTCGGTTCATACATATCATATCCAATCACCAAATATAATGTTTTTTTTCTATAATTGTGATTTACGATTAATGTTGCTGCTATACCAACTTTAAAAAAACATTGATACTTACTTATCTTCTTACTGGCCACATCAATCTGTCAAAATTTCATGTCAAATTCATCGCTTATTCATCAATGTAGTCTAATGCGTATAAAATATAAATATTTATGTAAAATTAATATAGGCAGTAAAGTTGTTAAAAAGGGATACATTTATTACTCAAATAAGTTAGACAGCATGACAGTAAAACCAAACCATAACAGTGAAACAGAAGGTACCTATTTTGTACCAGTTAATCTTCGGGCTAGATCTCGCTCGTGCGAGGAGGCCCTAAAAGACTTGTGAACCCCTTGTGAACGCCTTCGGTGATTCTTAACTGGCGTGAACTGGCGCAGGATAGGGCAGAGTGACGATCTCTTGTGTCGGATCTCGTGTGATCCTCTTTGGGTCGCTGAGCCAGTGAAGTAAGTAAGCAAGTAATCTCCTGGACACAAAGAGATGAAATACTACTGGGTTCCTTATAAGTGTCATTGAAAACTACGATACCCATAGATTCTATCTGTGAAAATACCAGCATTCTTGCTAAAACGTGTGTTTAGTTTTTCCTACCCTGTACATACCTTGCTGCGCTTTAAAAATTGCGTGAAGCGTGACATGGTTGCCTTTGATATCCCATGGTACCAGTGGCAGCAACTGGCCGAAAACCGGCCCATGTGGCGTCGTGCTGTCCACGACGGTCAATCCAAGCACGACAATGCCTTGTTCTTCTCTTTGAATGATAAACGCATGAGGTGCCACGAGCAGGTCTCCAACCCCCACCCACCTGGGAGGGCATACACTTGCCGCGTTTGTGGACGAGGGATTCTCTCTCGAATTGGGCTACACAGCCACGAAGTGTCGTTCGAAATAATGCGGATGCTGCTTAAATCATCTGTCATCCTATTATTATACATAGGTACCATAATAAAAACCCTATAATCAAAGACCCATGCTTATTGCTTGTAAACCTGCTTTCAGATTATGAGTATTAGCCACGATATAACTCATGAAGGAGGGAGAACCTAGAGAACGAACCTAAGATGGAACGAGAGACGAAGTTGGTCATAAATAGAACAGGAGCGATGAGATATTGGGTACGTGCAAAAATTTATTTATTTTACTTTGAACATGTAGTTAACCCTTAAACATCTGTTTCATAGACTGTCTTTGTACCCTTCTCCCCTGCTTTAGTACCATGTTATACTCGTAGTTCAACTTGACTGTGATAATGACTTTAAGATGAAGTATTTTTCACTTTTCCGTTCGTCCGACATATCGTGAAAGTTTACAGCTCCGAGAGCCACTAGCTTTAAAACTAAATATTGCTTTATTATTGTATTCAGTGATATTCCGTCGTAGTTTGCTATGGAACCCTACAGAAATGAGTATTACATGTAATTACCTGGTAACGATACGAAACTTGACTCAAAGATCCAAATTGTTAGATTACAGGTAGTTCTTGTCTTGTTCTTCAGTTATTTCCTTGGAAATAAAAAGTTAAAGACAAATTATTTTTGCCACCACGTGCGCGCTCTTATTAACAATGAATAAGTTATGTAAGGGCTTTAATTATCAAATTCTGTTTTTGTAATGCATACAACATCTGTGACCTAGAAAAATGATTATAGTGTTTAGTATAGTATACAATATATATTATTATAAATAAGTTGCCACGCCTTAATAGTGTACTTTTTTAAGTCCATTGTAACCATGTATATTAAGACCATGGATTTTTTTTAATACTACGTCGGTGGCAAACAAGTATACGGCCCGCCTGATGTAAAGCGGTCACCGTAACCTATGGACGCCTGCAACTCAAACAGTGTCACATGCGCGTTGCCACCCCATTAGAAACTTGTACATTCCCTTTTGCTGTATTAAGTACACAGCAAAAGGAGTGTACAAGTTCCAAGGAGGGTTCGGGTTGCCGACGACTCAAAGGACAATAAACGGAACAAGTTAGTTCCGTAAGTCCTCCCGTCATCAGCACACCGCACCCTCGTTGAGCTCTGGCAACCTTACTCACCGACAGGAACACAACACTATGAGTAGGGTCTAGTGCTATTATATTATTATTATGGATGCAATAAATATGTAGTCAATATGAAAACTTGATGGTATGTCTATTTTATATTTGTGTTTTTTAGATTTATATCACACATTTTTTGAGGTAATTGCTTTTGTGTGTAAACTTGGATTTTTGGTAGGAATATTTACAATTAAGGTTGAACATCTTTGGTTTTGTCTGGTATTTGTCAGAATTCATTCCATAGTTCAACTATGAGAGGCTGGAAGTTGCTTATTATTTTGTAGTTATGGCTAGAGAACTGGGATTTCTTAGGAATTTTCCAGCCCTTGTTCATTAGGTACCTACGTCTTCGCACTAATAGTCTAGAGCCAATTTGGCCACAAGTCGTCTCCTTCACGATTTTCGTCGACATCTCTTCTAAATACCTAAAACAGGTATGGATATGTTCCTCGTTCTCTCCAGATTACCAATTGACCTGTTTTAGTTTAAGGAGAGGGGGACGGGTCGAGAAAAAGGGGGGGAAAGATGGCGACCGACCATCATAGATATTTATTCACATCTCGAGTCCTATGGCACCAATCTGTTCGTG
This sequence comes from Leguminivora glycinivorella, assembly GCF_023078275.1. Taxonomy (NCBI): domain Eukaryota; kingdom Metazoa; phylum Arthropoda; class Insecta; order Lepidoptera; family Tortricidae; genus Leguminivora; species Leguminivora glycinivorella. Next base: position 11,465,910 of record NC_062978.1, read on the forward strand.
CGAGGTGTCATTTGAAAGCTTATTAAACCTACTTTAATTATTTTCAAATAACTATGCTCATAAAAGTAACCGTTTAGGAAATATTTGAAAATATGTGTTTTTTTATCGCGCATGAATTGCACAAGTACTAGTAAAAAATGCGTCTAACTCAATAAACAATAACTTTACAGCAATTGATGTTATTATAAAATTTTCGCGTCTATTCATGCTCTTTCTAAAAATATAAGTTTCATTGGTATATGATAATATATAACCATGTAATTAAGAATTTTGTTTGGCAGGGGTTATCCTCCAGGTCGCATAAACGGGCGCTGACCGTAGTAAAGTATTCAATATTTTTGAGGTCTTATTTTACGGCTCCATATGTGAGAGGTATCGTTTGAAAGATAATTAAACGTACTATAATTGTTTACACATAACTATAGTATTAAAGGTAGCTGTTTACATAATATTTGAAAATATGTGTTTTTTATCGAGCATGAATAGCATAAGTACTGGTAAAAAATGCTTCTAAGTCAATAAACAATAACGTTACCGCAATTGATGTTATTATAAAATTTACACGACTATTCATGAGCTTTCTAAAAATATAAGTTTTATTGGTAAGTGATAATATAACCATTAAATTACGAATTTTGTTTCGTAGTGGTCACTCCGCCGGTCGCATAAAAATGAGCGCTGACCGTAGTAAAGTATTCAATATTTTTAAGTTCTTATTTTACGGATCCATATGTAAGAGGTATCATTTGAAAGCAAATTAAACCTACTATAATTATTTTTGAATAACTATAGTCATAAAGGTAGCTGTTTACAAAATATTTGAAAACATGAGTTTTTTTTTCGAGCACGAGTTGCACATATGCAGATAAAAAATGCTTCTAACTTAATAAACCATAACTTTACCGCAATTAATGTTATTATAAAATTTACGCGAAATTTCATGCGCTTTCTAAAAATATAAGTTTTATTGGTGTATGATAATATATGACCAAGTAATTACGAATTTGGTTTAGCAGGGGTCACTGCGCCCTGTCACGATATTGGGTGCTGACTGACCGTCGCCAAATTTTCTACGTTACTCAGATCCTATTTTACTGATAAATTTGTGAGAGGTATCATTTGAAAGCATATTATGCGTACTATCTTTATTTCTAATATTTCAAGTCGAAACTGTAGAAGTTTACAAAATATTTGATTAGTAATATGTGTATTTTACTGTGCATGAATAGCATTGGCATTGATAAGACACGCTTCTAGCTCAATAAATTATAGTTTTCCGCAATTGAAATAATAACAAAATAAACGGAAAATGTATGACTTACACAAAAAATAAGTTTGGTTTGTATTGCATGAACAATTAATTTGAATTTGTTCAGCTCACCTACTGCGCACCATCATATAAATGGATGTCCACCATCGTTGCCTTTTTTCATGATTTTTCAGATTTTATTTCACTAATCGTATATTCATAATAAATATAATCTATCACGTATCGAATTTACTTATATACTTAATTGATCAGTAAAATAAAATCTGTAAAATGATGAAAAAATGAAGGCAACGGCGGTGGACATCCGTTTATATGACGATTGACCGTGCGCAGTGGGTATGGTGGACAAATTAACATTAATTGTTTAAGCAAAACTAACAAAACTAATTTTTTGTAAAGGCCATACATTTTGCGGTTCATTTCGTTATTATATCAATTGCGGAAAAATATAATTTATTGAGCTAGAAGCATGTTTCACTCGTATCTGTGCGAATGCTATTCATATACAGTAAAAATACACATATTGTCAAATATTTTGTAAACTTCTACAATTACGACTAAAATTATTAAAAAGTAACGATAGTACGCATAATATGCTTTCAAATGATACCTCTCACAAATTGATCGCTAAAATAGGATCTGAGAAATACATAAAGTTAGGCGATGGTTAGCACCTATTTACGTCACGGGGGTGCAGTGACACCTGCTAAACCAAATTCGTAATTACTTGGTTGTATAATATCATACATCAATAAAACTTATATTTTTAGAAAGCATATGAAATGTCCTGTAAATCTTATCATAACATTATTTGCGGTAAAGTTATTGTTTATTGGTCATGCACCAAGATACAATCTAAAAAATTATGAAAACGGCAACGAAAATGGTCATCCATGTATATGACGGTGCGCAGTGAGTATGATGGATAAATTAACATTAATTGTTTATGCAATACTGACAAAACTTATTATTTGAAAAGGTCATACATTTCGCCGTTTATTTTGTTATTATATCAATTGCGGAAAAAATATAATTCATTGAGCTAGAAGCATGTTTTACTCACATCGGTTCCAATGCATATTTTCAAATATTTTGTTAGCTACTACAGTTACAACTAAAATTATTGAGAACTAATGATAGTACGCATAATATGCTTTCAAAAGATTCCTGTTAAATAAAATAGGATCTGAAAAATATAGAAAATTTGGCGACGGTCAGCATCCATACGTGACCGGGCGCTGTGGCCCCTACTTAACCATATTTGTAATTGCTTGGTTATATAATATCACTAGCGACCCGCCCCGGCTTTGCACGGGTACTATACCTACATGTAAACCTTCCTCTACAATCACTCTATCTATTAAAAAAAACCGCATCAAAATCCGTTGCGTAGTTTTAAAGATTTAAGCATACATAGGGACATAGGGACATAGGGACAGAGAAAGCGACTTTGTTTTATACTATGTAGTGATACACCAATAAAACTTATGTTATTAGAAAGCGCACAAAATTCCGCGTAAATCTTATTATATAGCGTAAATCTAACATCAATTCCGGAAAAGTTGTTGTTTATTGATTAAGAAGCATTTTTTACCAGTAGGTACTTGTGCGACTCATGGTCTATAAAACACATATTTTCAAATATTTTCTAAACAGCTACCTTTATGATTATAGTTGTTTATAAAAAAATATAGTAGGTTTAATTAGCTTTGAAACGATACCTCTCGCATATGGATCCGTAAAATAGGACCTCAAAAATATTGAATACTTTACTACGGTCAGCGCCCATTTCTGCGACCGGGCAGAGTGACTCCTGCTAAACCAAATTCATAATTACATGGTTATATATTATCATATACCAATGAAACTTATATTTTTAGAAAGAGCATAAATAGACGCGAAAATGTTATAATAACATCAATTGCGGTAAAGTTATTGTTTATTGAGTTAGACGCATTTTTTACTAGTAGTTGTGCAATTCATGCGCGATAAAAAAATACATATTTTCAAATATTTCGTAAACGGTTAGGTTTATGAGTATAGTTATTTATAAACAATTAAAGTAGGTTTAATAAGCTTTCAAACGACACCTTGCACGAACAGATTGGTGCCATAGGACTCGAGATGTAAATAAATATCTATGATGGTCGGCCGCCATCTTTCTCCCCCCTTTTTCTCAACCCGTCCCCCCCTCCTTAAACTAAAACAGGTCAATTCGTAATCTGGAGATAACGAGGAACACATCCATACCTGTTTTAGGTATTTAGAAGAGATGTCGACGACTTTTTGTAAAAGAGGTCGTTTGGTCCCTGACTATAATTATGCACCAGCGATATTTCCATAAATCAATTCTAAATTCAACATTATACATAAAATAATACCTACGTAAAAGACGTCGAACAAGGTAATGTCATTAAATATAACAGTATGTCGAAAGAAACAGTAATGTAGCATACTATATGCAGACCTTAATTTTATCATATAAGAGGCAAGCGATCAGAAACCATGGACGTCCTCAACACCATATGTTTGTGTTGTACCTACAGTTTGGAATGTGTAAAACAAAGTAGGTACGTAGTTTGAACGTATAGTAAGTAGGTAGGTATACACTCGTATATACGACCCTTAATATATGACTAAAATATTTCTTTGTTTATCTAGGTAGATGTCATTCCCGTCGTACTCGGTCGTACGTTCTATTACGTGAATTACGTAGTAGTAGAATGTATTCAGTTTGTTGTTAGGTTGTAAAGTTAGATATCTGGGGCCCGATACGCAAGAAGTCTAGGCTATGACGTTTCATCATCCTCCTTGCGTTATCCCGGCATTTGCCACGGCTCATGCCTAGGGTCCGCTTTGATAACTAATCCCAAGATTTGGCGTAGGCACTAGTTTTTACGAAAGCGACTGCCATCTGACCTTCCAACCCGAAGGGTAACTAGGCCTTATTGGAATTAGTCCGGTTTCCTCACGATGTTTTCCTTCACCGAAAAGCGACTGGCAAATATCAAATTACATTTCGCACATAAGTTCAGAAAAACTCATTGGTACGAGCCGGGTTCGAACCCGCGACCTCCGGATCGAAAGTCGCACGCTCTTACCGCTTACTAGGCTATGAAGTTTATAGGTATTTATTAAGCCGTGGCATAAGTAAGTGGTGGCGGTAAATGGATCGTGATGTAGCTATAGAGTCGTCTTTTTTTTAAATACCACGTCGGTGGCATACAATCCACATGATGGAAGTCACAATCGCGTTCTTTCAATGCCTTGATTGCCAGGAGTGGTATTGAAACTTAGGCAGTTTCATGTGCTCTACCTGCCCCTTATGAGAATACAGGATTGCATACCTATTTATATGTATAAGTATGTGTATGTATGTATGTATATAGCTGAGCGTTACTGTTCTAGCCTCCTGTTTCTCTCTGCTCTCCTTTCGCTCTTGTGTAGGGGCGCGACAGAGCCAGACTGCGTTTTGTTTGCCATGTAGCGTTAACAATTTGTCACTTCTGCTAGGCTGGCAGGTGAAAATAATAATTGCAGTAATAAATATTAAACATTTGTAGTTAAAGGTTGGCGCTTCCTATTAACTATAATATACCTGTATCAGGAAGACCCGCTTTGTAGATTTGTTATTTGCAGAGTAACAATCAAAAGAAAAAGCTTGTTATGCTAGTGCATTTTTTTCTATATGCATTGTGTTCTCGTGTGTGTATTATAGTGACTTAGGTTTAGAAAGATTTGATCGACCACTGTAGCGATACGACCACTGTGTAGATGTGGCTCAGGGTTCAGCTCGTAGCCCGAGGAACAGGATCAGCAGCAATAACGTAGACCACGCCTTTAGATTTGTATAGTTTTAATGAAGAATAAAGTATGTTTTGTACAAAAATATATAGTAAGTGCGTAGGTAGGTATATACAATGGGTACATATGCGTGCATCTAGTAGTGACATCAATAGTAAATTAAATACCTTGAGTGGGGTTCGATCTCTTTGTAGCAACAACTTGGACAATCATAGGCCGCTTAATATCGACGCTGGCTCGCTCCCGATAATGTACGGTCGGAAAAAGGCGGTAGGACCATGTGGCCAGAGGGATGAGGATGACACAATTACACACACTAATACTCGAGTCTGTACGAAAGTACGGTTCCTAAGATACAATTTGCAGTCCATCTGCATCAGCCGGCAGCCCCTAGGATTCACGACTTCATTTCCTTTCCACCCCTTAACTACTACGTGTGGCTATGAAACTTGAGCAGGTCGATGTGCTCTTTTTATCCATTTTGGGAATACGAGCGTGAGTTGTGTGTGTAATGAGTGAGTTGTGTGAGTAAGGGGACTAAAAATTGTGATGAGTCATCATGGTTTACAGCACTAGTCAATAAGAGAAAAGCGACACCAAGGTTTTTTATAGGGCTGATTTCAATACATTTACCTTTTCAGGTCACTTAGGCCTGATATATTTTGACATGTTTCATATCGTATTAGTATAGGAAAATAGCTCAAAAGCAAAAAGAAGTTTCACGTTGCACGCGATAGACAGATAAGACCAATGATAATTTGGGTTCGAATCCCGGTACGGGCATTTGTTTGTGTGATGAGCACAGATATTTGTTCCTGAGTCATGGATGTTTTCTATGTAAGTATGTAAGTATTTAAATAATTTATAAAAGAAGACCTATAATGGCTATAAGGCCAGGCCGGGCAATAGTAACTGCAGGGAAGTAATAACTAATCAGAATATCTTCCATATTTTACATTATTCACTGTATTTCTATATATGTCCAGATAGCGTGTAAGCTGTTTGATAATTTCACCGTGGCGTGGATGGCCTTGATATACCAAATGATCTTTGATCTACACGCTCGTGTAGTTTTCGACGAGATAGGTTGTATGCGCGTGAAAGACGGCCTCTCAAACATTCTATAAAATACATTTTTTTCTATAGTTAGTTGCATAATTATACATATTAGGGTGGAGCGTAAAAACACTTTTCTGGAATTAGCAAACCTAATAGTTATCAATCAATGCCCTTTAGTCTATGAAGCCTTTGTGCAAATTTTCAGCTTTTTAAATCAACATCTTCTGCCTCCGCATTAAGTTTGAAATTTTGAAAATCTCATACAAACCTGAAAATTCAACTTTTAGATAAAAAATGTTTTTCGGCAGTATTATGTTCAGTATACATTATTGATACATATTATTACAAGAAACTACCAAAAATTGCGAAAATAGCATTAAAAATCGCCAATTTTCAGTATTTTAGCGGCTATTTTGGCGAATGTACTGAAACTAGACAAACTTTGGCGATTCTTGACGCCATTTTCGCAACTTTTTGGAGTTTCTCATAATGATATGTATCAATAACATATACTAAACATAATACTGCCGAATTTTTTTTTTATCTGAAAGTTGAATTTTTAGGTTTGTATGAGATTTTCAAAATTTCAACCCTAATGCGGAGGCAGAAGATGTTGATTTAAAAAGCGGAAAATTTGTACAAAGGCTTCATAGACTAAGGGGCATTGATTGATAACTATTAGGTTTGCTAATTCCAGAAAAGTGTTTTTTCGCTCCACCCTAATACATATACACCATTCTATGTTTATTTGTAACTCAATCTTGAGATTTTTATGTTTTGATATTATTTTACGAGTAAATTGCTCCGCTCAAATTGCGATGGCAGCGAATGTCGACTATTTGGTAGTATTAATTGCCCCGCCATATTTTATATGAAAATCAACAAAAGTAGTGATGTACTCGGTTCAAGATTTTGCATCGATATTTATACGTGATTTATTTATTTCATTATTTTAGGTTATGGAGATCCAACAGCTAGTATTACAATAATATAACACACAGCGGTTCTGGCTCTGGAAAGGGATATATTTATATTTTATGGAACGTCATAGTGTATAATCGATTATTTTAAGCATTTAGGCCTCTATTGTACTGATTATGAACAGAGAATAAGCCAGGGGGGGCGGGTCCGCGGTATATCATCTATGGACAGTACCGACATATTTCTAATAGGTATAGTACAATTCCTATCACTGTTTAGTATCGAGACCAGTTTTAATTACCCCGCTACATCTTGTAAGTGTTTTTTTTTTAAACAAACGGAGAGACCTACATACAAAATGGGTGGTTTATTTAGTTTCCTTATGCTTTGACAAACTACATGATAACCGGATTACCAATGTAGGTTCACCGTAACGAAACTTATTACTAATTATCAATAACTATTTCTGCCATCTCATAGAAAAATCGCATTGTAAAGTATACGCAATTTTCATTTTTAGATGAGAGCCAGAAAATAATAAAACATAGATAACTAATCTACAGTGTCAACCAATTGTTAGTAATATTACCGTAGATAGTAAGTAGGTTTAGGCAGTCAAAGTTGTACTTTATATTTTTACCTTAATATTTATAATACTTTCAAAGCCTACTAAGTAATTTCAATCTCACAGGCAGATTCTCCGGTCGCTGCTTGCTCCTCATACCCACCCAGAAACTCTGCCGTGTGTCTGCTGATATTAATGCTCTGCACTGCACACAGCACAGTGCTGGCAACACCGGCGGTGAGCAAGCATCTTTGAGCGTGTTTGAAATTCATTTTAATCATAAAAAATGGATCAAATCGAGTTAGATCGTATAAAAAGTGTATTTCAAATTGTCCTTAAACCTATAGAATTGAAAATTTGTGACATATTACAAAAAATTGACTTTATGAACAGTGAAATATGTGAACTCAAAACTGTAATAACCTCTCAAAATGGCGAAGTGTCAACATCAACACAAACTGTTCGAACACAGAAAACCACGCAAAATCCAATGCCGCTGCGTACCTCAACGCCAACTAACTGTCCCGGCCCTGCTCCCGCAAACGGACGGGCGAAACCACAGCGCGAATCTGCATTGCGCGCGAGGGAGAAGATTGCGAAACCTACCAAACCGCCAGCTGGTCAGACAAAGCGGACCGCTCAGCTCATGGAAAAAACCAACAACAAACAAAAAGAAACTGACGCCGGCGCTAGCCAAATAAATAATAGCCACACAAATGCTAAGCAGGACGTGACAGTGAACACGCCAACTCTGTTAAATATGACTGAATCAAGAAATGATACGATTGAAGAAACATCTCGTCAAGAGTCCCAAGACCACGAAGAACGACCATGGACGCGTGTGCAAGCAAAAAGGCGATCATACAAACCAACGGTCATAAAGGGCTCCGCCACAAACACTTCCTTAGAAGGAGTTGAAGTCATAAAATATCTACATGGATGTCATTTTAGCACTACTTCCTCCGTGGATAGCATAATTAGCCATCTCAAAAGATTAAATGACAAGCATCAATACACTGTGGAAGAAATTAAGTCGAGGCATGAAACCTACAAATCATATAAAATAGGTATTCCATCCTCCGCCTACGATGACTTCCTTAACACGGCGGCTTGGCCACTAAATACAACAATCTCTGAATGGAAACCCTTTCTACACCAGAGGCACAGAAGATCACCAGCTAACCAGCAGCCCAACTCAATGTGAACACCGGAAACCTGACCTGAAAGAGCAGTGTATATCAGTGCTTCATCAAAACATAAACCGACTTAGCAACAAAACATATCAACTAGAAGCTGAGCTACAGCTGCGAGACAGGATTGATATAATCTGTTTAACCGAGCTGTGGCTCAAATCCAACGAATTGACTTCGGTTAATATAATGAACTACAGTCTCCGTGCTCACTACTGCCGGCCAACTAGGATGGGAGGAGGAGCATGTATTTACGCCCGACAGGACATATTAACAATCGAACGAAAGGAAGTATCAGCCTTGTGTGAGGAGATGGAATTTGAAGTGTGTGCTGTGGAATGTGTCGGCTTGGACCTTGTCGTTGCATGCATCTACAGGCAACCAAAGGGTGATGTAAACTTATTTTTTACCAAATTAAATGAATTACTTAGTATGTCAATTTTTCAAAATAACAAAGTACTCATATTGGGCGACATGAACCTAGACTACTTTAATAAATGTAATAATATTAAGGAATTAAACATGATATTGAATCGATTTGGGTTCAAACAAATTGTTAAATCTGCTACTAGAATAACAAACCACTCTGAAACATGTATTGATCATGCTTACACAAATATGCTAAAGTCTGATATAATAAATGTAATATGTAATAAACTGCAATTTTCTGACCATCATTATGTAAATATAAACATTAACACTTGTAATGTTCCTCAACAAGATAATGTGTTAATTAAACGATCATTCTCAAATGAACGCAATCACAGTTTTTGTCAATACCTAGAATTTTATGATTGGGACAAGATAATGATGTTAAAAATCTGCCCAAGTAATAAACTTGAAAAGGTACTTCACGTTTTAAAACATTGTTTTGACATTAACTTTCCATTGAAAAAACAACCAATTAAAAAACATGTAAGTGAATGGGCCAACGACCTTGTACGCAGCATTAGACGAGAAATCAGGCAATTAAAAATTAAATACTCTTACAACCCTAATGATGACAGTTTATTTAAAACAATACAATCACTTGAGATTACCTATGTGTATACCTTGAAACAAGTTCGTAAAGATCATCTTAACTACCAAATATTGAATAGTAAACAAAACATGTGTAAAAGTGTTTGGAATGTCATTGCGGCCGAAACATGCCGGAATAAAAATAACAAAACAAGTCCTCTGGATGTACTGGTGAGTCGATCAGCTGGCACCTGCGACGCCGAGCGATCAGCTGACGCGGCGGCTCGGCTCAACCAGTACTACATACAAGCCAGTATGCACATCAACAGCCCGTGTCCTTACGACGCGCTCGGTTATTTAACTAAATACCTACTCACTCCAGCGCCTATGTTTGTGTTTGACCCGTTTACTGTGCGAGACATATTAAGTGCTATTAAAAACATAAAAAAGAAACATTCGAAGGACGTCAATGACATGTCAACACACATTCTTGACTGCTATCCTCCAAATTTAGTGTCAATATTACTTATTTTATTTAATCAGTGCGTTAACAGCGGAGTGTACCCTGACCCGTTAAAAATAGTTAAGGTGCAACCGATATACAAAGGAAAAGGCGAAATGGATGCCCTTAAATGCTATCGACCTATTTCTTTGATACCTATTGTTTCTAAAGTATTCGAGCGACTAATGAGCATGCAGTTGATGAAGTATTTTATTGATAACAAATTGATTAATCCACAGCAGTACGCATACCAGTCGGGGCGTAGTACGGCGGACGCGGCGCGCGACCTGTCGCGCCGTGTGCTAGCGCACCTCGAGGGCGGGCGACAGGTCGCAGCCACGTTCTGCGACCTGTCGCGCGCCTTCGAGACCGTCGACCATTCACTGCTTATCGCGAAGCTGTCACGGTATGGTGTAAATGGTGGATTTCTCAGTACTATAGAATCTTTTTTGGCCGATCGGAAACAGTCAACTTTTGTTAACTCATGTAGATCTGACACACAGGAAATAGGCTCACATGCCGTCCCTCAGGGCTCTTCTATGGGAAATACCTTGTTTCTGATCCTTGTAAATGATATAACCTCTGCCTGTAGCGACTCAGAATTCGTCATATTCGCTGATGATACATGCATTATAACATCTGCCGATAATTTTGCTGCATTAAAAACTAAACTTTCTCGAACCCTACAGGATATACATAACTGGTTTACGGTGAATGGCATGATCCTCAATATTGAAAAGACAAATGTAATACACTTCCAACTTAGAAAAACTATAAAGGATAAACTTAATTTACACATGAATAACATTCCTGTACCGCAGGTAAACGAGGTCAAATACTTGGGATTTCTCATAGACTCAGGTCTGACATGGTCACCTCATATTGAAAACAATTGTAATAGGCTCTCGTCAGCTTGCTATGCGTTGTCTAGATTAACTTTAAGCCTAACTGAAGATAACTTAAAAATAGCATATTTCGGTTATTTCAATTCCATAATGACTTATGGAGTAGACCTGAGGGGTACTGCTGCAGATCGCGAGAGAGTATTCAGAGTACAGAAATACGCCCTCCGTATAATGGCCCAAAAACCACGTGACCATCCAGCTAAGGAATTATTTATTAAATTTAGAATACTAACCTTGCCTAGTGTATATATACTTGAAGCATGTAAATATGTGAGACAGAATCTTGCCCGGCTGCCCACAAATGGACAGTTGACCGGCACCGTGACACGCAGGCGGGAGCTGCTGCGGGTGCCCCCATGCCGGCTCACTAAGTCAAGGAAGTCCTCACCAGTGCTCGGGATAAGGTTATACAATGCATTGAGTGATGATGTAAAACAGTTGCCTACTGATAATATGTTTGTCAACAAACTCAAAAATATCTTAATACAACTAGCTTGTTACAAGATTGATGATTTTTTCTCTGACTACAAGTCATTGGCCCAATCACACTGAAGAAAACTTGTAATTAATTACTATAGCAAAACATAGATAAATATGTACAATTAAATTATTTATGTGATATTAATAATAATAGGCAAACTAAAAAATAGACATGTATGTATATAACCACAACCTGACTTGTAAATGTACCATTTATGAATAAAGCATTCATTCATTCATTCATTCATGCACTACAATGTTAGTAACCTTTGCCCATTATTTTTGTATATCGCAAGGAACGAGAATTTTGACGATACGCACATCATGGATTAATTATTTTATGTTTTGTAAGACTTTTCTAAGAAACCCAAAAACAGCTATGATACGATGTTCCATCATGTAGTTCCAGTTCATACCTTTCGGCTTCATCATCAGACCTTGAAACCTGATTGTAGTCAAAGTTCATTAAAAGACTTTTCTAAAAAACCCAAAAACGGCTATGATACGATGTTCCATCATGTAGTTCCAGTTCATATCTTCCGACTCCATCATCAGATCAGCTCAACAGTACCATATTATTGTATTGTCATCGGAACTACATATAGCTGCCAATTTTCATTACGCTACGATCCTTGGAAGATGGTTAAATTAGCCTCCGCAGATTCCATTACATAGTTAGTTACATACACGACGACCTAATAAAAACGTGTTAAAAATGTGAATGCTCATATTATACGTGTCAACAATAATTAAAACATAATCCTGTAAACCGATATTTACGTATTACCCGACATCAGAAAACACATGGAATATACTCGGGCACACACGGTTTGTCAGGGGAAATTGTCTTCCGTACTGACTAATAGATGTGCCAGAAAACAGCAATATTTTCTCTAATGTAAATTCATCTATTTAAAAATAGTGTTGTTTAATAACAAGTAAATGGGTGAATCAACTTTTTCTTGCCTGTTATTGGTATGGTTAGGGTCCCCTGAGTCACGCTGGTTTTATGCAAAATTATGCTACTTAAACTATGAAAACATGCATTTTTCTGATATTAACAAGCCCTTTGCTTAATTTGCCACTTACAAACATGGACTGCATGCATGCTTGCATAATTTCAGTAGCATATAATTGGTAGTAGTTGCATAAAACCAGCGTGACTCGGGAGACTGTAACCATGGCAATTACAGGCAAGAAAAAGTTGAATCACCCAAATACTTTTATTTATTTTTACTTGTACTTTATATTATCTGTCTAATACTTTATATTAATGTGTCTATATAATAAAACTTACACTTTGTTTTCTTATAATATTTAATTTGCAGGTTCTCAGTGACATATTTGAGTCGCTTATGGGCGCAATATACTTAGACAGCGGCGGCAACTTATCCGCCGTATGGGCAGTGGTATATCGCATCATGCATCGCGAGATAGAAGCCTTCTCTACACGTATCCCACAGCAACCAGTGCGGGTACTCTACGAGAGGATACACGCCTGTACCTCCTTCGGGTAAGACAGCTCAAGAGTTACTGTCAAAGTAAAATGTGTAATGACAGTGCATAAACTGCCATCTCTCGACACAGACTTACAACTTTTGACACTCATCGTCGGTTTTTTAGGGTTCCGTAGTCAACTAGGAACCCTTATAGTTTCGCCATGTCTGTCTGTCTGTCTGTCTGTCTGTCTGTCTGTCTGTCTGTCTGTCTGTCTGTCTGTCTGTCTGTCTGTCTGTCTGTCTGTCTGTCTGTCTGTCTGTCTGTCTGTCCGTCCGTCCGTCCGTCCGTCCGTCCGTCCGTCCGTCCGTCCGTCCGTCCGTCCGTCCGTCCGTCCGTCCGTCCGTCCGTCCGTCCGTCCGTCCGTCCGTCCGTCCGTCCGTCCGTCCGTCCGTCCGTCCGTCCGTCCGTCCGTCCGTCCGTCCGCGGATAATCTCAGTAGAGCCGTTAGCACTAGAAAGCTGAAATTTGGTACCAATATGTATATCAATCACGCCAACAAAGTGCAAAAATAAAAAATTCGCTCCTAAAGGAAAAAAAAGTGCGTCCCCCCCCCTCTAACTTTTAAACCATGTGTTTAAAAATTAAAAAAAAAAATCACAATAGTAGAACTTTATAAATACTTTCTAGGAAAATTGTTTTTAACTTGATAGGTTCAGTAGTTTTTGAGAAAAATACGGAAAACTACGGAACCCTACACTGAGCGTGGCCCGACACGCTCTTGGCCGGTTTTTTTTTTTGTAATGTTTGTTCCACGATATCTCCGTCGTTACTGGACCGAATTTGAAAAAAAAAATATTTTGATCGAATATATATGCAATATGCATACAGATTGGTCCCATTTTCCTCAGAACCCAGTTCTGATGATGGGATCCTGGAGAAATCGAGGAAACTCCTCAAATCTGAAAGGCACATATATGGTGATTTTTGTGTTTTTTAAGGAACAGCATGCATTTACGTCCAGAACAGTGACATTTAGTGCAGCGGAACTGCTGCTGATGGTCAGAACCGAACTCCTCAAATCTGAACGGCACACTTTTAGTGACTTTGGTATTTTTATAAGAACAGCATGCACTTACGTCCAGAACAGTGACATTTGGTGCAGTGGAACTGCTGATGAAGGTCAGAACGGAACTCCTTAAATCTAAACGGCACACTTATTACTTTGGTATTTTTGTAAGAATAGCAACAGTGACATTTATTTAGATATGTTTGTTAAGAATATTGAAAATTTTGTCAAGCTTCGATTTATTATAATCGGATTCAAGAGGAATTGAGGAAACTCCTCAAACCTTAACGGTATACGTATAATATTCATTTGTGTTGCCATCAAATAATGAAAGTATTAAAAGCCGTTTTTTTACAAATACCTACACATTTCTACATAATCCAACATTCGCAAGTATCTTTTACCAGAACCCCAAAGGCGGCGGTTTTTTTTTTTTAATTATATTAACCGACTTCTTTACCGAAAAAGTAGGAGGTTGTAGGTATATAACATATTTGGGGCTCACATTTGTCCATGTTTCATAGTATGTTCTGTATGTTCACCGATTACGTCGAGACCCGTGGTCAGATTACAATAATTCTGTTTTTGTTTGAAATGAGCTACCTCCAAAGTAGTCCCATATTAATCTGGAGCTGTTCTGATGATGGGATCTATGAAGAGTTGAGGGAACTGACATTTTAAAGGCACATGTATGGTGATTCGGTGTTTTCTTAAGCAACTCGAGCAGTTTCTCTCAAAAACGAGTATTGCCATAAAGTGGACCTGATGCCCCCCCCCCCTCCAGCTCCCCACTCACTACTTTTTTTTTTTAAATTATAAATGGGCTTACTCTTGACCACAGACTAGCCAAAGGCAAAGACGTGGCCTACGATGGAGTGAGCTCGCCCAGAAGATGCTAATAGACTTATTTACTACTACTACTATCTTTCTCGATGTTCATTCGTTATAATTTGTTTCAGAGAAACTGTTAGAAGGAGATCGTCCAATGACGGCGTTCTTGTGCTATCAAATAGGTACCTAATGTGAAGATAATACCTAGATTTCTACTCGTCTAATACCTCGCCTACCTCGAAAAATTCAATAAATCAATCAATCAAAATATTTATCGTTGGCCATGAGTTACAGAGATGTTATTATAATGTATGTACAATAGTCTACATGTCCTGCCTCATCAGAGAGGCGTACAATATAGTTTATATTCTGGCTTAGTAGTAATTAAAGGTACAGGCGTACAATATAGTTTATATTCTGGCTTAGTAGTAATATAGAACGAGTTTAAATACTTAGGTAAAGCCTGACAAGATTTTATTTGACCCTGAAAGAGTGTCGCTACATATGGCAATAATGTGCGGACGTCATATATAATGGGGACAGCGTGTACTGGTTTCGCTTTAATATTTATAGAAAATGAAAACAGGGTTTTAGAGAATCAAAGTTTAATAAGCAAGGTTTAAATACTCGCTACTTGTTTCCGCACAGCCTAAAATCCATGAATCTTGTGCCTTTATCGGAGTCGTCGATGTTTATTTTCTTTTTGCGTGGGACCTTGTTTTTATACTGGTGTCAATGATGTAACGGCCTTCTTATTTCTATAAATATTTTTCACGGCAGAGCTACAGACACTTTAATTAGGAACAAAAAATTAATTAAGCTAAATCGAAACCAAATAATCAGTACAGGACAACCGCACTATAAATTGTCAGTACCGGACATGTCAACAAACGATTTCGGAACATTGTTATCGAAATATGTACTGTGAAATCCTTCATCCTTTTTTGTTGTTAGTAAATTATCACTAAATTATCAGTATAATTATTTTCACTTTTTTAAATATTATTTTGGGCAAATTTGCGATGAAACCGTTAGAAAATTGAAAATATTTACTTCTTGTTTACATCACTGACATTCAATGACTTTTGACGACGGGTGTCAAATATTAATCCTTGCCAGTAAAATAAATTAGTTCAGCTGAAAATCCGCAACGTGGCGAGGGTCAAATAAAAACTTGTCAGGCTTTAGCATAATCATCAGCCACTCCAGATGTATAAAACATACCACTGCACGAACAGCGATGGCAAAGGGCTTTAATAAAAAAAAAACCTTTATAGCAACCCTAACTTCGTAAGGCCCAGACTTACTCTTGAACTAAAAAGGTACACATTATTTAGAGTGATACAAATTCAGTATAAATTGTGTACTAAATCCTCATTTAATGTAAAATGCCAACAAAAGGGGAAGTTTCAGGATAGCATAATTAGTCACGATTTAAATATCTCTAATAATAATGTGATCCAGTAGGTACCCAATACCCATAGACCCATAGTGTCCATCAGGATGGCGTGATAGATGACTGAATAGTCAAAACATTTGCACCAAATAACTGTACCTAAACTGTACCTATAGCGTAGAAAACTGTACCTCAATCAATGAAAAATTAAATAGATAGTTACATAGATACGCCGTTCTGATGTCAGCTTGGCGCGCATAGCCGTGTATTGCCCCAACGCGTGGAAACCAAATTTCTGGAACATAATATATATATCAATAAACTGTACCTCACTAAACTGCCAATTATAACATTTAAATCACACGTGATATCGGTTAAATCAACAAAAAAAAATTTTTGTTTAACAACAACATACAATCACACCTGTGTCCCATAAAGGGGTAGGCAGAGCACATGAAACCACTAAAGCTTCAGGGCCACTCCTGGCAAACAAGGGGTTAAAAGAAAAACGAATTTTATTGCTCTGGTTTATTTAATCCTTGTAGTCATAGGGCTTACGGCGAAATTATGGTCAAAAGCTGCACTTTATGCAGAAAGCAAGCCACTTTGCATAGTGATACTAGGGACCAATACAAACGTTTTCATCCGAGGAAACACGATTTTCATCCACTAGAATTCAAGATGGCGGACATTTTCCAAAATGGCGGCCGCATATTTTTAAAAATTTATAGAATCGTAACGGCTGCACCGATTTTGATGGTTGGGGTGTCTATCGTATCGTATTGATGCGTTTATTAATATAAAAAATTAAAGTCATAAAAAAATTTAAGATGGTGGCCGAATAATAAGAAAAATATGAAAATATCAAACTTTTTTTTTCATTCTCGTGCAATTTACCAATAAATTTTCTATGATAGGCCACATTTTTATGTGCTTAAATTAAACCTGATAATACTATCTACATAATAAAATAAAAATCATGAAAATCCGTTGAGTAGTTTTTGAACTATACCCATTTCAAATGGAGCGCGCGGATTTGAAAGACGTTTTCGCACGTGATGTAAACAATTTTGGAATCATAACGGCTGCACCGATTTTAATGGTTGGGGTAGCTATCAGTTTGTATTAAAACATTTATTTATATAAAAATTAAATTAATTTAAAAAATAAAGATGGCGGCCGAATAATAAAAAAAATATCAAATTTTAAATTTTTTTTTATTCTCACGAAATTTACAAATAGTTTTTCTACCATATGGACACATTTTTATTTATTTAAATAAAATCTGATATTAACATCTGCAAAATAAAACAAAAAACATTAAAATCCGTTCAGTAGTTTTTGAACTATACGCATTGAAAATGAAGCGCGCGGGTTTGAAAGACGTCTTTGCACTTGATATGTGATGCATCGTATCGTTTGGTACCGCTATACAGGCAAGACTGATTATTTATTTTGGTCAAAACTTACTATATTACTATTCAGAATCAATGTTTTTAGTATTTATATACATTATTAGTTTTTTATTCCGAGTTTAGGTATATTTATATAACCCCCGTTAACTTGACCATCACATAATTTTGATTTTAATACACATAACATAACATTTGTATTAATAATTAATAGCAATTGTCCTTTCCGAAGACTCCAGAGATAATTTTCGACAACTTCTGTAGGGGGCTACGGAAACATATATTAATACAAAACATACTTTTTGCTTCTCGTCTAGGTTATACTGAAAGATAAAAGAGTCATACAAAATAATATCAAAATACAAGGAAATAATGATAACATAATAACATAATAATTGCAAAATAGTTTTTTTTTGGCAGATGCCTTTGCAAATATAACATTATTAATACATTGCATTATTTGCATTGCGCCGCGCAGGGTAGACCCACAACACGTACAGCGTATTGTTTCGCAGCCTTTTTCACAACCGCAATTGTCCAAGTATACATATTCATACCATATCTCCCTGTTTTCAGACCACTGCAGTACCCAACTATCATTGTACGTCTTCCAACCCCAGGATGATGGCATAGGCACAGAAGTAATATCCAGAATATGGGGCGTTGTTATACGACACGGAGTGCTGCCGATGTTGGTTAGGTACTAATTTATTTTTGGTGGTAAACAGTTTCTTGCTCACCAAGTTCAGGTGAACTTTTCAAGCATGGCGATTATTCCTCCAGGAAGACTTTGTAGTTACTGCGATGTTTCTATCAAAGCTGGTATAACTTCAGTGTGTGTGCAAACAATGTTTTAGAACATGATTTTTTCCTTTTGTATTGAAAAAAGAAGTGGTGTAAAAAGTGTAAAAACCATGAATAGCACAGTCGGTCTTCTAAGATCTAAAGTGTTAGCTACTTTATAACTTATACTCCGGTAGGTTATTCTCATTTGAAGTATTAAGAAAATATACTAGATAAGAATTGGAAATTTCCCAATATAATTAGCTCCATAGATCACATGCTTAAATTCCAAATTGGGACCGTTCTTAACACATATTTTAGTGAGCAAGCATGGACTCAGGCCTGTTTACCGGTATGGTTTGGCGGCTTAGGCACTCGTAAAGTGTCGTTTTGCTGACATTCCTGCCTCCATTTACATCACGTCCGATCTCGCACGTAACGCCCTGAAAGCCTCCACGGCTACAAACTGCGAGATAAACTCAACGAAGGGCATGGGACACTCTAGCATCCGTTACCACCCTGAACTCACTCGAGGCCTCACATGAGGCAAAGACCTTTCGAGGCTCTAAGCTAGGTCCAAACCCGAATCTGGCCACTGACTTTACGTCTATCCTTCACCCGAAGACTCCAGTGATTTTTATTTAAATACCAAGACATCTGTATCGGAAGATGTGATGATACGCGTGAGTCCCTGTTCCACTATATCTTTTGCGTGAGGTACAATGAGGCTATCAGCTTCTTCCGGTTACGTTCCTATGGTTTACCCTGAAATAGCAGAGTAGTTAAATGTTCTCTGAGGAAGTAAATGGTTTAGAAAAAAAAGTCACCACACTTATAACATCAACAGGCTACAGTTTCTGGAAAAAGTCTTGTTGGTTGTCATACTGAACAGTGTCTTCCTGGAGGAATAATGGCCAAGCTTGAAAAGTTGATCCGCAGACTCAAAATTTATCGGTTAACTTGGTGCGCAAGGAACTGTTTCCAACCAAAATTAATAACCAGCATTCCACCAACATCGCCAGCACTACAAAAACATACGCTCCTTGTCGCAGAAAACAAGTTATTTTATACATAGATATTTCTGTAGCCCCCTACAGAAGTTGTCGAAAATAATCTCTGGAGTTCTGGGAAAGGACAATTGCTATTAATACAGATGTTATGTAAAATACATTTGCACCCGAGTGTAACACAAAACTTTTTCCCTCACTGTAGCGAGGAAACTACAACGCGAAAAATGCGTTTATCACTGCTTCCAACAGTTCCACAGGTGGTAAATCATCTTTATTACTAGATTCACCTACTTTTAGTAATTTTAAAGCAGTTAATTTGACTTTACTCAAGGTCAAATTACTTTACCCACTAGTGGATAAAATGCGTTTTTACCCGCTGATATTGAAGGACAAAACACGTGTTTCCGAGCTAGTGAGGGGAAAAATTCTTTTACATATTAAAATAAAAATTATGTGATGGTCAAGTTTACGGGGGTTATCTAAATATACCTAAACTCGGAATAAAAAACTAATAATGTATATAAATACTAAAAACATTGATTCTGAATAGTAATATAGTAAGTTGTGACCAAAATAAATAATCAGTCTTGCCTGTATAGCGGTACCAAACGATACGATGCATCACATATCAAGTGCAAAGACGTCTTTCAAACCCGCGCGCTTCATTTTCAATGCGTATAGTTCAAAAACTACTGAACGGATTTTAATGTTTTTTGTTTTAGTTTGCAGATGTTAATATCAGATTTTATTTAAATAAATAAAAATGTGTCATATGGTAGAAAAACTATTTGTAAATTTCGTAAGAATAATAAAAAATTGAAAATTTCATATTTTTTTATTATTCGGCCGCCATATTTATTTTGTAAATAATTTTAATTTTTATATAAATAAATGTTTTAATACAAACTGATAGCTACCCCAACCATTAAAATCGGTGCAGCCGTTATGATTCCAAAATTGTTTACATCACGTGCGAAAACGTCTTTCAAATCCGCGCGCTCTATTTGAAATGGGTATAGTTCAAAAACTACTCAACGGATTTACATGATTCTTATTTTATTATGTAGATAATATTATCAGGTTTAATTTAAATACATATAAATGTAGCCATATCATAGAAAATTTATTGGTAAATTGCACGAGAATGAAAAAAAAAGTTTGATATTTTCATATTTTTCTTATTATTCGGCCGCCATCTTAAATTTTTTTATGACTTTAATTTTTTATATTAATAAACGCTTCAATACGATACGATAGACATCCCAACCATCAAAATCGGTGCAGCCGTTACGATTCTATAAATTTTTAAAAATATGCGGCCGCCATTTTGGAAAATGTCCGCCATCTTGAATTCTAGTGGATGAAAATCGTGTTTCCTCGGATGAAATCATTTGTATTGGTCCCTAGTATCACTGTGCAAAGTGGCTTGCTTTCTGCATAAAATGCAGTTTTTTTCCGTAAGCCCTATGACTATTGAATGACATGTATCTATGTTTGCCATCAATTTGCAACAGGCGCTTGTTTTCTCGTAACACAATATATAATTACTAGCTTTTGCAAGCGTCTTCGCACGCGCTGAAAAATACTGTTAAATTATGCATCCTTTTGTAGGGTGAAGAGGTCGACAGTGGAACACCTCGGACACTGGCGATCAAATATATGAATGAGGCGCATTCCTAGGTTTGCTCTCTAAGTCTAAGCTCGTGTAGATGAAAGCGTACTATGCTTGTGTGAGTGCAATATGACAGGTAAACTGTTCGCGTTTTTGACAGGCGGTAACTGTGAGGTAACCGAGAGGGGGTGGAAGACACTTTCAGCGGTGAGCGGGAGCGGCCATACTGTACGATAGTACTCTTTATTATACTGTGACAGTGGTTCGCTTTCTTTCCGTAGGCTATATCTCCGGAATTATTACTAATAGGGAGTGACTATTAAGAACAATTGTTAATTAAAAATAAGTCATATCTTTCTTTCCTGTTTATATGTGCATTTATTATATTGTTGAGTATACTCCGAAGACAGCGCATGTGGCAGGCAAGGGAAAGGTTGCTCGACACGGTCGACCCTAAGCACAGAATATATAATAGTACAAGTACCCTAAGTAGCAAAACTTATCGACTACATCAAAGGGTACGCCTTCCAGCGAGATGGACGGCTGGAAAGTGTAAACCTGCGCTTGCGGTGGCTGGGCCATGTGCAGCGTATGGAATGCGCTCGTTTGCCCAGATGGACCATGCTGAGTCAAATCGCATTAGGCAAGCGTAATGTAGGACGGAATGGACCCGGGTATGTCCTTAAACTACGGCCAAATGCACCGGAGGATGGGCAGCAGCATCCCTTCAGCTACGGTGGAATATACTGCGATCGCCAACCCGCCTGCCAAGCGTGGCGATTATGGCATATACCCCCTAAATGATGTACACAAGTAAGCCACGGCCCCGAGGTTCCGGCGACCCCCGGTGCGCTGGTCATGGTAGCGGTCAGGGTACTGGCGGGGTCAGGGGTGCGAAGAATCTCCGGCAAAGATCCGGCTACCACCACCGACAATCTTTGGCCCTGGCAACATACAACACGCGTACACTGCGGACTGACGAAAAGTTAGCGGAACTGGAGGAAGGATTGAGCAAGTTGCGTTGGGACGTCGTGGGATTGTCAGAAGTCCGAAGAGAGGGTGAGGACACGATAATCCTAAAGTCCGGGAACTTGCTCTATTTCCGGGAGGGCGACCAACAGTCCCAGGGAGGTGTCGGGTTCATCGTCCACAAGTCCCTCGTAAACAATGTGGTGAAGATCGAGAGTGTGTCGCCTAGGGTGGCGTACCTTATACTCAGAGTATCTGAGAGGTACTCGTTGAAGATCATACAGGTGTACGCGCCGACTTCGGCACACTCCGACAACGAGGTGGAGGCTATGTACGAGCATATTTCAAAAGCCATGCATGGCTCCAAAACCTACTTCACCGTTGTTATGGGGGACTTCAACGCGAAACTAGGCAAGAAAGATGGTGACGAGCTGAGAGTGGGGCAATTTGGAGTTGGAAGTCGGAACCACCGGGGGCATCTGCTGGCTGGTTTCTTGGAGAAGGAGGGACTCTATATGATGAACTCCTTCTTTAAGAAACGCGAGCACAGAAAATGGACCTGGATGAGTCCCGACGGTGTAACTAAAAACGAGATCGATTTCATCATGTCGACGAAGAGACATATATTCAATGATGTGTCTGTGATCAATACGGTCAAAATCGGAAGCGATCACCGCTTGGTAAGAGGCACATTGAATATATGTCCTAAGCTAGAACGCTCTCGACTGATGAAGTCCACGCTCCGTCCTGCACTCCAAACACAAAACCCCGAAAGCTTTCAGCTGGAACTCCAAAACCGTTTTGATTGTCTAGGCGATGATGTGGACGAATTCAACGACGGGTTTGTGGAAGCTGTCCATAGCGCTGGGTCTAAGTTTTTTAAGGCCCAACGGACAAACAAGACCAAAAGGCTCTCAGACTCCACTCAGAGACTCATTGAAAAAAGGAGTAAAATGGTTCTACAATCTTCAGCTGACGCGACTCTATACCGGCAGCTCAACAAGCAGATCTCTAAGTCCCTCACCCGCGATATGCGCCAATTTAATACTAAATGTATTGAAGAGGCCATAGAGCGGAATAAGGGCTCCAAAGTTTTTGCAAGGGATCTGTCTGTTGGGCAAAGCCAGCTCGCCAAATTGAAAACTGAGGATGGTAGAATCGTCACATCCAAACCTGAGCTCCTGAGTGAGATAGAGAGCTTCTATGGACAGCTATATACGTCAACCAGCAGGCCCGAAGTTGGTCTGGCGGAAGACCATAGAGCTAGACTGACCCGACACTATACCGAAGACATCCCGGACATCAGCCTGTACGAGATTAGAATGGCTCTTAAACAGCTTAAGAATAACAGGGCGCCTGGTGAAGATGGAGTTACAGCCGAACTTCTGAAGGCGGGTGGTAAACCGATCCTTACGGCCCTTCAGAAGCTGTTCAACTCCGTCGTACTAGAAGGGAGAACGCCAAGGGCATGGCACAGAGGTGTGGTGATACTGTTCTTCAAAAAAGGTGACAACACTTTATTGAAGAACTACCGACCCATTTCACTTCTGAGCCATGTCTATAAGCTGTTTTCAAGAGTCATTACGAATCGTCTCGCACGCAGGCTTGATGACTTCCAGCCTCCCGAACAAGCCGGTTTCCGAAGAGGCTTTAGTACCGTAGACCACATCCACACGCTTCGTCAGGTTATACAGAAGACCGAAGAGTATAACCTGCCCCTCTGTTTAGCGTTTGTGGACTACGAGAAAGCCTTCGATTCGATCGAAACCTGGGCTGTACTACAGTCTCTCCAACGGTGCCAAGTAGACTACCGCTATATCGAAGTGCTGAAGTGCTTGTACGAGAGCGCCACTATGTCAGTCCGACTCCAAGACCAGAACTCGAAGCCCATTCCGTTGCAGCGAGGGGTCAGGCAAGGAGATGTCATATCTCCTAAGCTGTTTACCGCTGCACTGGAGGATGTCTTTAAGACTCTGGATTGGAGAAGGCTAGGTATCAACATAAACGGTGAGTACCTCACTAACCTTCGATTCGCGGACGATATAGTAGTCTTGGCTGAGACCATGGAGGACTTGAGTACGATGCTCGATGACCTCAATAGAGCCTCCATGCGAGTTGGTCTTAAGATGAACATGGATAAGACAAAAATCATCTCCAATGCCCATGTAGCACCAATTCCCGTTACAATTGGAGGCTTTACACTCGAAGTTGTAGACGATTATATATACCTAGGACAAGTTATCCACTTAGGTAGGTCCAACTTCGAGAAAGAGGTTAATCGTCGAATCCGACTCGGTTGGGCAGCGTTCGGGAAGCTACGATACGTCTTTTCGTCCAATATTCCGCAGTGTCTGAAGACGAAAGTGTTTGATCAGTGTGTGTTGCCAGTGATGACATACGGTACTGAAACGTGGTCGCTTACAATGGGCCTCATAAGAAAGCTCAAGGTCACCCAAAGGGCAATGGAGAGGGCTATGCTAGGAGTCTCTTTGCGAGATCGTATCAGAAATGAGACCATCCGCAACACAACCAAAGTAACCGATATAGCCCTCCGAATCGCTAAACTTAAGTGGCAGTGGGCGGGGCACATTGCACGTAGAACCGATGGCCGTTGGGGCGGAAAGGTTCTCGAGTGGCGACCGCGTACCGGAAGGCGAACCGCGGGTAGGCCCCTAACAAGGTGGACTGATGACCTGGTGAAGGTCGCAGGAGTCCGCTGGATGCGGGTGGCGCAGGACAGGTTATTGTGGCAATCTTTGGGGGAGGCCTATGTCCAGCAGTGGACGTCTTTCGGCTGATGTGATGATGATGATGATGAATGTAGGACGGCCACTACTCCGCTTTAAGGACTGCGTAAAACGCGAAATGGTAGCGTTTAACATTGACTACACCTCATGCACATCTCGGACACTGGCGATCAAATATATTGAAGGAGGCGCATTCCTAGCACACAGTCTTAGCTCGTGTATTATTATTATGCTTGTATGAGTGAAATATGACAGGTCGACTGTTCGTGTTTTTGACAGGCGGTAACTGTGAGGTAACCGAGAGAGGGTGGGTGGCACTTTCAGCGGGGAGCGGGAGTGGCCATACTGTACGATAGTACTCTTTATTATACTATGCCTCATGGGAAGACCTAGCAGCAAACTGCGACGAGCGGAGGTACAGCCTTTTCAGAGGCCGTGAAACCCATGATAGGTTCTGGTTTCAAAACTTAGCCCGAAAACGGGCAGTAAGGCACAATGAGGATCGCTTTCGTGCGAACTCTCATTTTAGTTTTAATATTGACAGATGTGGTAAATTACGCTGATCACATGCAAATTGGATTATATAGCCACAAGCGGCGCTCTCGCTCGATCAGAGATGCTGCTTAAATCATCTATAAAGATGCACAAGGCCTAATGATGATGTATATTGTAATAATTTTATATGTATAACGAGAAAATAAGCGCCTGTTGCAAATTTATGGCAAACATACATGTCATTAAATAAATGAGAGCAGTAAAAAAAATTGTTGTTGATTTGACCGATATCTCGTGTGATTATAATGTTATTATTGGTAGTTTAGTGAGTACAGTTTAGGTACAGTTTATTGATATATGTTTCAGAACATAGTTCCCACACGTTGGGGCAATACACGGCTATGCGCGCCAAGCTGACGTCAGAACGGCGTGTCTATGTAATTATCTATTTAATGCTTAATTTCTTGAGGTACAGCTTTCTTCGCTATAGGTACAGTTTAAATACAGTTGTTTGGTGCAAAATTTTGTGAATATTCAAACGTCTCTAACGCCATCCTGACGGACACCCTGCGTGCTGGAGCCACCTCGACAGCCGCTCTGACGGCAAGAGGGCAGATGGTTTAACTCTGGTGCCATTGGATCGAGCGGGGTAAGAGCCTTTTGTACCACCCGATGCCACCTGTGTTAGCATGTTTGTCGCCTCACAATACATCTTGATCGTACCGTATGGGCGGCAGCATGAGCTGCTGAGCAGGCGGCAGTCCTACCGTGGAGCTGGAGACATCTGAGTGCTGGTATGCGAAGTCCGTTCTTCGCGCAGAGGTTATCCATCGTGAGAACGCGGCAAGTGTGATAGGTAACTTTTGCATCGGGAACGATGCGGGGTGGGTTGTTTGACCAATTTAAGTTCTTAGTTACGTGAGTTTGTTTAGCTGTGTGTGTGTGTTATTTTATATATGATCAAACGAGCTTCGAAAGCGAAGTTCTATCGATATTATATGACTCGCTTCATTGGAAGATATAATTATTAAGTTTACATTTTATTTTTTCGTGCAATATGTTGCCAGTAGATTAAATAAACTATAATAATGTAAACTTAATAGTTATATCGAACAATGAAGCGAGGAAATATAATTAAATATTGTATTTTATAAATTAGGAGAGTTTATGGAATATTGTCGACAAATGAGTGTAATTGTAGGTACTAAGCGGTTTTCAAATTGTATTTGCCTTGTAAAGGGCTATAAGTAGTTTTATTCATATAGATTATTAAAAATAGAAAATTGCTTTTAAATGTGCACTCAAGAAAAAATGTACCATATAATGCATGCACGGCATGCACACTTTAGTTTAAGGTACAGCGTGCAGCGGGGCAAATCTCGACTGTGAGGTGAGGCAAATGTAACTGGTCCATTCTTTTCATGTTTTACAATGTTTGCATTATTAAATAGTGTCCACCGGTTATATATGGTAGGCGTTTTCAGTGGAAACCTGTAGTCGCGTTAGAAAGAGACCAAAAGTAGCATAAATGTCACTCTCTATCTCTTCAACTATCTCTACTTGAAAAATCAGGTCAATTCGTCGCTCCGTTTTGCCGTGAAAGACGGACAAACAAACAGACACACACAACTTCCCATTTATAATATTGGTATGGATTAGTATGGATAGACCCATCCAGGTTAGTGAATGTGACCGATGGTTTACCCACTAAAACCCCTCGACTGCCATCTCAGGGCTAGAAGACGAGGTCACAAGCACGTTTCGGCACTCCTTTGCAACCTCGCCAACCATAAACACATCTGTGGAGGATTACATGCCCTCTGTATTACTACATAGCGGGATACAGATGCAGCGTGCTGGCCGCCCCAGGGATGTAGACGGCAGACGACCCCGAGTGAAACCTTTAAGGGTGTTCATACGCCAGTCGCCGCCGCCCCACTCTGAGAATGCTCTCCTGTGGCAAGCATATTACAATACGAGGGAAACCAGGGAAAGAGATTAATTCAATAAAATATATAAAGAGATACTGTTGTATTATTTCAGTGGGCAAAGTTGTATTTTAACGCTGTGTGTGGAATTGAAAAACGAGCAAGTGAAAGGATTCTATAGTTGAACCACGAGCGAAGCAAGTGGTTCGAGAATAGAATCCTGAACTTGCGAGTATTTTAACACACGAGAAGTAAAATACATTTAGACCCGTGTAGGTATAAAACACAAAACTTTTCCCCTCACTATAGCAAGGGAACTACAACGCAAAAAATGCGTTTATCACTGCTTCCAGTAGTTCCACAAAAGGAAAATCATCTTTATTACTAGATTCACTTACTTTTATAAATTTTAAAGCAGTTGATTTGACTTTATTTTAAGGTCAAATTACTTTACCCACTAGTTGATAAAATGTTTTTTTACCCGCTCGTATAAAAGGACAAAACACGTGTTTCCGAGCTAGTGAGGGGAAAAAGTAATTATATGTAGTAGGTATATTATGTAGGTACTTAACGCTTCTGTGTTTGATAAGGATCCTAACATAAGGCGTTGGACTTTAAAATAATATATCAAAGTTAATTGTTTTATGACAATTTTTTGACAGACAGGCGAAGGGTTAAGTTCACAAGGCCTAATTCAGAATATTGACAATAAGATGCAACGGAGGTTATCTTGGTCAGTCATACAGTAATCTAATATTTTCATCACAGTTGCTCGGTAAGTGTGTCATTGTTCCCAAAGGTAGCGGGAGTAGCAGAAAAGTAATTTTCCCAAGGGAGTTATGAAATTTCGAATGCCACTAGTTTGTTCTTTAGTTTTTACTGCACAAGTGTGATGAAAAACAATGTAACTCGAAGCGTAATAATATCGCAAATTAGTCTTGGAATCGCTCCAGTAGGCTGTTGTAATTTCATCATACTGTCGTTTGCAATATTTAGATTACGCCCCGAGTTTCACAATCTACTACTGAAGGCTGAGAAGGCAAATTGACAGGATATGAGTTAGAATTTATAGGTTTACCGAAATGAGGTATTTTATAAAACTTCATCTGAAATTCGTACGAATTGTAAAAAAAAAATAGTTACTCAATATTCATTATAATAAAATTAACCTGTATGGTCTTTCATGGAATGTTTTTACAAGCAGTAACACCGATAGGTTTTTTATTTATTATAATCCGACTAAATTATATTTTAGCAACGTCACCATATTTAACAAAATAAATCAAGACATTTCTCAACCTGTATAATTTTGACGTATAAATCCGGGTCGCCTGTACTGCAATGAAGCATTCATGTGGTAACACCTAACAAGGAGCAGTAAATAATAAAGACTGATATATAGGTAGATGATACTGACGGATAGCAGTGTTGTTTGTAGAATCTTTATTAATTATATTAATACTAGCTGTTGCCCGCGTTAGAAAAAGACAAAAAGTAGCCTATGTCCCTCTCCATCCCTTCAACTATCTCCACCTAAAACATCACGTCAATTCGTCGCTCCGTTTTGCCGTGAAAGATGGACAAACACACTTTCCCATAATTATATAATTTTAGTATAAGAATTACTCGGTACTGTCAATAAATTGAATAGCATTAACCCTTTAAACATGTTTAAAACGTTATAGTTAATTAATAAACTGTATATACACACACACACACACACACACACACACACACACACACACACACACATAATACATAATTTTGTTCATTATTACATCTATTCAAACTGTGTGAGCTTTCTTTGATATTGTCTAAAAATGTATAAAGAGTGACAGTCTTTATTGATAATTTCTCTTTGCACCAACTAATATAAACCGATCAATTAACGAATCAGCTATACCACCATATTTTGCAAACTAATTTATGACGTTTTGTAACCTTTATAATTTGGCAAATACATTCCGGTATGCAATCAGTTCATCCGTTCGGGAACTACGATGCCACAGACAGACACACACACACACACACACACACAGACAGACAGACAAACACACAGACAGATAAACAGACAGACAGACACGTGAAACTTATAACACACCCCGTCGTTTTTTCGTCGGGGGTTAAAAATGAAGTAAATGAACAGGAAGACAAGTGCTAATAAATATTTCACTGTTAAGTAACATTAAAATGGAATGACTCTCAAATAGCATTGAAATACGATACATAAATAATGTTTTAATATCTGGTTCTATTTTTAACCCCCGTCACAAAAACGAAGGTGTGTTATATTATATCACGTCTTTCGATAAAAAAAACTCTTATAAATACAAAAACAAAAAACTAAAACTTAATTTCTGGCCGGGATTCGAAACCTGACACCTGCGATCTATCTGCGAACATTAGACCGACCTCGTATGACTGAGCTAAGCGGAGTCGAAACGCGCGCGGCGAAATTGACGACCATATTTTATGTGTACTAACGCGAAAGAAAAACCCATGAAAACTCGAAAATTCGCGTTTTCCGGGATCTAAGGCTGAGACGCTAGATCGATTTTTCACCCCCGAAAACCCCCACATAACAAATTTCAGCGAAATCGTTAGAGCGGTTTCCGAGATCGTCGGTATACATATATAAATAAATAAATAAATAAATATACAAGAATTGCTCGTTTAAAAGTATAAGATATTTATAACTTACTCTTTTATTTACTTAGTTACTATAATGCTTGCATTACGTTCTTATGTTCTTATTCAATAATGAAAGTATTATTGAACATTTTTATTATTTGAAGATTTTCTTACAATTGCAACTTTTGTGTATTAACGTAGCAATAGGGTACATATTTTATGCTTTGTGAATAATTCGAATATCTATTTATTTAAATTAATAATTTAGAAAAAACTGTTTCTGCCTCGTAACATAAAATAATAAAAAATATATTTACTATTATAAAAGACACAAGTGCACACTTAGGCTTTTCGTATTCATTTTACACTGCGATATCTAAGAAATAAAAACACAAGTGCACAGTTGTGGCTCTGTCAGTGATCGACCTCGAAGCTGAAAAAGCACAATTGGGTAAGTTGTGTTTTTTTTCTTCGTTAAAGTTTGGTTCATCTCTTTATAGGGATTGATAAAGAACATAATTATAAATATAATAGTTATTTGTTATACAAGGGGGCAAAGTTGTATTTTAACGCCGAGTGTGGAATTGAAAAACGAGCAAGTGAAAGGAGTCCATAGTTGAACCACGAGCGAAGCGAGTGGTTCGAGAATAGAATCCTGAACTAGCGAGTTTTTAACACACGAGAAGTAAAATACATTTGCACCCGAGTGTAACACAAAACTTTTCCCCTCACTATAGCGAGGAAACTACAACGCAAAAAATGCGATTATCATTGCTTCCAGTAGTTCCACAGGTGGTAAATCATCTTTATTACTAAATTCACCACTTTTATCAATTTTGCAAGCAGTTAATTTGACTTTATTCAAGGTCAAATTACTTTACCCACTAGTGGATAAAATGCGTTTTTACCCGCTGGTATTAACATGTGTTTCTGAGCTAGTGAGGGGAAAATATAATTATTCAAAATTATAATATAAATCTCATCTCATCTCATCGTGCATGGAATTATAACACAAAACTAAATTAACCACATTTAGATTGCACTTACTTATAAAATAATAAGCAAAAGGCAAGTACAGGTTGTAACGGGTGTACTTACAGGCCATTACGGGGTCAAAATAATCTAGGCAGATTGTCGTACGTGTAGCAAAGAAAAAACCGGCCAAGTGCGAGTCGGACTCGCCCACCGAGGGTTCCGTACAAATTTCTTTCATACTCATATTCATTTATTTGTAACGCCATTTTACACGTCAAGATTTGATTTAAAAAAATAATATTCATACAAAAATAATACTTAGAGAATAAATAGACAGAAGATTGAAATTACAAAAAATTAGGCAATATTCACATAAAAAATGAACAAAAATATTTTTCTAATTAGGTAATAAAAAAATTGTCATATTTAAGTGTAGAACGGGTGCTCGACCAGCCAATTTTTTAAGCGATACTTAAAGTTCGACACACTAGGTGCTTCAACCACATATTGCGGCAATTTATTATAGACAGGCAGGCAGGGTCCATCAGACCTACCTACCTACTAACTTTCCGAGTGTTGTACTTGGAATACATGTTGTTAGTTTTGTCACAGAATATATAATAGTACAGTTTTGTATGCTGCCAAGTTCTGTCTTACATAAATGGCTACCTGAATTATAACTATTGCAGGCAGTGTAAGGATTCTTATTTTTTAAAGAGTTCTTTGGCCGAAGTGTGTACCTACAGGTCGTTTCTGACAGCTCGTTTCTGAAAGCAAAATTGGTCTCAAACCTTACTACTGTCAACTCTGCAATTCTCTATTATAACATTTATAACCTTGTGTGTTAATGTGTTTGTTGTCCCAAATAAATTAAACAAATTGAAACTGTTTCTTCCATGTCATCTGGATCAGATGTGACAACTGTATCTTAGACAATATCCTCCCCGCCGTTATCATCAGTGTCTTCCTTTATCCTGGGGGTGTCGTTGACTTTCGGTCCAGAGGTAGCGGGTTCAAACCCGGCTCTTACCAATGACTTTTTTCTGAACTTATGTGCGAAATGTCATTTGATATTTGCTAGTCACTGTTCGGTGAAGGAAAACATCGTGAGGAAACCGGACTAATTCCAATAAGTCCTAGCTTCGGGTTGGAAAGTCAGAAGGCAGTCGCTTTCGTAAAACTAGTGCCTACGCCAAATCTTGGGATTAGTTGTCAAAGTGGACCCCAGGCTCCCATGAGCCGTGGCAAATGCCGGGATAACGCAAGGAGGATGATGAATGGGGATGGGCACGGAACGAAAGCAACTTACTGATTCCTGTGCAAACCAAAGTAGGTACCAGCTGCTTCGGAAGAAATACTGAAGTTAATATTTTGCCGGTGCACTACAGATTGTAGTAGTGGTAGATGTGGGTGTGAGAAGGCCTTTATGTACAGCTAATTGTATTGTTACCTGTTGTGTGAATGCATTTATACAGCATCGTAATACAATCATGTTCATGAAATACATATTTTACACGTTTATCACATACATTTGTTGTTTAATTTCGTTTTGAAGTCGTATAATTGTTCAACAGTACATGACACAGAAGCATATGTCTACATATTATGAAAGGTATTTGAATGATCTACAAGATTTTTTAAGAAAACATTTGTCTAAGATAAATATTTTTCAAGATATGGAGCAATGTATGAAGCAAAAAGTGGGGGAAAACTATTTTTAAAAAATTAACAGTTTTTAGGACCTCATACCTAGATAATGGTTAAGAATAGAAAAAAAGTTTCCAGATCAAAGTTATAGAGAATTTTATAAGCTTTCGACGTGTAGTAAACCAGAATTTCGTATGACGCATAGTTTTTGAAATATGAGCAAAAAACCAAAAACTGGAACCTTTTTCATCACCCCTCTTCGAGCTCACGTCCAAAGTCCGAGGAATTTTAGTATGTATGTCTCCTGACTACCCCTAATAACATCCCATAGTGAAACTTTCTGCTTTCGGCCATTCCACCTAGACCCCCCTTTTGAGCATTCATTGACTGATCTACTAATAAAGAGTACTATCGTACAGTATGGCCACCCCCGCTCCCCGCTGAAAGTGCCGCCAACCCCCTCTCGGTTACCTTACAGTTACCGCCTGTCAATAACACGAACATTCGACCTGTCATATTTCACTCATACAAGCATAGTACGTTCACCTACACGAGCTAAGACTGTGTGCTAGGAATGCGCCTCTTTCAATATATTTGATCGCCAGTGTCCGAGGTGTGCTAAGAAGCAAAGAAGATCGCGTATTATAGACTCAAAGTAAAATGTGTAATCACAGTGCATAGACTGCCATCTCTCGACGTAGGCTTAAGACTTTTGAACCTCCGTTTTGACAATTTGGCCCATATTCTTAGCTTGATATGTTTTAAAATATCAAATATTAATATTAGCGCCATCTAGCTGAGCCCTTCTTCTGTGTGGTACTGAGGTAAGTACGTTTTTTTCTTAGACTTTATCTGTCTATACGGAGTTATATATGTCTTTGGCTAGAAGTATAGGTACTCTAATGAGCATTATTGTATTTAGCGCCGTCTCTCGGCAAAATTTACTAAGTAATTTACGCGACTTGAACTTGTGCGAACCTTTAGGCATGGAAAGTCACATGAAAAGTTGTCGAAACTAATAATAGATGGCGCTGCATTTGAATTTCTTGACTGATAACTCTAATACTAAATTGAATATACTCTAAGGTAGAGCAGAGTCTAACTGGGGAAGTACCTCCGCTTTACAAAAGACCGCAGTCAAGTAGCACTAGACCTTACTCAATGTTGTGTTCCTGCCGATAAGTAAGGCAGCCAGAGCTCAACGAGACAATAGATTGTCCTTTGAGTCGTCGGCACCCAGGCCCCTTCTAACTACAGGTTTGTACAAGTTTCTAATGAGTCGGCAACGCACATGTGCCACTCCTTGAGTGGCAGGCGTCCATAGGTTACAGTGACCGCTTTCCATCAGGTGGACCGTATGCCTGTTTGCCACCTACGTGGTACAAAAAAAACTCTCGACGAATTCACCTTAAACATTAAAAACTAAATCAAAATCGATTGATTCGTTCGGGAGCTATGATGCCACCTGGATGCCACAGACAGACAGACAGACATGTCAAGCGTCAAACCTATTATTATTATAACACTCCGTCGTTTTTGCGTTGGTGGTTAAAAACAAGAAACCTCCTTCAAAACTATAATAAAACACAAGTTTCTATGAAAATTGGTCAAGTGCGAGTCGGATTTCGACATTTCCATACAAACAGGTCATGAGCGCCTGACGAGATGTAATGGCAACGTACACAAAATTTCGAATTTTCAATTTCGTATAATTCGGAAACGATAAGAGATAGAGCAAAATGGACTTCAGATTTTGGTTGTCGGTGGCACAATTTTTTTGTTTTCGTATATATACTCGTACACTTTTTTTTGGACCTATGTGGGCAATATTATGGTCAGTGAAGTTCTAAACGGTCTTAAGCGCCTCCTTTTTAGTAGGAACTTAAGTCATTTTGGAAAATTTTTTTTTTTTTAACAATTTCTGAAACAAAACGAAACAGAAATTAATTTCTTTTGTACCTGTCCAACGCGCCTACACAATTTTAAGACGTTTAGTAACTACTTGCAGCGGCAGTGAGTGAAATTCGTAATCTAAGTTTTTTTCTCTTAAGTTCGACTTACGCTTGACTGTAGATTTCTAATAGGTTTTCCTGTAATCTACAGGTAGAGGGCTATCTCGTGTATTTTTTTTTAAATTTTACGCTAAGTATAAAACTCCCGTGAGACTCATACATATTTAAAAATATTTTAAGCGGGTTACTCACGTATTAAGTCGATATAGCGTTCGACATGTTTCGGCTCAATTTCGAGAAATTAGTCGTCATCCTAATTTCAATCGTGACAGTGGTTGGTCGGTGCCACCGAGTTGGAAAACAGTTCTAGGCACTACGTCGGTCCCCAGTGTAAACGCACCCTTAACAAGTGACGTAATAAGTGTTGTGTGCAATCCTGCTTTTGACAAAAGTAACATAGTGGGTAGCTCCGATCTCGCCACGGTGACGTCGCCCGCGCCGCCGACCCCCCCTGCGCCTGTCCTCAGCAGCCGCGCGCACCGAGCAAGCGCCCGCAGTATGCGTCGCGCTCTCGACATGTAAAGGCGGGGTGTCGCTACTCTTGAGAAAGGCTCTCGAAATTGAGCCGAAACATGTCGAACGCTATATCGACTTAATACGTGAGTAACCCGCTTAAAATATTTTTAAATATTTACGCTAAGTAGTTTCGGAGATAAGGGGGGGGGATGGTCATTTTTTGCTTATTTTCTTAAATTACTTCTAAATTACCGAAACAAAAAATATATATTTCAGATGCTGGTAAAATGCTCTTTCATTTGATATGTAACACAATATAGTTTTAATAACTTTGATTTTTAATTTTCAATTTTACCCCCCAAAAGTGACCCCTGTGATTAAATTTCATTTAATTAAATTACATGTCCGTCTTTGGGCCACAGGTTTACATATGTGTGCCAAATTTCAAGTAAATCGGTCCAGTAGTTTCGGAGAAATCGGCTGTGATAGAGGGACAGACAGACACGCGAGTGATCCTATAAGGGTTCCGTTTTTCCTCTTTGAGGTACGGAACCCTAAAAAGGGAATGTTATGCCCTCAGCAGACAAAGTGTAAAGAATTTTAGAGCAGGTTACCTGGGACCAAAGGAATTCAGAAATAGCTATGAAAAATCTTAAGATTCTAGGGGATAATTGCATAGAAGATCCTCATTGGTCAAAGAGTATCCGAAATAAACCCTACAGATATAAACTAAAAGAAAACACCTCACTGATCTCACTGATTAATAAAAATTGAACCGTACATCAAGATTGCCCTGCCGCATCATTTTCATTATTTTGTGTCATCTGTTTGGTAGTATAATTATGTAACAAACTATTATATGTTTATAACTAACTAACTAACTATTGTGGCTCAGTGATCCAAAGTGAATCTTGGCCTCCGAAACGAGAGATCGCCACCTGTCCCGATCCTGCGCAGCCTCTTGCCAGTCTCTGACTTGAAGCCGACGCAGATCCTCCACCACACTGTCCTCCCAGCGGTACCTGGGTCGACCCGCCGGTCGCCGGGCGCCGATTATATGTTTATAAACTACATAAATGTGGCTTTTTGCTGTTGTGTTGTGTGACTGTTGCACATAATGAAATAGATAAGATATTTGACAAAAAAGTATCCCCTTTTTTATTGCGGTGTTTTTTTTTTACGTTTAGAATAGGTACAATAAGTCCTTAATTTATGCGAAAATTATAACTTTATTACTTGCTCTATTGCGTAATGTTTTAGAGAAGTGTGATTTCAAAGGAAGTTCGGAAAGCGCCGTATCTCATCTCAAATGCAGAAAGGCTCTCGATGCCTCCCGGTTCGAATCTACGCAAAACTATATAAACGCTACAGTCCCGGGTTCGAATCCCGGTAAGGGCATTTATTTGTGTGATGATGATATTTGTTCCTGAGTCATGGGTGTTTTCTATGTATATGTATAAGCGTATATATTATACATATCGTTGCCTGCCCACAAGACAATCTATCTTGGGCTTACCGTGGGACTCCATCAATCTTTGTAAGAATGTCCTATAATATTTATTATATTATTTTATTTCTTCTATTTTAACACCAACCAAGGAACAACTATGCCAAGTTTCAGAGCTTAATCAAAAAGTGCTTTGCAATAGCATGCCTACTAATACGAAGCAGACAGGAGTAATAAATACGTACGACGTACGCGCTACTTATTCCAGACGAAAGTAATCGATCGAGCCTCGCGCGCCGAAAAATCCGACCAAAATCTGCACTTGAGGGGCGCGGAGTGGGCTCCCTACTAGCCTGATAAAGCATAAATGACTGTCGCTTTTAAGAAATAAACCACAAGTTCCCTTTTTTGAAACCGTCGCTAAGCAGGAAAAGCATAAAAAAGAGTCAAACCAGTTAGAAAAGACATAACGTGCAAGTTGTGTTATTTTACATTCCGAGAGGTAAATACAATTCTAATGTAATACTAACCTTAATAAACACATAATGTACATTTATGGCTTTTTTGCATAGAAATTGAATAAAACGACAATATATGGGTTTTCTTCTTCTGAATTGAACGTTGGACTTGAGAGTAAGGTATGAGTAAAATATCACAAGAGCATCACTTAGTACCTTTCTGTCTATGAATATACACTTATGCTTTTTCTTTGCCAAAAATGAGGTAGTTTTAAAGAAATAGCATGCAGTTATGCTTGTCTAAATCGTGATTGTAAGAGATATCGCTACAGCGACTAGATAGAAAAATCACATTTCTCTTCCTGATGTCGGGTGTCAATAACTCAATTTCGTAAAAAATGTCAGTTATGGTTTTTCTCCTTCAGACGGCAGAACTAATAAAGAACCCTGTGGGCTTGAAGCAATTATCTCTGGGGAAGGATGTTCGCGTGAGTCTTAAATATTTTCTGTCTTGGAGTTATTTTTATCTTTACGTAGGTAAAAGCAATATTTACTTCTTTTCATTCTATAAAAATAATAGGTATGTTTGTTGACTCAATAGGATGCCTGAATATTATGTTATGTCTTACATTGCTGTCACCTCGTTAGTAGAATTAGCAAACTCAATTAGGGTGCATTGGGGTATTCGAAAGTCATATAAAAATCACCATTATTTCATATCAAGATTCCCCATTCATAATTACCCGAGCATTTCTGTGCTTCGAAATTACCCCAATTTACCCTACTATTTTATTTTTTTTATGATAAAGGAAGTAAACAAGCAGACAAATCTCTAGATGGATGGACCTGCAATACTAGATTGTATGTATATGTTTTGCAGGCCTTTAAAATAAGAAAAATGAGTGCCATTAGTTTTTGACGATTTAGATAACGTTTTGATAACTACCGATTTGATAGTGTAAACGTCACAAAAAATAAAAGTCATTGTATGAAGAAATTAAAGAGCACCCCTGAATTATTACATACTAAGTACAGCAAAAATTTATCGAGTAGCGTATTCTAAAACGTCAAAAAGTTATCCATACTAATATTAAAGCTAAATGGAAAAGTGTGTGGGTCTGTTTTTTTTTGCCCGTCTTTCACGGCAAAACGGAGTGACTAATTGACATGATTTTTTTAAGTGGAGGTAGTTGAAGGGATGGAGAGTGGCATAGGCTACTTTTGTCTCTTTCTAACGCGAGCGAAGCCGCGGGCAAAAGCTAGTAATAAAATGAATCGCTTACCATCAGGCGGACCGTTTAGGTACCTGTTTGCCACGGTCGTGTTATAAAAAAAGATAAAAAGACAAAAATTGGATATTTTATTTACTTAAGTACATACTTGATCACAACTAGAATTTTCATGTTTTTTGCTATAATATACCTACGTTTGTCTAGACATCAGGCGTTACACACAGAAGAAAATAATCGATATACCGTAGGTTTTTAAATAAGACGCTCTAATTGACTGAACCTTCCGCTGTAGGTTTCCAATAAACAATTTATTATCCAACGATATTTCTAATTTATCGCTCAGACCTAAGGTCATTTGCAAAATTTATAGCGGCTATTTGTCACAAGCGCGCGATGTATTTCGATTTGTAGGTGTCAATAATTTGTGCAACAATTCATTTGGTAAATTATCGCTTTTGTTTGAAACAAGTTGGTCTGGTCCTAAGATAACGAAGGTAAATGGCGATTGGGGTGGATAAATGGGACCGCAATTGCCATCTTGAGAACAGTCGTTATTGTTCTTCATTTGTTCTCACTTTTGATATAATTGGTCGTTACAGTTGCCAACTTAAGCAATGTTTGATTAAGCAATGACAAAAATGAGAATGACCTAATTTGTAAAAGTGTTCTTAAATCGGTGTCAACATTAGATTACACAACCTACCAAAGTAGTAGCTCAACAAACAATTGGTAAAGTGAGCTGCAAAAGTGCTTGGCGAATTTATAAATGAATTCTATAAGAACACGTCAGAATATAGGATATAGTTTTCGTTTGATATCGTGTCCATATCTAATATTTAAATAAGAATGATCAAAGGTTACCCAGTCCAACAATAGTTCCTATATTATCTTATTTACTTGTCATCTTGTAGAATAATAAAGCGTTAAAGACAAACATTTGTCCAACAACTTGAGTTAAATAGGTCGGAGTGTGTTTTAAATAAATTTAAAGTAAACTTCATGCATTATCATATAAATTACGCTGCATAAACAAGCGAGCCTAAGCAGCGAAGGTAACATTTATTTACTACATAAAATGCATCCAACATCCCTTAAGGCCTGTGATACACTATAAGCTTACCTAACTAACGGATCTAAGTAGAGATATAAAGTTGAATATCGTTATCTCATTCTTGCAAATCGCTTTGTCCCTTTTTAAGAATTTGTATTTTATCAGTATTTGTATTTTTCCAGACTCTGGATCACAAGAAAATTTCATTCAAATTAAAAGACTGTATTCTAACAAGGTTAAAAATGAATACCAAAGATTCTTTCAATTACATGACTACGGTTAAGGTATTTAAGATCGACACGGGCAAAGTGCCTAAAATATCGAAATACGCCGATATAAATATACTAAGGAAATATTTACAAAATTATTTTTGGCACTTCGCAACCCCAGCCGTGTGCTTGATTTGAGTAACTACGAAAGTGCCAGATATCAAGTTCTAATTTCTCGCTGCGATCCTCAATCTGACGTTTATTACCAACTATGCGTGATTGCAGAGGGATAGATATAATCGACGTTATAAATGATCCGCCGGCGAATTCAGAATAACATTGAATATGAATTCAGAATGTAAAAAAAAGATAAAACTCACATAAGAAGCACTTCAACAAGATGGCATTTAATTCACGTCCATTCTTGTCGATATGCCGTTGCTGCCGATCACTGAACATACCTTAAATACTCGCCAAGCGACTGGTATAACACTGCTCTATCCACAATATTCTTGCGTTCTCGAGCCGAGGATAGGGTAAACAGTGAAGCTAATTACAAGACGCCGGACTCGTTACCAGAATAAACACTCGTGCAAACCGGGGATGAATGAAAAACTTGAAAAACTATGTATTAAAGATGTTATGGCTTTAAATATTTCCCCATCATTCATAAACGTTCACTAAAGTTAACAAGTCGATAATAGTACATTACGATACAAGTGCGTAAAAAAGGAAGTTCGAAACGAGTGGCGATAAATTAAAACACGACCGAAGGGAGTGTTTTAAATCGACACGAGTTACGAATTTCCTTTTTGCACGTGTATCGTACGACGTTTTTCAGTACAGATGAGCCTTCAAAGTTTCGACTAGTGCGTAAAAAATGTAAAAGTGTAAATTGGAAGGCACATGTTGATAAAGTATCGATGAAAATATCAAAATTTACATATGCTCTATCCCATTTAAAGAAATGTACAAACTTAAAAGCTGCAACTAACGCCTACTATGCCTATGCCCATTCTTGGTTATCATATGGAATTATCCTATGGGGGAATAGCACAAATGTAGAGTCACTATTCCTGTTACAAAAAAGGTGCATAAGAATATTAGCAAATATAAATCAAGAAGAGAGTTGCCTACCTTATTTCAAAAAAAATGAATATTTTAACACTTACCTCTTTGTATATTTTCGAATTATGTAAGTTTGTTAAAAAACAAAATCAATTATTTGAGCGTACACGAGACAATTTTCCCAGAAATCAAAACCTAAGGAAAAGAAATAAACTAGCTAGTACTTTTACAAACTTAAAAATAGTAAATTCTGGCCCGAATCATATGGCAGTAACAGTGTACAACAACATTCCTTTAGAACTCAAACAGATATAGAAAGAGTTAATATTCTATTCGAAACTCAAAAAGTTTCTGATTGAAAACTCTTTTTATAATATAAAGGAGTATCTTACTAATACGTTTTAATATTTTACTGTGTGCTAGTTTTTAAGTCCTAGTCTGTAAGTGCTTACATTGCTGTGCCCTAACGGGGTTTATGCTGGAACCTAAATATGTGTTATAAAATCTTGTAAAACCCATAAAAGCAATAAATGAATTATGAATGAACGAATGAATGAAAAAAACACCATCTGTACTGAAAAAATAGTTTTACTGAAAAACGTCGTACGATACACGTGCGAAAAAGAAATTCGAAACTCGTGGCGATAAATTAAAACACTCCCTTCGGTCGTGTTTTAATTTATCGCCACTCGTTTCGAACTTCCTTTTTTACGCACTTGTATCGTAATGTACTATTTCATCATATTTGCTGTTTAAAGATCTCATTGCATCTACGACAATCTACGTGTACTGAAGAATAATATACTATTTTGTTCCCAAGGGAGTAATGGATTAAATTTAAAAAAATAATACTATCCCCCGTACACTACTTCAGGCAGAGGATGTTTTAATCGTCCAAGGATTTTTATTGCACAAGTAAAATTTGACTATTCAGCTATAAA
This sequence comes from Leguminivora glycinivorella, assembly GCF_023078275.1. Taxonomy (NCBI): domain Eukaryota; kingdom Metazoa; phylum Arthropoda; class Insecta; order Lepidoptera; family Tortricidae; genus Leguminivora; species Leguminivora glycinivorella. The sequence goes on from NC_062978.1 coordinate 11,507,382, forward strand.
AAAATATTATACGGTATGAAAAATGCATTCTATTTATGTTTTACAATTATTTCGTGTGTTTTTCATTTATTTAGTAAATTTTACTCTGATAAATTGTTATATATATATCTGGCAGCATAACATATCACACGAACTAAACGCACTTCTTGGCATTATCTGTATTAGACTGATTAAAAAATGAAATTTCGACATTTGATAATCGTTTTTGGCGGACACTCATAATTATTTTAGATTGTATGTTTTGTTGGACATTGTATTTAATTTGTATGCAGTATTTATTTGTGTTAAAAAGTGTAGTAAAAAATAATGGATTTATATGAATATTTATATGGAAGAATCCGATATAGGTGAAAATACACTACTAGACTGATCGCAACGCTGCTGTTGAAGATTTTGACTTATGATTTTTTTCCTATGTGTTTTGTTCTCAAATGTGACGAAAAACTTTGTGTGTAACTCAGAAGTTAAGGATATTAAAAACCTCTTACCTCCCTTGTTGCACAATGTACTACATATTGTCCTTTTTCATGACACCAATACGTCGGAAAGGGGCAAACGATTTTTATCGGCTTGATAACTTTAGTGAACCTTTATGAATAACGAAAAAAAAAAGACTTAAATACTGGACTTTCCTTACCATTATGTCTCAATTGCAACATTCCGTGTTTGGGGACGCTTTTAACTTTATCCGTACATTTTCCTTGCCGTTATCTCTATCGATTAACGCATTTTGAACTCATGGCAGCTACAAAAGTACGAGTAGGTAAAAGTTCGATTAAAAGCTTTTAAATATTAACCGAATTTCAAAATGCACTTCAAATACTCTATTATTGAAAGAATATTAAGAAACAGGGTGGAGGATGGAAACAATGGGTTTATTTTAACTAGCTTTATTTTAATGAATATGGAGAATACATGTAGCAGCTATACTCATTCCATTATCTTTTTGTCGACTGTTTTACTCGGAAGTATGCCTAGACTTGTAGCCGGCTAGCAGCGGAGAAATAAAACTAAGGTTCATCTTATAAACAGTAATAATATAATGTAAAAAATAATTTATACAGTAAAATAAGAAATATCTGTCAGTACGCGAGAAATATAAATATCGTCACTGGCCTTTAGGATCCCGGGAATCACTCTTCGTCGGGTTTCACGACGTAGGTACATCGACCGCGGGTCTTCACTTGAATACGGCGAGCGACGTACAGCGGAGCCCAGCGGAAGAACTCAGCAAACCTCTTGCGTCAATGGATATTGACTTATTGATCCTCTTTAGGTTAAATGTAGAGTAAAAGGCTGCATAAGAGGCAGCCTAAATACACTGTTTTTTGATACAGTCACAAATCATATTTTTAATATAATAATTAATTTCAAGTATTAATTTAGTAGCACAATTCCCTTCCAGAGAAGTGAAAATTTTTCCCTCCGAAAAACAAAAGACGCGCGACAAGCTAACATTTTTTTTGCAGCGGCCAGTATGCGCGGCGACTGCAACATGCAGGTTTGCCATGTTACAGACTAAAAAACAGGTTTACTTTTATCAAAAAACGTGCGTAATATTTCCTCACACGTTGGGGTTGGAATGAAAAAAAATATCAGCCCCCAAAGTTAATATTTTTTTTTCCATTTTTTATTTTTGCACTTTGTTTTTTATATTTTTACCTAGTGCTTTTTGAAACTTCGAAGTTCCTAGTTGACTTAAAAACAGGTTTACTTTCACGTGCGTAATATTTCCTAAAAGTTAATATTTTTTATATTTTTACCTTTTTGAAACTTCGAAGTTTGTTTTTTTTTCCTGTAATGGCGAAAAACCGATACTGACCTACGAGTATAATATTTATAGACAAATTATAAAATCTTACAGCCTACATTCTAACACCATTCCCACTAGGAGGTATGTAAGTAGTATAGGTATAGTTTTATGGGTAGCATTGTGATCGTAATTCATTAACAAACTGAAGTTTATAACATGGCTACAATATTTAAATGTATAAAAAGTGGAACTCTTATTTAGAGAGAGAGCGAGACAGAGAGTAAATAAATATCGGTTTGTATGAAAAATCCATTTAAGGGTAAACATTCAGTGCATTATTTATGGCATCCGCTTCGTAAATTTAGTTAAAAATTGCGAGTGGAGGCGCTAAAATGATTGCTATGTTCGTAGTACGAGCCAACCTGATTACAGCAACAGTAACTAACTTATCCTTGTATAATACCCGCTTGAAATTACTTTGTAGGTATGGGATATCAGATGCAATGCGCGTTGCTACCGCCGGCTGGAGTTCTCATTTAATTTTACTAACCTTATAGGCAAGATTGTTAATATTAGGGATTATACTTGTAATGTGTAATTATTTGGTACTATCTTTTGCCCGCGGCTTCGCTCGCATTTAATTCGAAAATTGGAATGCTCCATACAAACGTACCCCCCCCCCCATTTTTGGGAAGTGGGGGGTTAGAAAGAGTTACGTTATTTGCTTATTTTTGTGCCATACAATTAAAAAACATAGCCTGATACGATATATTAAGGCTGCTTTAAAAAAAAAACGTCAAAAGAATGTAAAATTGATAGTTTTAGTCGGTGAAATACTACACTTTCAGTTATCCAATAGATTTATTTAATTCAAGTTCCAGTTAGAGCATCTTATTATCTTGATTTTTATAAGACTGGATTTTTGAAAACTAACTCACTAAATTAATTATGAATTTTTCTCTAATGCACGTTTAGAAAAACGCACGTATAGAGCTGAATCAGTCGATCTTATTTGTAAAATTTGGACAATTTTGAATATTAAAACGGGTAAATTTATAATTCGTATATCCTGTACAACAATCATTTCAGACTAGATTTTTATTTTAAGTTTTTGAAAAAGAGTAAACTAGCCTAAGGCGAATTCAATTTTTTTCAGAAATTACCTAAAATTAAGTGACAATTTCATTGAAAATCTACATCACATCGAAGTAAGTTTTGCACTAAATTAATCTGCAACGTTTACTTAAATTGCTGTTATACCTTAGTGATTATAAATTGCTATTATTGATTTTTGCCAATTTTTTGAAAACGAGCCTTCACCGGTACAATTATTACCACTTTTGGACATTTTCTCATATTTTGTTAGACCAAGTAGAAAAACTCCTATAATGTGATATATATTTATAAACTACTCGCAAAGCCCTTTAATTTGATACCACACACAGTATGATCGAGCGCTCGGTTGCGATTTCACTATTTTTAACACGAAAGCCCTCTTAAGTCAGGTAAATATCTTGGATAGTGGTATTTTTGAAGTATTATAGGCGTCTTCCTTAAAATTAAATTATTTACCTCACAAACTCGAAACGTTTCAACATGATACATTACTCAGAAGATTGCTTCACCTGTCAATCAATCAACGTTTACTTAAGTATAAAGTTGAAAACGTTAAAATTGACAAGATTTCCTAAGTGTAATTCCCAAGGATACGTCTAAGAAGTTACATTAACGCAAATTTGGTAAAACATACCTGAAACAAAGTTACAATTTTTGCTTCCTTTATTTATGTTTTAACTTTTATTTATATCGGAGATAGGTAGTCACGACAGGTAAGGTGGTCCTTGTACAGTTGGTGAAGTTTTAATCCAAGCCGCCGTCGGCAATCGGGCGGTAAGTCGTTTTAAATTAAAAGTTGTCGACGATCCTGATCCGCCGGATTTACAGACAGGTATAGAGGCACTCCTTAAAAAACGGTCCAGTCTTTGCGTGCATTAATCAAGAACCTTTTTGTTTTCCATTTTATTTATTTATTTAAACAAATACACTGAGAGGAATTTGCATTGTGAATTTAACAAGTTCGACTTGTTGCGATTTATCCGTTTGAATCAGCCAAACGTATGTTTAAAACAATATGTGTCAGGTTGTTTTTATAAAATCGACTTGTTGATTCAAATATATTGCCGATTCAAATGACAAGTAGCTTGTTGTTTGAACCAAAGAGCACGTAGGCGCTATTTTAACCAAAAAACTTGTTGAACGAACATGAAAACTGGTTGTATTTTCTCTCAGTGTAACTAATCACATTATTTCTAATACATAAAATTATAAAATACTAGCTTTTGCCCGCGGCTTCGCACGCGTTAGAAGAGACAAAAAGTAGCCTATGTCACTCTCCATCCCTTCAAGGGCGACTGGTCTGGCGTAGTTGGTAGTGGCCCTGCCTGCTAAGCCGCAGTGCCGGGTTCGAATCCCGGTAAAGGCATTTATTTGTGTGATGAACACAGATATTTGTTCCTGAGTCATGGATGTTTTCTATTTATATAAGTATGTATTTATCTACAGCGTGTGGATTCCATACGGGCGAATAATTTATCCAGTTATAGTATCTGATCATACGAATCGTACAGGATAATCATTTGATTAAAACGTGTTATTAATTTTATTAAGAGTAATTATTTTTTTAAATCTAACCAAGCGGCAATGTACGCCGTCTAATTTTATCTTACATGACATAAACGTCATTTCATGATGACGTTTAGGTAGATACGCTAATTGATGTGGACATAATACATTGCGTGCTGAATTATTATGTATGAAAAAAAAATCACATTTATTATAAAAAAAAAAAACATGTAGTTAGGCTCCTTGGGTCCGATACTAATCGTTATTAAGATATTCGCCCGTATGGAATACACACGCTGTATATAAGTATGTATATCGTCGCCTAGCACCCATAGTACCTACAAGCTTTGCTTAGTTTGGGGCTAGGTTGATCTGTGTAAGGTGTCCCCCAAAATTTATTTTTTATTTTATTTTATAACTATCCCCACTTAAAAAATGACGTCAATTCGTCGCTCCGTTTTGCAGTGAAAGACGGACAAACAAACAGACAGTCACACTTTTCCATTTATAATATTAGTATGGAATAAACTTAATAAGGAATATGTATATACAATAAGAATAAAAGAGTAATCTATTTCCTAGCTTAAAATTAACTTATAAGTAAAAAATGCTCCCCAAGTCGTCACTGTGTGTTATGGTGCCCAGAAGGCTGGCAGCGTTACCCCTTTGGATGGCCAGACTTAACCTTTGGCCGAAGTAGCTGCCAGCTCTCTGGTCACCAGAGGCATCCACCGGGCGCTGGAATATCTCTTCCATTTCATTGTGATTGTAATACGAGTAACATCACATTATTGTGTAGGTACTGTAATTTGGAAGTTTTAAATTGTGCTGCCGGTCTAAGCAGAATCAATGGTCTCAAAAGCTGCGTGTATTATAAGCTGCGTGTGTATTGCTTATTAGTTTGAAAAGAAAGTTCCGATGACTTGCATATTTTAATGTTAAGTAATAAGTAATACAAGCCATTTGTTGAAACTGTTTAAGAATCCAGTAAACGCTCTCAAATAAATTCAAAATAATATATGTAATATAATGAAATAGATGCATTTAATGTAGCTTTCTTTCGGGAGGCGGAGGTTTACATGACGTAAAAACCTATTATAATCCCATGATGTTATTGGTGCGATATGCTGATATAGCAGGGGCCAATTTCTCGAAGCTACAAGTTACAATTTACAAGTGGTTGTCAATATGACAAGTTGGAAAGAGACTTCCGCTTGTAACTTGTAGCTTTCAGTTTTGAGAAATGGGCCCCAGATCTGATTTGTCAATATCTACGTACTCATTCGACAGAAATAACCAAGATCAACTCGATACAGTAAAAGCACTATTTCATATAAAAATCTAGGTATGAAGCGTGTAGGTAATGTGTAGGTAGTGCCTTGTTAAAAAGACAAGATTTATCAGATAAATAATTAAACGTGCCTTTAATAATTTTTGTCTTGCATATACAACTTCGGCTTTATAAAGAACACTCTTGAGCTCTTCTTTAGTTTATAATACCTTGTGCTCTTGCTCACCTAGTCTTAGAATATCAAAAGTACCCTAGTCGTCTGGAACTCTGGAGTTGCAAGTTTTAATCCTTGAGCCACAGATCTGCACAAATCCTTCTAAATTAAAACTAGCTTCAACGCGCGCGGTATCTTAAGGTACGGCTCTATGGAACTAGAAAAACCTATACAAGATTTTTTCCTTTTAATTCATTTTATGATACATTTATGATTTTTATGAATAACTAACACACCGATCTAACACATTTGCCATGTCGCTTGTAGAATGTTTAGGGTTGCTAGGTTCGCGCTACAGCTAAGGAGAGCATGAGTCTCGCTTTGGCAACTTCATCGAAAAGCAAGTGGAATATATATATATATATAAAAAACTCGCGACTCTTCCTATTTTTCGCTGAATCCCAATAACAAAAGTATTTTGATAGTCGTCTATAAATTAAAAGGTGATTTTTTAAAGCTTTGGTTTAAAAAAATAAAACACTAAGGAAATGGCTGTTTGAACAATGCTTTTATAGTATCAATGACTATATTGCTCATGAAAATTGTAATGATGATTATACAAACGCACACAGTTGTATTCTGTACTTTTATTTTTTATTATTGTTTGTTTGTTTTTTTTCTGTCTTTTATTCATTTTATTGCTGTCTCTTTTTATTATGTTGCGATTAATTTGTGTGTCTCCTTTAATCTGTATATTGTGTGTGTTTGCAGTTTGCCAAATAAATGATTTATCTATCTATCTATCAAATTGTACATAATAGGTGATGTGAACTTTACTATAAGATTCGTTTTAATAATTTTCAATTTACCTTTGTATGTACATCACTGTAAATAGCTTTAAAAGTAAGGTACAATAATTTATGTTTGCTATCTTCTAATTCTGTGTCGTAGAGATTTTTATTTTCTGTATATTTAATTCATGTCAACATAATTATACATTTGCATGCTGTTTTTAACAGCTGAAGAAGGTGGAACTATTTTATACTATTTAAAAAGACGCTATGTACCCTTTTTCTGCAAATAAAAGATTTCTATTTCTATTTCTATTTCTAAATTGTCAATAGTGGTTGCATTGATTTTCAATTCGGCTATTGGCAGAATATATATTTTTGTTTGTACGCTTTTCCACTTCACAATCACAAAACACAACAGCGTTTGCAATTTCAATAAATCGAAAAAATATTTGTCAGTTCGCAAATCTACCTGTGCCCGCTACGTCCATTTTCGTGTAATGGGTTAAACTTTATTTAGCTTAAGTAAAGTCACAAAAAGGTATTAAAATTAGAATTTCTGATGTCTGAGGCGAGCGAGCCATGGACCCCTTGTGACTGTAACATGAGGTATAAGGTACATACCTATTTTTATATATTTTTTTTTTATTATAAATGGGCTTACTCTTGGCCACAGACTAGCCAAAGGCAAAGATGTGACCTACGATGGAGTGAGCTCGTTAAAACCAAATCAACAGTACGACTAATGTTATTATATATTTCTTTATTATATATTTCTAATAATATTTATTTAATTTTTAAGTGGTAAACCTTTAAAAGAAACATCCTATTTAATGTGACTTACGACCTTAAATGGTACCTACACTGTTAACACTTAAGTAAGTACTCTTGATTAGTTAGAACTGATGTGGATTTTTGGTCTCTTTTAACACCTGACCAATGCACTAACCAATGCATTTTTCTATTCATTTAGGCCCACTTGCACCAACCACTTAACTCAGGGTTAGCGGGCTGTCATCTGTCAAATTCCATATAAAATTATGGGTTAACCACAGAGAACCTCCTATAGAGTAGCAATCTTGTATATTTTGTTCGCGATACGAGTCACCAGTGCCAGGGGTGCGAGGAGCGGGCGGGGAATGTGTTAAGCGCGCTTAATTGGCCGTTTCAAGGACGGCGGGCAGTCGCGCCAGATGAAAGGGACTGTCCCTCTACTGACGCGTAAGTGGCCAATGTAAGTTGACCTATGCCGGCTCTGAATAAATTATAAATATGACTTTTATGTGGAATGTAATGACGTCTGTTTTTAAATTTGAGCTCCTTGTTACCTTTCCACACCATTTCACACTACAGGTGGACATCTTTAAGGCATCAAAATACCCTTTTTCAATTTTTTTATTGCGAAAAACACGCGCTGCTTTCGGGTCTGTTACTTGGTCGCTACTGATCGGGCACGGCGAGCGCCCGCGCTTATATCAGTGCAAATACTAGGAAGGCTGGCGACCGCGAGTCGTCTTGTAATGTATGTCTATAGGGGTTGGTCTGTGGGATTAACCCTCGGGTTAACTCTCCATTTTAGTTGGTGCAATGCAAGTAACCCTGAGTTAAGTGGTTGGAGCAAGTGGGCCTTACAGTATCAGTAAACCTAACATATTCTTTACAGCCACAGAGTAAAATCAAACACTTCTAAGACGTTTAGATACCGCAACTATAAAAAAATACAGTCGTATTTTTCCGCAGACTGTGTTTAATAATATGGGCTTGGCTATTTACACCGTACAAGGACCGACTGGTCCTGCCTCCAGTATTACATTTACATAATGTACTTAGCGAGAAGAGCCGCATACAAAGGCGCACCCCAGAAAGTGATGAGGCGGAATTTAGTCAAACTAAAATGAATTCTTTTCCACAGGCACTTAATATCATTTTACAGTAAACGAGCATTGTTTTTCTAGTGTTGAATTATTACGTGGTGTTTCACTTGAGAGTCTGGAAGTACAATTTCGTTTATGTTACAAAACTTACAATGTTTTGTATTTTAGTCGTTAAGTTTGAAACTAAGACATTGTTCGCTTAAAGTTTCAACACTTCATTGTCGCGGAGACTAACGGTCATTCCTTTTAACCCCTGTAAACTTAGTATTTACGTAGAAATTTTGCGAAGGTACGCGGCGTTATTTAATTAAACTAATCAGATGAAATAGCTTTTAAAAGTTACCATTCAGAGAATTATTAATCCATACTAATATTATAAATGGGAAAGTGTGTGTGTCTGTTTGTTTGTCCGTCTTTCACGGCAAAACGGAGCGACGAATTGACGTGATATTTTAAGTGGAGATAGTTGAAGGGATGGAGAGTGACATACATTATATAATTCACGCAACTATTTTAAAACTTATTGAGCTATTATAGTCTAACCGCCTTATTCATAAACGTACACTAAAGTTGTCAAGCCGATAAAGTTTGTCCCTTTCCGACGTATTGGTGTGATAGAAAGGGACAAACGAACTTTATCGGCTTGATAACTTTAGTGTACGTTTATGAATAAGGGGTTTAATGTATAATATGTTTCAGTATCAATTAGCGTTAACTGAGGTGTCACCTTAGCTTTTATCAAGCTTTATCAGTCTTTTTATTTTCTTACCTCCTTAGAACCCTTTTCAATCATTTGTGAATGTATTTACATTGCTTCAAAAATATTCTGCGACGGCTCGATTGGAAGAAATAGTAGTAAATTCTCGTGGGTAGACACTTACATTGGCTACTTTGGACTATGTCAATGTCAAAGACGACACTTAATTTACATACAATTTTGTAGCATCAATTGTTATAGGTTTTAAAAAAAAGTAATTCATTTCAAGCATTGATTTGAGTTGTACTTACAATGTTAAAACGTAAATTTAAACCATAGACATAATTGGCTTAGTTTCTTAGTTTTTCATTTCTATTTATTAAGAACCCATACTGTGATTAGTTCTCAAAACAGAATCCCAGGCTCTCATGAGTGCCTCAGCTCTCACTGTCGGGCTGAGACCTCCCTTAAATTTCTTCATATAGGTACATATAGTTTTTTGTCTAAAATCAATACGCTCTTCAGTTTGAATACATCCGTGAAATTATTTGTTTTATCCATAACCAATGCCAATATAAACATCATCGGAGTTTGGTTATTTTTAAGTCGTATCTCACTGAGGTGCATTATTCCTTATAATCAAAGCTCTGCTACAATGGTTAAAATAAAGTTTCATATTTTATTAATTGAATGTGTGTGTAACCACTGTAAGCTATCCAATTTTTTTCAATAAATTATAACAAAATTATAGTTTTTTTTTATTTTTTCAATGAAACCTAATGTCAGTTTAAAGTGTAAATAATAATAACGTGTACAACTAGGGAACAAATTAAATTATTTTATTGATTACTTTATAGATGGCAGTATCTCTCGCTCTTACCGTAATTCTCTAAAGGATTCATATAGGAGGTGCAAGCACAAATTGCTCGCCCTTAGAGTTGGTCAAAAGGCGCCTAGCCTTATCAGAGATAACATACACTAGTGACTAGAGAAATTTCGTCGGGTACCACGGCGGGCGGGTGGTCTAGTGGTAATGACGTTAGCCGTGTAAGCTGAAGATCCGGGTACGATTCCCGGCTCGGCCACCAGTGGGTCTTGTCGTTTTTTCTTTCGTGTATGATATCTATTTCAATTTATTATAATAACAGGTCTAAAATATTTGATGGATCTTTAGAAATAAATAACAACGTAACCAACCAACCGATTGCTATAGCTTACTAACGCTGGTAAAAATTAATTACCCTCGCTTTAAAACAAATGAACAATGAATCTCTAGAGAATCAATGAATCGGCGTAGGACGGAGGGTAATGAACCTCGCAGTCTGTGACGTCACTGGTCAATCGCGATGATTACAGTAGCCCTGAACCATGACGGACGGACTGTTGAATCGATTAGCTGTTTATCATCGAGTATATCGTTTGAAATTATACAATCATATGTAACGCAGCCAATAATAGAGCAGCGTAGGTGTATTTTATCTAATTTTTTTTATTATAAGAGAGATTCCAACGCCACGTTGATAAACACATTGGGATCATTGAGGTAAACCAGATAATTGTAAGAAAAACAGAGGCGGTGGTTATTTTTAAACACTATTTCTATTTAACAAATCGGATAGAAATATATTGTACAAAGTTGACCGTGTCGCCACTATACTTATTAACCCCGACGCAAAAACGACGGGGTGTTATAAGTTTGACGTGTCTGTCTGTCTGTCTGTTTGTCTGTCTATGTGTGTGTCTGTCTGTGGCATCGTAGCTCCCGAACGGATGAACCGATTTAGATTTAGTTTTTTTTATTTGAAAGCTGTGGTTTTGAAAGTTATTCGGGAGTGTTCTTAGCCATGTTTCATGAAAATCGGTCCACTAGGTCGCGGTCGGGGGTTTTTCAAAATTTTAATTTTGTGGTTAGGTTATTTTCATATTAATTCTACTTAGCAAATTGTTTTGACGGTTCTTAAAGAGAAAATGATTTGACTAGAACGAAAGTAGTCTATTGCGGTGCAGACGATTGGTTATCAACATACATATTATTGCAATATCATGATTACATTTTCTTCCAACATCAACACCTTAATTGTTAAGAGTGGCACCGAAAATTTAGCAGTTTCATGTGCTCTACTAATTACATTTGTGAATAGGTAAGTACAGTTTGAGTTTGTTGTAGTCGTAAACACTTTATTGCACATAACAAATTACAAGAAGTACAGTGAATAATTATAATGGTTATTATGTACAAAGGCGAGCTTATCCCTTTAGGCACTGGTCCCACCGCGAGCGAGTAAGCTATGAACTATCGGCTATTTTCTAGCTCAAGAAACGAACAAAAGATAATCGCTTTCGTGTAAATAAAAGAGAGAGATATATATTTATAGTTCATAGCTGGCTTGTTCACACCGCCGGCGAAGACACTCTCCCACCGCTCGGCGAGTAAGCGATAATTCCATACAATGTTTACTAGCCGCCCGCTGATTGTCAACTGTTTCTAGTACATAATTTTACTAGTTGATAGCCGAGCTCGCTGATAGTTGGCGGTGGGACCACTGTTTACTAGTTGACCGCCGCGATAAAAGCTATCGACTATAAAACTAGCTCAGCGGTACTCGCCGGTGCCTGCTTGGCGATCAGACCGATCATTTTACCTTATGAGGTGGATGCGAGTGCACGTATTTACAATGAATTTAAAACAATCATTATGAACTATCTTTGTTGTCCAGTTCGGATGACGATAATGATGTATTTTATAAAAGCGTGTGTGTAGTGGCAGTGGCAATTTTGAAGAGACGGAAGAAAAAAAAAGATATTTTAAAAAGAATGACAAGAAAATGTTGGATGCAAGAAATTAATTATTTCAGAAAAGAATGCAGTGAGTTCAAACTGCTCTACGAGTTGACAAACGATCAATTTCGTTCATATTTTAGAATGAAAAGAGATGAGTTTGAGTATATACATACATTAATAGAAAATGATATTAAAAAAATGAACACAAATAATTAATTATTATTACCCGGCTGAACTAGTGGAGCGAGTAATCGCCCGTCGCACGCAAACACTCGCTTATAGCTCAGCGTCTAAACTAGTAAAACTATACTCGCTTCTCGCCGCTCGCCCACTAGTTTGTAGTTTATAGTTTCACTCGCTTATAGTTTGTAGCCGGCGGTGGGACCAGTGCCTTAAGGGCTAAGCTCAGAACGACTGAGAGAGGAAATAGGAAATGGTATACAAATACAGCTAAAGTGCAATACATATATGTATTATATAACAAATAACGATATGACAAACACTGAAAATTGTGTATGTATGCTACACGCAATAGGACATAACTCAGTTTCTACAGATGCGAGACGGTCAGATAAAGGTTGCGGCAATTCATGCGGCCGGGCGCAAGGGATTGAGTTTAGTTGGGGAATAAAAATCGGATACCAATTTCTTTTCAAAAATTATTTATTGACATTTAGCTGAGTACCTGGCAATTTGAATAACCTAACCACAAAATTAGAATTTTGAAAAAACCCTGGCATAGTGGATCGATTTTCATGATTCATCATGGTTAAAAACACTCCCGACTAACTCAGCTTTCAAACAAAAAAAAAATAATTAAATCGGTTCATCCGTTCGGGAACAGATCTACGATGCCACAGGCAGACACACACACAGACAGACAGACACGTCAAACTTATAACACCCCGTCATTTTTGCGTCGAGGGTTAATAAATACAACTTAATATTGCGATTTAGTCACTAGAAACATAATAATTACGAAAATTTATATTGCATTTGAATGATATCACGCTGAACCTCATGTTGGTTTTCACAAAATTTTCATCATTAAAACACAAAGCAGGCGAATGCTGAAATTTAATGGCAGATATATAATTAGTGGTAATTATTCAGAAAATCGAATAAAATAAATTTGAATATACAATTTAATATAGGTAACTTTGGAAATGATAAAAAATACAAATGATACACTGAGAGAAAATACAACCAGTTTTCATGTTCGTTCAACAAGTTTTTTGGTTAAAATAGCGCCTACGTGCTCTTTGGTTCAAACAACAAGCTACTTGTCATTTGAATCGGCAATATATTTGAATCAACAAATCGATTTTATAAAAACAACCTGACACAGTCATATTGTTTTAAACATACGTTAGGATGATTCAAACGGATAAACCGCAACAAGTCGAACTTGTTAAATTCACAATGCAAATTTCTCTCAGTGTATAAACTTAAACAAGCCACAAAAACAATCGTTGTTTAAGTTAAATCTAATGCACGTAACTAATTGGGCTAAAACTTAATAGAAATTTAACCAGTAAATTAAGAAATACTCGACAAAATAGTTGGAATTACATGTGATCCGAAACATCTGTGTCATTTCCTCAATATCCAACTAGAGCGGCCTACAAGCGCAGATAATATTGCGTTTATAGTCAGGAGAGACGCGGTTAGTCAAGGTGTTCAGTAAATATGCCAAACTTTTGAACTGTTTCAAGCATATCAATAATGCTAAGCGTAGTTATCTCTCTCTACCGCTCGTGACAGGACATTAACGTTTCTTTCACTACAATGCGTACACTATTGGAATTTTGGCTATGCTCTTTACTTCGCTATCTGCGGCTATTATACTTATGTTTATGGTGACGGTAACAAAAGCACTTTTATATCGTCATTCATGTACATAGCTAAAATAAATCCAATACTTAGCTGAAATTTTGGTACATTTCTGAAATAAAAAGTTGTGCACGCTGAGACTCCATAAAACTGGAGCTTCAAAGCCAAATGATACAAAATGATCATTTAGCGGTAGGGTAAATTCTACCGAGGCTTTCCGTATTTACATATAACATTTCAAAATTTCGACGCTTTCCTGCACTGCGCAGGTAATCCCTAACATTTATCCATACTAATATTATAAATGGGAAAGTGTGTGTGTCTGTTTGTTTGTCCGTCTCTCACGGCAAAACGGAGCGACGAATTGACGTGATTTTTGAAGTGGAGATAGTTGAAGGGATGAAGAGTGATATAGGCTACTTTTTGTCTCTTTCTAACGCGACCGAAGCCGCGGGCAAAAGCTAGTTATTAATAAAATCAAATTTACTTGTCGCTAACTTACACACTAAGCTCTAAACCTAATGAATGTTATATAACAAATCGCAAACTGCTGGGAAGGCGTAATAATACTAGCTACTATGCTCAGCCGATACAATTTAAGCTAGCGGAAATTAACAGCTTCTAGCGCCGCGGGAAGCGGAGCGGGCGCGGGAGCGGAACCGATTTATCGCCCTCGGTATGTTAGGATGTTTCGGTGTTTATCGAATGCAATACGCGTAGGTACTCGTACAAGTATGTGTGCAGGCACATGTTGGAATGTTCAACTGTTCTAGCCGTGGTATAATAGGTTATACGTTGGAATTACTTCAGCTTTGTTTAATCGATTTTGAAGTTGTAAATGTTGTTATAAATCTATGTAATAGATGATTCAAATACTAGTAGTTGTTATGCTAATTTTCTCGTCTGCTTGATTATTGAAGTAGATACTCATGTAGTACATATGTCATCTTGAGCGAAATAATTATACAGGGTGTATTTTTGATAGCGGGTCAGTAAGGGCAGCTATGAAATTCTGTGGTCCTACGCAAAAATGGTTTACGGAAACCATCCTTCGATTACGAATTGATGAGAAAAAACTTACAGGGTGCGAGAAAAAGGGCATTTTCGACAAGCTTTTTTTTTGACGCCAATCGATCCCATTCCTATCCAGGATCAAAAGCTTGTATGGGACCAAAAAAAATTTTTCCAGCTAGAAAAGTCACAAATCGCGAAAAACTTTTCCCGTACAACCACGCGTAGGACCACGGGATCTCATAGCTGCCTTTACTACTGAACCGCTATCAAAATACACTAAGCATACACGGAATACTCTGGTTTTTTTTTTTAAATAACCACATTCTATCATTAACCATACTGACTCATAGTAATGTGATACAACTGATAAGTAATTATCATAGAATGCAAAATAGCAGTTATATCGCCTGATAGATAGTAAGCGATTGCTGCCGCCCATGAACATCCGAGACACCACAAGGCTTACAGGTGCGTTGCTTTTTTCTCGAAGATCGTACCTATCGGTCTGAAAATACCTACCGCATAAATGGGCGAGCCAGAAAGTATCTGGAAAAATGTACTGTTGAGATGCCATAAATAATTATGATGGTAAAGATGGAAATGTTGTTGCCGTGTAATTATAATGAAAGTTTGTTCAGAGGTTGAAGCAATAAAACTGCTGAAGTTGCAATACGTAACAATTATTTTCCCCAAAACTTCTAAAATAACATACTTATTAGGAAATCTTTCTGAAATCCCTTACATAAGTATTGCTGACTGATTTTTATTACCTAAATCTTGAACAGCTTTTACTTACAACAAATAAGCACTTGTAACTTTCAGGAAATAGATACAACAAGTACCTAACTAATTCGCCGGATAGCGTAGCTGGCAAAAACTGGGAGTATTCGCAAGCGAGTTTAGGTGGCGCGTTCAGGCGTGCTATTGGCGTACCTTACGAGTTAAAATGAAAGGGGACGCCTATGCTGAAAGTGGTTTTTCAGTACAGATGGTGTTTTTTTACGCACTAGTACGAGAAGTGGTTCATTATATGCCGGGTCGAAACTTCGGAGGGCCATCTGTACTGAAAAACATCGTACGATAGACGTGCGAAAAGGAAATTCGTAACTCGTGTCGATTTAAAACACTCCCTTCGGTCGTGTTTTAATTTATCGCCAAACGTTTCGAACTTCCTTTTTTACGCACTTGTATCGTAATGTACTATTTCATAACTGTATTTGTTTTGTATATCAAAACTGTATTTAAGTAACTAATGTCTAAAACAATGAGCGCCTCTCGCCATCAAACGTTACAGTTTAGCTAGGATTCCTGTAAACTGTTAATTATAAGTTTATTTTTTTTTAATAATAAATTTTAAATTAAAAAAAATACAAACGAAGTGCTTATTTTTTACTGAAATGGGCATCAGAATAGTAGATTATCGATACTATAATATTATGAGAAAGTGTGTATGTCTGTTTGTTTGTCCGTCTTGCACGGCAAAATATGAGAAAATGTGTGTGTCTGTTTATTTGTCCGTCCTGCACGGCAAAATGGACCGGCAAAATCACGTTATTTTTTAAATGGAGATAGTTAAAGGAATGGATATTGAAAAAGGCTTACTTTATGTCTCTTTCAAACCCCCCTGCCGGCCGCCAAGGTGTGCATACTATTTTTTTTTTCGACGAAGCCGGGAAGCAGTAACTTCGTTTAGCACCGCGGCCTGATATTTGACGTTTTCTGGCAGGAGGAGGATAGTTATTTGTTTTACAAGTGGGCAAAGTTGTTGTTTAACCGCACGTGCCAATATGGACACCCGAGCAAGCGAAAGATTCAAATTGGTGGAATCTTGAGCGTTGCGAGAGTTTCAAGGCACGCAGGTTAAACAAACTTTGCCACCGAGTGAAACACAAAAATTTTCACTACACCAACATGAACCAAATAATTCTGACTATAAAACATCAAAAGCAAATCCATCAATTTATTCAATATTTATGATTCAAAATCATCATTTACAGGTAAATTCTACAAGCCAGCTCAAGACATCAAGATATAATTTGTATGGAATGACTTTGCACTCTTGTGGATAAAATGCAATTTTGCTATCTGTTTTCGAATAGCAATGTAAGTCTTTACCAGTTGGTGTGGTTAAAAATATTTTTACACCATTATGATGTATTTTATAAAAGCAACCCTTATTTATAATTCTGCGTTCATTAAAAATAATAATTTAGAGCCAAAATAAGATAACATACAATTCAATTCAATTCAATTCAAAATATCTTTATTCATGTAGGCCTAGTTACAAGCTCTTATGAATAGTTCATTACATATATATTATGATCTTAATCTAACCTAATTATCAGAGCAATTTATTGTTTTAAATTATTGTTCATAATAATATTGAGTCTATAATATACAATTTCATATAAAAATAATCGTTAAACAAAAAATATATAATTAGGTATATGTATATATAAAAATACATGTCTAGAATATTTCTAGGAAAAATCCAATGTCCAAAAAAATACAATATTAATTTCATCAACAATAATAATAATAATAAACGTAAAAATAAGAAACCATTTCGAATAACAATTAATCCCACGTTGTTTTATCATTCATGTAGTCTTGTGTTGTATAATAAGCTTTGGAAATGAGTACACGCTTTACATGATTCTTAAATTTATTAATTGACAAGTCAGTAATATGATTCGGAAGTTTATTATAAAATCGAACACAATTACCCATGAATGATTTTTTAATTTTACAGAGCCGTGTGAAGGGCACCGCGAGTTTATGTTTATTTCTAGTATTTATATTATGTACATCACAGTTTTTCTTAAAATTACAAATGTTTTTATGTACACACATAATATTCTCATAAATATATTGACAATGCACTGTCATTATATTAATGTCCTTAAATTTATCTCTAAGTGAGTCTCTATGGTTCATTTTATATATTGCTCGAATAGCCCTCTTCTGCAGAATAAATATGGTATTTATCTCTGAAGCACTGCACCAAAGTAAAATACCATATGACATAATGCTGTGAAAGTAACTAAAATAAACTAATCGAGCTGTTTTCACGTCTGTTAACTGACGGATCTTGCTCACTGCAAAAGCTGCAGAACTAAGTCTATTCGAGAGGTTAACAATATGGGGACCCCACTGAAGTTTAGAATCTAAAGTTATACCAAGAAAAACTGTACTATCTACCAGTTCTAATTCCTCATCCTTCACAACGACACTTGTTTGCTCATTCCTTACGTTACTATTAGTGACAAACTTAATACATTTAGTCTTTTTTTCATTTAATAATAAATTATTAGCATTGAACCAGTTCACTACTTTAGAGATAGCATTGTTTACATCACTGTGAGCTTGTTGCTGTCGTTTGAGTTTGAAAATAAGTGAGGTGTCGTCTGCAAACAATACTATATCATAGTGGGTCTTTACAAGGAATGGCAAGTCATTTATGTAGATAAGGAACAGGAAAGGCCCCAATATTGATCCCTGTGGTACACCCATAGAGACCAATGACCCAGTTGATCTCTGTCCATTGACATCTACCCTTTGTATTCTACCATTTAAGTAGGACTTGAGTAAATCTAGTGCTGATCCTCTGACTCCATAATAATGTAGTTTCCTGATCAATGTTTCATGACAAACACAGTCGAAGGCCTTAGATAAATCACAAAAGATACCTAAAGCATCTTGTGACTCCTCCCAGGCATCGAAAATATGCTTAATTAGCTCAACACCAGCATCGGTTGTCGGGCGACCCCGTGTGAAGCCAAATTGCTTATTATGCATTAAATTATTAACGTTAAAATGTCGTACTAATTGAGAAAGAACTAATTTTTCAAATATTTTACTGAAAGTTGGCAGCACAGATATTGGTCTAAAGTTAGTGGGGTCAGAGTGGCTGCCGGATTTAAATAAAGGAGTTATTTTGCTATGTTTCATTAGATCAGGAAACTCGCCGCAGTAAACACTGTTGTTGAATATAACTGCTAAGTCAGGCGCTACAACCTCAACTAAGGATTTTACGGCATGGACGGAGACCCCCCAGAGGTCACTAGTTTTTTTGACATTAATTGATTTAAATGCCTTTACTATATCTGAGGTACAAACATGTTCAAAATAAAGGTTACAGTAGGTTACGTACAAGTTTCTAAATAAGTAGTTTATTTTAATTAATTTTCATAATAGGTAATTCATTTTAAAAAGCTATTATTTAAATATTAATTTAATACCTATTAGGTAATTTCCAAATAATTTCTACAGTGATCATAGTTATAACTAACTATAACTATGATCACATATGTATCCTTCGACCTCCCTAGTATGATGGAACATGGATCGTCCCCTATCCTCTTAAGCTGCTCCTGGAAACTTTAAAACTCTGGTTTGTAAATTAAAATACACTGTAATAAACCGTAGCTAGAGAAATAGGCGCGCAGATATTACAGGATTTGCGAAACTGAAAAAAAAAAAAAAAAACATAAAATTCTGTGATAACCTTAGCCATATAACAATTTTTTACTTACTTATACACTTTAAATAGTTTAGTTAATACAAAAATAGTCCGTTTTTGTTATTATAGTAGTAAATACAAAAATAAATTGACAGTGATAGGCCCTGTTGCCACGGGTCTGGGGGTCGAGGGTCTTGGGAAGGTATAGGAGAGAAAAACCGATGTTGCTTGGTTCAGGTCTATATTAAAAGTGAACGTACTTATCCTAGTTATAGTTTGAATGGATTAGCATGACGTTATTACTATTGATAATACCGCCGTCTATCGGCGGTATTGGGAACTTCATAACTCTCTTAATGACCTATATCGACTGGGAACATGCGATCCTTGAGGTAAGCCATTTAGGATTCGGACTAGTATGTAAAAGTAATCATAGATGGCGCTGTCAACAGATGACAAGTTGACAGGCCCACTATTGAGTTGAGTTATATAATAATCCTTACGGTTTTTAGAACTTTGGCGTTTAAAATATCACTTTCACTGGAGCTGTTAAAAACGCTGTTAACTTATATTGGCATGACTTTATTATTAGATCGCGGTATAAAAAAGGGACAGGATTAAACACAACTGAACCAGGACAATAAAAAAGTTGTTTCCAATACGTTCCCTAGTGGACAGTCGGATCTTCACGTAAGTTATTAATATTTCATCTGAAGGACCAAGTGTCAATATCACACTCGCGCACACTCGTCCCGCTATAATATCGACATATTTTGTATAGGCCAAGTGATATAAGAGTGCCTTATAGACTTCTAATAATAACGTTTTCAACGTAAAGTCACCTGCAAACAATGTTACACAACGAAGGACGTAACATATTTGACATGATCATATTAGCACTTATTTGCAAACATGTATTTGTGTATGTTTATTTTATAATATTATCGACTTGTATTTAATTTAATCATTACAATCTCATACTGGCTTTAAAATCTTGTGCACTAAACTAACTATCTCTGTTTTGCCCAATGGTTGACTGGTAGAGAATGTCTTAAGGCGTTAAGTCCGCCATTTGTACTTTTTATTGTTAATTTGTGCAATAAAGTTTAAATAAATAAATATGTCGCAGCACCACCCCACCACCATCCCACCATCCACCATCCCACTTCTGATGTTGGAAGCTGAATAAAGCCTCAATAAAGAAATATACCAAAAATATTTTAAAGAATGCAGTGCAGTTGACTGCGATACTTTTCTTTTATCTTTATTGTCGTCGTCTGATCAAGTGATCACCATGAACAAAGGCAAAGTTGTCGTGCCCGCCGCAGTTAGCGCAAAAACAACTTTAATACATCAAATCAGAAATGCAGAAATGAAAAGAAAGAAGATACAGTTTCGCTGTCAGCACGGTACCTAGCCAACGTCACAATCGCTCACGCTTCGCAAGCGCATCGCAGTCAGCCCTCTCCATCGCTCCTCTGCAGCGGCGCGACAGAGCCAGACTGATGCGTTTCGATTGCCGCGCAGCGCTCACGACTGACACTTCGGCCAAGCCCGCAACACATTTAAGATGTTTTTTTTTTGTAGTATGTGATTTTATTGCAATTTATAGCAAAAGAGCGTAAAGTCAGGTGCAGTAAGGCAGTTTACTGCTTAGGTTGTAACGAATTCAAATATATGAAAAACAAAGGTTCATAAATTCCTTCTTCAATAGTCGTACCAAAATCAGGCAATGTACTAATTGAGATCGAATTAAAAGAGCGCATTATTCTCATTTTTTTTTTCATACTAGCCATTAATATTGGCTGCGTGTTAACTAAAACATTTTTGCTATCAAAAAGTCACTAACATGAAAACGGCTCACCAAATCTGTCAGGTGCAATGCATCGTCAGCAGGACAGGAGCGTTCCTTCAACCAAGTCCACCACACCAACACCAACCGGACACGAAGTTAAACAGTTAAAGCGGCGTGCAGCGTGCAGTTTAAGCAATAGAAGCGGCAGAGCAGATCTTCTGTTTGCCATAGCAAGACTTTCCTGGAATTGTGTTAATATGGCATGAATACTAAGCGACGGAAAGTAATTAGTTCTCTAAGGATGTGTGTAATTTTGACCACATCTCAACAATCATAGAAATATTAAAGTGCATACCATAATATTGGTTGGACAACAAACGATTTAATGTTTTCATGGCATTGACTTCAACTTCGTATAGTTTTAGATATTGTGTGATTTTAAACGTCGCTTATTTTTCTCTAACAGAAACATTACTTTGAAAATTCCATTTCAACAACGCTCCTCGGGTTACGCAATGTGGGCTGTGTGCCGTGTGAGTTTCCCGTTGGTGGTTAGCCAATGAAGCGCATTGCGGGTTACGCAATGTGGGCTGTGTGCCGTGAGTTTCCCGTTGGTGGTTAGCCAATGAAGCGCATTGCGGGTTACGCAATGTGGGCTGTGTGCCGTGAGTTTCCCGTTGGTGGTTAGCCAATGAAGCGCATTGCGGGTTACGCAATGTGGGCTGTGTGCCGTGAGTTTCCCGTTGGTGGTTAGCCAATGAAGCGCATTGCGGGTTACGCAATGTGGGCTGTGTGCCGTGAGTTTCCCGTTGGTGGTTAGCCAATGAAGCGCATTGCGGGTTACGCAATGTGGGCTGTGTGCCGTGAGTTTCCCGTTGGTGGTTAGCCAATGAAGCGCATTGCGGGTTACGCAATGTGGGCTGTGTGCCGTGAGTTTCCCGTTGGTGGTTAGCCAATGAAGCGCATTGCGGGTTACGCAATGTGGGCTGTGTGCCGTGTGTTTTTCATTGGTCGTTTTGGCCAATGATGCAGATTGCGGGTTACGCAATTAGGGCATTGTTTCATTTTCATTAGTCATTTAAAAATGGTTATTGCGAACTTGTTTTGGCTTTTTGCACGTATGATTATGGTCAGGATAACCGAGTGGATGTGTACTCCTAAGACCTAAAGTGTTTACTTGTGCGGTCCTGATCGTATTCTCCACACGCGGACGTGTGGAAGGTCAGAATGGCCGTGTCGCAGCATGACGGCTGCGGATGTTGGAATGTCAAGATATAGTCTATGGAAATAGTCTATGCTTGAGTGTGTTTGACTGCGATACAGTGTCTGTTATTTATATGACCCGAACAGCTGTTAAATGGATTAGTTCCTGGCTGGTTAAGATGACCACTGTCATTAAGACGGCTGTGTTGAGTTGGATCCGGAGAGGAACAGTCAGTTAGATTTGAATTGGAAAGTATCGCAGTCAACTGCACTGCATTCTTTAAAATATTTTTGGTATATTTCTTTATTGAGGCTTTATTCAAGCCTCCAACAAATATATATTTGTAGAACCATACTATTATAAGAGCTTTACATTTTTGGTGACATGGAAGTGTAATATACGATTGCAGGTCGCTGTACTCTGTGTGTACTCAACTTTAATTGAAATTGTTTGACAAACGTTGGCATCGAACAATGGATCCCTGATGGTGATCGGCCCCTGAATGTCATTTCTGGGATTTTCGTATGATATCCTTATCATGGATATGACTTACAGTCCCAGAAATCTTATAGTTAAAGTCAAAATAAAAAACTTTAAAATAATCGAGGGAGCTTTAACAACTACAGGAACGCGGCGTGAAATTTGATCAAGTTATAAGTCGGTGTTTTAAATTACCTATAATAAATAAATTAGAAGCAGTCATTAATCGAAGCCCTGACTTAGACACCCGATAATTTGCATATAATATAACTTACGCCGTTTATATTTATATATAAGTGACGAAAATGCTTTGTACTAATTCGATCCACTTCAGTAGAAGTCGAAAGGTCTTTTTCTATACTTAGGATCTTAGATATTAAAAGAAACCGATTGACATGACATGTCAATCGGTTTCTTTTAATATCTAAGATCGAAGATTGTGAAAATATTGAAAAATAATTGTATGTATAAAAAATATATGAAAAAATAGACAGGTATATTAAGTAATATATTTAATGTGCCTATTTTTTAAATGTATTCACATGTAAAATAAAGAACTCATTATCAATAGACTACATTCATACTTATTATTTATCACCGCGGAAATATCCTCAAGGCATACTTTGGCATATCCATGTTTAGATCGTTCACCCCAAACAGCATCCAAGATCCGATCACTAGCTGATGTTGCATAAAATATGTCCATGGGATGGGAACTGTTTATTTCAATAAATATCTAATAAAAACATAAAATACAGTCGTTTACGCCAATTATGGCGGAACACATATTATTATTATTATTATTTATTTATTCATGAACAATAACAATTGTGTCTGAATGTACTACATCTAAATATTAATCTAACATGCATAAATTTTACAACATATAGTAAAAGCCAAATGCCAAAAAATCACAATTAGAATATTATTATTATTATTAGGTATTACTAAAATTATTTATGTCAGTCAATTTTCGTTGAAATAATTAATAAATTCTTCAATTGAGTAGAAGCACTCCCTCAACAACAGGGCTTTTAATCTATTTTTAAAAATATTTAGGCTAGTAATGTTCCTCCACTCACTAGGAAGTTTGTTGTAGAGCTGTACCCCTGGTAGTATGCGCAATGGCTCACTACTTTTAAGTTTGGCTGCAACTTACAATGTAGATATTTCCTTCGGGTATTTAGCCGTATTTCTCTTTCTTCAGAAGTCTCGTATTCGCCTAGATTTTTAAAGAGGTCAGTAAGGAGCAAAAGGATGTACAAACACGGGGCGGTCAGTATTCTCATGTTTATAAAGTGTTCCTTACATGATTGAGGTTGCGAAATCCGCACTATGGTTCTTATCGCTCGCTTTTGTATTACGAAGGCTTTATGCATATTATAGTCATAGCTATTGCCCCAAAATTGTATACTATAGCGAAGCTTCGATTCAACCAGTGCGTGATAAACCATCTTCAAATGATTACGATCAACTACGTCCCGTAAACTACGCAGAACATAGCAAGCAGAGCTGATGGAAGCCTCTACGTTTGCAAGCTCATTTTTCCAAGTAAGTAGATCGTCAATGTGGATGCCCAGGAACTTAACACTTGTAACGTTTTCAATGTGATTACCACAAAGTTTAAGATCCAGCATATCCTTTTGCTTGACCGTAGACCTAAGGAGCATTGCACTCGTCTTGCTTGAATTCACCTTCAATTTGTTGCAACTGAACCAGTGATGAAATAGTTCTAGCGCTCGATTTGCCTTGTCATTTAGATCATCCAGCGAATTAGAGTTAACAATTGCATTCGTGTCGTCTGCAAAAACTACTAAATTAATGTCCGGTATTTCATTCGTGATAAATTTTATCAGGTCGTTTGTATACACAACGAATAAAACTGGGCCCAAAATAGAACCCTGGGGTACACCTCTCGTTATCTTAATGGGTTTGGACCTAACAACATTCTCACAATTGCCATCCACATCAGAGATTTCTACGAACTGAGTTCTGTTATCAAAGTAGGATTTTATCAAATCTAATGCTCTACCTCTAATGCCATAAAAATCAAGTTTTTGCATAAGTATACTGTGATCAACCATGTCGAATGCGGAGCTTAAGTCTAGAAATATAGCCCCCACCTTAAGCTTTTGGTTTAGTCCATTCACAATAACACTTAATAAAGTATCAATAGCTTGGGAGGTACCTCTAGATTTTTGATAAGCATATTGTGTATCACTCAAAATTCCATTTGCGTGTAAGTGCGCCATGAGCCTATTTTGAATAATTTTCTCGAAAATTTTTGACAGAGTTGGCAGCACTGACACCGGCCGATAATTTTTTGGGTCCGTTTTTGGCCCCTTCTTATGAATTGGTATAATCCTAGCCATCTTAAATTGATCTGGGAAGACCCCTTGTGTGATACAGTTATTGTAAAAAGATGCGAGAGGCAAGGCTAATGTGTCTAAATTTTCCTTAATTACAGATATAGGAATATCGTCATATCCCACCGACTTCTTCATTTTCATATTTTTCACTATTTTAGTTATTTCGTTAGCATTTGTGACGCCGAAAACAATATCGTTGTGCGTTTTTTTGTTGTGTTTCTGTAATATATTTAACGCTGTGTCGCTGTCGGGGTGCCTGACGTTTTCATTAAATCCTTTTTCAAAGGCTTGTGAGAAAGTTTCTACGACAACATGAGGATCGCTTATGACCCTATTTCCAACCTTTAATAACAACTTTTGGCGAGAAGTAGCAGATAACTTATTCCTGTGTCTATTTACCACGGTCCATATTGATTTGGAGACATGGGCTGCTTTTTGTAGGTGACGAGAAATGCAATTTCTTTTAGCAATGCTGGTGACTTTTTTATAGGTGCGAATATATCTTTTCCTGTAGTCCATTATAGATGAATCGATGCTATTTATATGTCCACTCAAAAGAAATCTCTTCATCTTGCTTGAAACTTTAAGGCCCTTAGTTATCCAATTTGTTTTGTTCTCCTTATTTAAATTGATTTTAATTTTTTGTTTTTTAAACGCATAGTTAAATGCCGTGTTGAAGCACAATATGAACTGTTCGATACTCAATGAACTCCAGTTATACTCCCTTAGCTTACTGCTGAACGTAATTTTATTATTATTAGACAGAGTCCGCCTTTCGGCGTATAGCACTTGTTCCTTAGCCGCTGTTATTAACTATATCGTAAACTAGAACTTTCTATAACCTAACCTGTTATAATTACTTGCGTATTTTTACATGCAATTAATTATAACAGGTTAGCACTGATTGACTTGCACGTTATCTATTCGCGGATTAGCAAAGGAAAGTTCTAGTTTACGATTAACATGGATTTCCGCAAAGTAACGCCTGATTCCATCGATTACATAACTATATTATTATGTACTAGCTTTTGCCCTCCGCTTCGCTTGCGTTAGAAAGAGACAAAAAGTAGCCTATGGCACTTTCCATCCCTTCAACTACCTCCACTTAAAAAATCACGTCAATTCGTCGCTCCGTTTTGCCGTGAAAGACGGACAAACAAACAGACACACACACTTTCCCATTTATAATATTAGTATGGATATTTTTGTGGTGCTACGATATATTTTGCACTGTTGCTACGGCTAATTAATCTACATTCTAGAAATATAGTAAAACGTTTACCTATAATATTTAATGGGTGGTATTTAAACGAAAATCAAAAAAATTACTTTTTTTACGCAAATATAGTCCAAATTCATATCAAAAATACTAATTGAACAGCAAAATTTGCAACTCAAAATATTACTAAATACACTTCAATAATATTCGTGGCGTGCATCTATTTTAACTTTTAGTAAAGCTTTTTCATGATTGCATCGCTAATAATTACTAACGCACAGTATACCTAGCAACGCTTTTTTTTTTAAATGTAGCTTCTATTTTTACATAATATACAGCAGTTTAATCTAAATTACACAGCATTTTATTCTAATTGCAATCATTTTTTTTATTAATTACAACATAAAGTGACCAGCAAAAAAAAAAAAAATTTAAAGCGCATTCAGAAAAGAACGGCTTTTTTAACCGCCGCCTAAAATATCTTAAAAGAAGGTGGTCAGGTTCTCTATTAGTTTGTATTTTTTCTTAATGTTTGTTCCTCGATATCTCCGTCGTTACTGGACCGATTTTGAAATTTTTTTTGATTGGTTGTATATACATACAGATTGGTCCCATTTTTCTCAGAACCCAGTTCTGATGATGGGATCCTGGAGAAATCGAGGGAACTCCTCAAATCTTCAGATCTTCTTCTGCCTTTCAAGGCATACATATGGCGATTTTTGTGTTTTTAAAAGAACAGCATGCATTTACGTACGGAACAGTGACATTTGGTGCAGTGGAACTGCTGATGATGGTCAGAACGGAACTCCTCAAATCTGAACGGCACGCTTATACTGACTTTGGTATTTTTATAAGAACAGCATGCACTTACTTCCAGAACAGTGACATTTGGTGCAGTGGAACTCCTGATGATGGTCAGAACGGAACTCCTCAAATCTGAACGCCACGCTTATAGTGACTTCGGTATTTTTATAAAAACAGCATGGATTTCAGAACAGTAACATTTATTTTGCATATTGACTTTTCAAGTCAAATTTTGTCAAGCTTCTATTTCTTATAATCGGATTCATGAGGAATTGAGGAAACTCCTCAAACCCCGGTATACGTATATTGATTTTTGTTGCCATCAAATAATTAAAGCATTAAAAGCAGTTTAAAAAAATACCTACACATTTCTACATAATCCAACATTCGCAAGTAGCTTTCACCAGAACCCCAAAGGCGCCGGTTTTTTTCTCTTAAAACTTATTGACTACTTCTAACCTAACCTAACCCACTTTTCTCACAAAAGTTTGTTTCCGTGAGGGTCAAAGTTCTAACCTAATCTAACCCACTTATCTCACAAAAGTTTGTTTCTCTGAGAGTCGCAGTTCTAACCTGGATCCCACTGGCCCGGGAAAGACAAGTGGGTATGTCCGACTCCCATGGACTCCCTTGGGGTGTTCCGACGCTCGCCTTGGGCGGGGTTTCGGGAACACGGTTGTAGACCACCGTTGCCCCGCCAGCGTTGCCCTTGCGGGCCCGGCTCTTGTGGCTGGTCATGCAGCCTACTCCGCTGAAGGTACCCTTAAAACGCTTGAGGGCCTTCCAGCACAGAAACTCTTCAGGCGGGTGATGTAGCTCCCGGTCCATCACCCGCAAGTTTCGGTTAGGGCGGCATCAGTCTCTCTGCGAAGACTCTTCGCCGCCTGCCTGGCCTTCTGCGGCGCTGAGCTCGCGCACTTTTTCGGCGGCCTCCTTTTGCATCATGACAACGACGCTAAAGGTGGTCACTGCCTCCCACTCCTCTTCACTGCTAAGCGTATGGCATATTAGCGCCGGCAGTGAGAGATCACCCCCTATAACCGTGAACAGGGCAGCGCGAGGCTCATCCCAAGCAGGGCACTCTTCGCGCGTGTGTTGGGCCGTGTCCACTGCTCTTCGATCACAATGGTGACACGCTGTAGTAGGCTCCCTTCCCACCCTCTCACACAGGTACCAGCCGAAGCAGCCGTGCCCCGTCAGGAGCTGTGTGAGATGGAAAGAAGGTGCGCCGTACTTACGTTCCACCCATTCTTTTAGAACGGGCCGAACAGCGGCCGCTTCTTTCTGGTTCCCGGCTAGCTCCCGGGATCTCCAAACGCTCGAAGAGCACTTCTCGTGCTTCTTCTCTCCACTTTTGGATTTCTTGAGGGGCAGGCCAGTTCTCTTCCCTCCTTGCTGCCGTCACCCGCCAATAGACCGCGGTTTGAACCTTGGCTTCAAGGTCCCACGGCGGGCTTCCGGCTAGTAGGCTAGCTGCCGCGTACGAATTGTCGCGGTACGCTCGAGCCACCCTGAGAACTATAGCTCGTTGAGGACGATGCAGAAGGGCCTCACTTTTAGATCTCAGGGTGTTCGCCCATATTGGCGCCCCGTAGAGGGCCATTGAACGTACCACGCTCATATAGAGTCGTCTACATGCTCCTCCTGGCCCGTCCAGATTTGGGAGAATACGCCCAAGCGCGCCGGCAGCAGCCAGCAATTTTGGGGCCAGACGCTTGAAGTGTTCCTCGAACCTACCGTCGAGAACGAGTCCCAGGTACTTCATCGTCGACCCGATGGCTATGGAAGTTCCCCCACTGTAATTTGGGCTCCCTCCGGAGGTTTATTTCGAGGCCCGTGGAAGACCGGAACCTCGGATTTGTGCAGTGCGACTTCCAGACCTAGCGCCCGAATCCTATGCACTACGTGTGCTACCCCAGCTGTGGCTACATAGGCGGCCTCCCTGTAGGTTCTGCCACGGGCCGACACGAGAGTGTCATCAGCATAGCAGGAGATGCTGACCCCCCGCAGAGTGGCCCCGCGTATAGACCCAATCGTATCCAATGTTCCACAGGAGCGGCCCCAACACCGAGCCCTGTGGAACACCGCACGCCATTTTCCGTCTTCCCCAGCCATCTTTAGTTGGGAATACCACAAGCCGCCCGGCAAAGTATTCCGCCACTGTGTTTTGTAGATGATTGGACACATTGTGATATTTGAGTGCCGCCTTTATTGTCTCCCAGGGTAAGGTATTGAATGCATTCGAAATGTCTAGTGACACAGGCATCACAGTCCCACCCTGTGAGATCTCCTCTTCTGCGAAGTCCCTTACGTGGGCAATTGCGTCTAGTGTCGAACGCTGCGGACGGAAGCCATATTGGCAATCGCTCAGACCCGGCTGCATGCTCTTAACGAGACGGGCGGCGACTATACTTTCGAAGACCTTGCTCGTCTCGTCAAGCAGCACTATGGGGCGATATGCTGACGGCTGATCAGGTGGGCGCCCGTTCTTCCGAAGGAGCACCAACTTGCCTGTTTTCCACCTATCGGGAAAACGCCCCTGGGTTAGGCACGCAGTGAAAAGGTTTCTGACTCTTTCCTCCATCTCGCTGAGCGCGACTACCAGGGCTCGCCCAGGTATGCCGTCTGGCTCGGGTGCTGTCTTTTTGGAGCGGAGTTTCAAGACAGCAACACTCAGTTCGACCTCCGTGACTGGCGGTACCTCTCTAACCACGTCTGCTGGTATGGCACAACCAGATGCCATAGCTGGTGGCACAAAGCCGCCCCTTTCTAGGAAAAGAGCACTGACAACTCGTTCCAAAAGATCTGGCTCGAGACTGCTGGTCAGTGGGGGGGGGGGCAGGGCCGGAGCTTTTGCCTTACGCTCCGATACGATCTGCCCCATGGATCCCTGTTTAGCGCTTCCCTGGCCTCTTTGGCCTGCGCGATAGCATTATGCAGCGTTTTACGAGCGGCCCTGTACAATTCGTAAAAAGCATCTTCCTCTTCTTGAACTCGGATGCGCCTTCTTCTACTTCTTGTGTATTGACGGCGCGCAGCCACGCAAGCGTTTCGCAATTGATTCTGGCAGTGAATTCTAGCAATGAGTTCTGGTATCCACTAGTACACCCGTCGTTTCGTCGAAAGAAGTTTTGCTCTAGGCATCGCTCCGTCGCAGATGCGAATCAGCGCAGCTCCGAGTTGTTCCACCTCATGCTCAACCCTAACGTCCACTGAACCATTACTTTGCCCCCAAGACTCAACGATGGCCGCCTCCTTGGGCACAGTTCTAACCTTTTTTTTTTTTTTGACCCAGGGGAATCCGTTATGGATCCCACTGGCCCGGGAGAAGCCAGTGGGTATGTCCGACTCGCACGGACTAAACCCCCTGGGGCGTTCCGCCGCTCGCTCTTTGGACGGGGTTTCGGGCACTCGGTTGCAGGCCTCCGATACCCCGTCAGCGTTGCCCTTGCGGGCCCTTCTCGAAGACTGCTTAGGCAGCTTACTCCGCTGAAGGCCCTCGGAACACGGGAGGGCCTTCCAGCTCGGAACCTCGTTTAGGTGGGTGATGGGACTCCCGATCCATCACCCGCAGGTTCCATGGGCGCCAGAAGAGTTCCGGCGCCCGGCGGTGGACATGGTCTTTGGTTCCACCGCTAACCTAGTCGGCCGCAAAGGATAGGGAGAACGGCGCACCGTAATACCGGCACTCCTCTTCCCTTGCGGCCCCACCAATGCCGCTACAGCGGAGCGGCCCCGCCAAGGTCGCAGGGGGTAGGGAGAGTGGCGTACCGCTATACCATCACGCCTCTCCTCCTGCGATCCCACCTCGGCTACCGTGGGAGGGCACAGAGCGGCATCCCATACTGCCGGATCTTCCCTCTCACGGCAGTCCTCCCAAATGCGTCTCAAGTGGGCTTTACAAGCCCATTTGGAGCATCCTCCTCGGGCCAGCTCGCCCAGCAACAAGCCGGCCCTGGGTACCTCTTAAGCTTCGCCGTGGGTGACCAGTCCACGGTTACTAAGCCCCCCCACCACGGCAAGGTGGGCACCCTCGGGAGGGGGGGGGGGCACAGTTCTAACCTAACCTAACCCACTTTTCTCACAAAAGTTTGTTTCCGTGAGGGTCGCAGTTCTAACCTAACCTAACCCAATTTTCTAGCAAAAGTTTGTTTTCGTGACGGTGAGTTCTGTTCCTTAGAAATAATGCAATGAATTAAGATATTGTAGCTATAATAATTATTAAATTAGCTGAACGTGAATACTTAAAAAATAAGAAAAAAGGATGTATGCTCTTCGAATTGAATAATTTGCTATGAAGACGGGTAAATTGCTGCGCAATTAGTATTTTTGATAAGATTGTTGTATTTTTGTTCCTAAAGGAATTTAATTGTCTTGCATTAGAGGAAAAAAGTAATGTCGTGCTGATGTGTATTTTGGAATAATCTGCATTACTAGTTTTGTTAATCATTTAGTTTATTTGCAGTGAAGTAATTAATTTGATGTACAGAAGTATATTATTGATGACGATAAATTGATAGGCGATTATTTTTTTGCTGTGCGCTTAATAATATCCCATATTTAATATTGTTAAATAATATGCGATGAAGATTAAAAAAAAAAAACACTAAGAAATACTTACGTAGTCGCAGGAAATAAACTTCGATGATACCATGTGCCGTAGCCGAATGGCATTTCTGCGACGGGAAACGAAAACGAAACGCCGCGAAAGGTAGTCTGGCTCTGTCGCGCCAATACGCAAGAGCGATAGAGATAGATATCTACGAGCGTTTCGTTTCGTGAGCGTTTGTGCAATTCGGCTACGTACCCAGTTTCGAATAGCACACATCGCACAAGCTAGCCTAAGTGGATAAATGGGAGCGCATTCACTCACGCTAAAGTAGATTAACGTCGCTCTCAGAATATCGAAGCATTTTAGTGGTGGCGAAATAAATCGCAAAGAGTGTGGATTAATTATAACACCTACATTTATGGATGTACGGTGATAAAAAATGGCGCAATCGGATTTGGCAACTTGAAACCAATGGCTTCGTTTTTGTATCGGTTTGCAACCGAGTCTGAACTTTTATACTTAATTGTTCAAATCATTGGAAAATAAAATTTCTACAGCCATTTTCATAAATAAACTTTTAATATTACATGAGTAAAGCAGGAAACCGTAGAATGATATATTCAAATATTTGTAAGCTTCAGACATGCCTCAATGCGTATAATTACGTGCGCAAGGTAAACGTGAGCCTACATTTGAAAAACGCCAATCACAATAGATCTGCTAAACATCCGCATAGAAATCAATCTTGCTTATTCCTTACTCAGGCCCTGAGTCTCCGTCAATACAAATAACCTAACGAAAACAAAATGTAATTGATTGTCGCACAAAATACTTTGTGTTAG
This sequence comes from Leguminivora glycinivorella, assembly GCF_023078275.1. NCBI lineage: Eukaryota > Metazoa > Arthropoda > Insecta > Lepidoptera > Tortricidae > Leguminivora > Leguminivora glycinivorella. The sequence continues at coordinate 11,539,919 of NC_062978.1, forward strand.
TTCATCTCAACGTTCTGAACCCTCTGGCGAAACAGATAAACAGCCGGACCGGGCGCCGTAAACGGAATACAAAGCAAGATTGATGTTTCCACAAAGGGATTTTAAACTTCTTGGTCACAGCGCGTTGCGTCACTAGAGGTGTAAGTAATAAGATTTCTTCAATTTACTAAATATAATACTAAAAAACGAGAAATAAAATATAACTTCATAGGTGTAGTTCGTAACTTATTTTTTTTTATAAAGTTCTTGAAAAACAAAGTACTTAGACTGCATCATCGTAGACGTATTGTGAACTACCGCTATTAAGAATACCGCGAAGTCAGGGCATAATAGAATTATAGAAGTGAAGAAAGTCGAATTCGGCTGCGTCCGACCTTATAGGGCTTTCTGCGACGCGAAACGAAATCGAAAAGTCCTAGAAATGTAGTCTGGAAGATAGATAGATCTGAAGAGATATCTGCCAAATACTGCTAAATGTAAGAAGCGCGCGTTTAGTGTCAGGCTGCATCTTACCTGTGCTTACAGGGTTAATGAAACCGCTGAATGGAAGCGCACTTCGGGTGCTTGAAAGTCGGGCTACGCCCGATCCTAGACGATCAAGTGCATTGCTGGATGTAGGAGCATGTTTCGCGCGTGTGAATGATTCCACTACGTTAAGTGCACTGCAGCTTGCCAAAACGCGTGAAGCGACAAGATCAAGTGCATTGATTTTTTGCTAATCATAATGTGGTATGTAAGGAAAAACCACCCATAAATTATGAATTTAGGCTTTTCGCAAGTACAAAGCTGGTTCCTTGCGCCAGACCGATAAAAGTCACAGCGTCCTAGATATATATTGCTCAGAAAATCGAGTCGAAAAGTCTAACTGCGAACAAAGTGATGGAATTAATTCGCAATGGATCAAATAAATCGGACTACCAGAGCTTAATTAATAGCCCTTTATTAATTCAATTTAGTATCGTGCGTGCCTGGACGCTATTCTCGAACCCCTGGAATTAAACTAAAATTAAATCATAACTTTTCAACCGAAGTAGATGTTGCTGCGGTTAATCCGATTTTACCAACCTTTCAAATTCAAAATAAAACTTTTATTTTCAAAATGCCATGCCAGGATAAGTTAAGTGAATCTGCCCCCAGCGAATTTGGCTTGTATTTTTTTATTGATTTGTCTTTGTATTAGTATCGAGTATGCCAGATTTCAGCTCCCAAAACTTTATATTTTATTAATTAAAGAAAAACGAAATATGATCTTTCTTAGATATGTGTTTTTCTGGACAGCCGATTTTGACGTGCGTCACGTATATTGTGCATGTAGTAAAGATAATTATATAATATAATTTTGTGTTATATTGCCATACAAAAACTAAAAAAAAAAAGTATTATCACGCAAGCGACACCTCCAGATTTTTTAACGAAGTGAGTCTCTTTAATAAGCTACCAAATGAATATAAATACTTAATTTTATCTGTGGTAGAACAAGGTGTTTTTTTTTAAATTGAATACATCACAATACATTTACTCCCATACACGCCCGTTAAAACGAATCGCTGACAAACTTTAGAGAAGCGTGCACGTTCGTCATAAACACTGGCATTAGTTAAAGTGTAACTGTGACATTTCTACTGGCAATACAAGTAATTTGAAAGGGGCAACAATATTGAAATAAGTTAAATATTCTTTCTAGCGCAAGAATTCTACTGAATCACAGTTAGAAGTTGGCCCATTTTCTTAACATACTTATGTTAGCCGACCATCAACAAAAGGTGTAGCCGTCTAGAAGACCATATTTGGCAGTGCCTAGGTACGTTTTTGTAGAATTTATCTGTCTATACGTACTTATACGTCTTTGTTTATATCTAGTGACTGCAGCAATGACAGTAGCGGCACATCTCGGACACTGGCGATCAAATATACGAAAGAGGCGCGTTCCTAGCACACATTGTAAACTCGTGTAGGTGAACGCGTTACTGAATTAGGGTCGATTGCTGCGTTTTTGTAACTGTGAGGTAACCGATGCTCTATTGGCCATACTGTACGACAGTACTCTTTATTATACTGTGGTAGCGGTTACTGAATTAGGGTATGATTGTATGCGCGATGTATTAATAATAAGAAAGCGTGTAGAACGTTACAGTCAACTAATTGGAACCCTAGGCCACTGTATAACTATGCACAGAACACCCCACTAGAAGCCAAATGCAAGCGATATTGTTCGAGACGCAAATCACCAATCCTTGCGGGGTGAGGCGGGCGCGCACGGTGCTGCCATTGGTCGTTTCAAATAATGGCGCGCCTTTATGATTAGCAGTAGGGATGGGAATGGGACATGTCTATTATAGACAATGGTACCGGTACCAGTACTGTGGTGAATTTGTTTTGCAACAAATTATAATATTATAATTAAATTATAATAAGGCCTAGTTACCCTTCGGGTTGGAAGGTCAGATGGCAGTCGCTTTCATAAAACTAGTGCCTACGCCAAATCTTGGTAGTAGTTTCCAAAGCGGACCCCAGGCTCCCATGAGCCGTGGCGAATGCCGATGCCGGGATAACGCAAGGAGGATGATGATTGTGATAGCATCTCAATAAAAATCATTCTAGTAACTAATAACTAAACTGTGCATTTTTACTTACGTTTATTAAGTTAAATTACCAACTAAATATTCTAAACTAATCAATGAACAAAATACCACTACAGACTCTACAGATTCTAGATAATTATTCACTATTACAAATCTGCTTTCTTTTATATTTCATAAAATGGTAGCACATGGTACGAACGGCAGTACGAAGTTCCCGCAACAGACATAAACTAACATGGCCCCATGCCTAGTCGTTTATGTGAAAGGGATAGCATATCACATTGTTAACTCGGCAAAAAGGGATGGACGCGCCTCGGCGCCGCTCAGCACAACCATATTGACCAGTATAAATGAACTCCGCGGATAATAAACAATATTCAACAAAATAATTAATTTGACTTAACTGTGGAATGTTATTCCATGTTTTTTATATGTAGAAGTGTTAGAAGACTTGCCACACCACTTTATGCTGTAAGAGACCATTGTTTGCAACCAAATTTGATTATTTAAGATTTTTTCCCGAGCGGACACGGACACTGTTAGCGGGTCGTATACTTGGGCGCTACTGATCGGTGTCGCACGCGTTCAAACTTTTATAAACCTGATTTGTCGTATGCTTGGTGACCGCGAGTCGCCCTGTAAGGGCCGTCTTGTTGTATTGGTCTGTGACAACTATGTCATAGTGACGTTATAAATCAGATTGTAAGAAATCTCTTACTGTTGACATTTTGACATGGTTGTAGAGTGGCCTAGGGTTCCAATTGGTTGACTGTACAGTGTACATTTCTCTTGATGGTTCCGAGGTACGATTTTTCTTAGACTTTATCTGTCTATGAGCATTTTCATAATGTCGGTCTCCCCAATTAGCGTAAGTCGTTAACAATAACCTAACCACAAAATTAAAATTTTGAAAAAACCCCCGACCGCGACCTAGTAGACCGATTTTTATGAAACATGGCTAAGAACACTCCCGACTAACTCAGCTTTCAGACAAAAAAAACGAAATCAAAATCGGTTCATCCGTTGGAGACACACAGACAGACAGACAAACAGACAGACAGACAGACAGACAGACAGACAGACAGACAGACAGACAGACAGACATACACACAGACAGACACGTCAAACTTATAACACCCCGTCGTTTTTGCGTCGGGGGTTAAAAATTAACTCGCTGTCAGTTTTGTGACGACAATTAAGCATAAAATATGTCTAAAAATTTATTTTTTTCATATTCTTAATGTACATTATCGCTTAAAGTTTATGTAACTAACACTCAAACAATATTTTTTATTGTTTCATGCTTAATTATCGTCACAAAACTGACAGTGAGTTAATTTATGTTATCAACTTACAATAATTGGGGGGTCCCAAATTCTAAAAATGCCCCTATACGTCTTTGATTTGAATGAAATTGTTTATCACTGAATACACTTCTGAGCGATCGAGCGGTTCAGGGTGATTTGTAAAGGTCGATCTCGCCAAGCACATATGAATATAAGCTAAACGTTAATGATCGTTTGCCCGTTGTGACGTTAAAAAGGGTTTGAGGACTGTAAATATTGACCATTAATGATTAAATATGTGATGTTTGGATAACGATTTGGAGTTTTTTTTTATTAGAGGGAATTTATTTGGTATTTGATTGTGTTCGTATTGACAGGCCGTAATATGCAAGTTTACATTATGTGTTAGATATGCTACTGGTTACGTATGAAATCAAATCAGTATTTAAAAAAATAATTGCCGATATGGTTACTTTTCAAAAATAAGCTTTTATGTAGGTATTGACTTAATGTAAAACGATCACACGTATCACAGTTTTAAATAAAATGGGACTTAACCGACCAAAAGATCAAACCGATCGTGATCGGGATTTAAACTAAATTGAGGGTCAAGGGATTTAACTTTCATGGAATCCGGTGATTAGCAAATATTAACGTAAAAAACATCCGGTCACATCAGTGTGCGTAGCCGAATGCACAAACGCTTACGGAAGAATTCACACAATAATAGTTTTTTTTTTTTCTAAGTCACCTACGTTACTTGGATTTTGAAGGAAAACATAAATATGGTTTCAATGTTAAAAAATGGATAAACGAATATATTTGGCCATTGTTGTTTAAAAATATAATTTATTTTTCCCAGTAAACGGAACAGGAAATTTAGTCATTTGTAGCTAAAGGTAACGGAAAAAGTACAAAAATTAAGTAAATCTCTGGAATTAACTAATTAATTTTATGTCATATTCTTATGTGTTATGATGTCCATACATGTCATTTTTAAAATACTATAAACGGAACACTGCGAATCCGGACAAAGGTAAGTGATAAGGGTAATGTGGTACGTAAAGTGGCTCACAGCAATATTTATTTTTTTCAGAACATTTAATTCACTCATTATTGCAAATGGAACTTAATGGTTTCGAGCAGACTCTAAAATACGGAGACAACGCCGTCTTTGAAACGTTAGAAGTTTACGAAATTAAGTCCCGTTCGTAATATTAAGTACAGTGTGATTAAAATCAGTCAATGATCCGGCTTTTACTCTTCGGCTTCGGCTCTTATCGGGATTGCATAAGTGCGAGCAAGATAACTATAAAACCCGAATCGTTAACTGATGTTAATCATATTGTAGGTATGTGTAAAAATCGTGAAAGAATACCTATCATAACTCTGTAAGGTACATGGCGGGTAATTTTAACTAATCTAAATATCGTATTATACAAGTTTTACATTATTAAGTACCTAGTCCTCGTAACTCTATCCAAAATGTTCGCCAATAATGTACATACCGTATTCATATTCATATTCATATTCTTTATTCAGTATTGGTTATACATTGTCAGGTTTTATATTCACATATTTATATACAATTTACAAAGAATATTTATCTAGTTTAGGTATAATTTAATTTATTGTACATTTTCTTATTGGAATTAAAGATTATATTATGAACAAAAAGTGACACAAAATTCTATTTTAATTCGTATTATATTATGATAATTTATAATATTAATTACATAGTAGGTATATAATTTAATTTCATTCGGTCATTCAGAAGCGGAATAATAGGCCTTCTGCAGCAAAAATGATTTTAGTTTTAGAGTGAAGCCTAAATATGTGTATTCTATTATATTCTAATATTTACCTACTCATTAACTTATTGATATCAATAACAGGCATTTTTTATTTAACATGCACATAAGAATAAAGAGTAAAACACACTCGGTTCTATAAATACAGCTAATGACTTAAAAGCTCTAATGGTTAGTCAACAAAGCAAGATTTACTAAAATACGGGTACAACGACCCTTATTAAGATTATAGCGATACGTCAAAACATCCCACTCCCAGCAAACATGTTAATATTTCAAACCACCCGTTTCATGCAGCGACATGTTTTACGACTAAAAGAAAACATGCATTAAATATCCAATCAGTTTAAATCGAAAACAATGTCAGTAACCTTGTAGCGTTTATTCGGAAACGAAAAATATGGTAAAGAAGTTACATCAATACTTATGAGTGTCATAGAACGTAGCGTTCCAAATTCTAAAAAGTTCATGCCTGAAGTGACGCTACTATGACTTCATTGTCACGCAAAATGACATTAATTGTAAAGAGAATATTTGTAAGGTATTCCCGATGAACTACAGTATGAGGTTCTTCAAAAAAGGAGTGTATACGTTTCTAATGGGTCGGCAACGCGCATGTGACACCCCTTGAGTTGCAAGCGTCCATGGGTTACGGTGATCGCTTTCCATCAGGCGGACCTGTTTGCCACCGACGTGGTATTTAAAAAAAATGTGATGAATGTGATTCCATGTTGATGTTGAAATTAACAAAAAATAAAACCGCCTTCAAAAAAAGCGTGTTACAAAACACAGAGAAACTAAAAAGCCAAAAATAATAAACCTTCGAATTCAGATTTCTTATCGGATTGCAATAATCTAAACATCCAAATTATAAACAAATCAATTATTTTTGTAGTCGGTACCAGACCTGTTCGTCGCCTTGCTATTTCCTGTTTGCCCCACCCAACCATACGCAGGCTGGCCCCGACTCCAAAAATAATTGATTTGTTTATAATTTGGATGTTTAGATTATTGCAATCCGATAAGAAATCTGAATTCGAAGGTTTATTATTTTTGGCTTTTTAGTTTCTCTGTGTTTTGTAACACGCTTTTTTTGAAGGCGGTTTTATTTTTTGTTAAAAAGTTAATTTATTTGTTGATTTTTAGTGGTTCCTAGTGATATTATGTGTATCAGTCCGAATATATGTACAGTAGTGAAAGAATTATCCTTTAACTCCTAACCGTTGAAGAGTTGACCTTCCATCATCAGCTCAGCCACATAAAATTATTACCATCAGGCGTAAATACTGGTGTACCTTTGAAAAATACACTAAGAACATTACATGTGCCTATAACATTTGAAGAGTTCCCTCGATTTCTCCAAGATCCCATCGTCAGACCCCGACTTGGTGCCAATGGGACCATCTCGGGGTTATACCCGTTCGATCAAAAAAAAAATTTTGAAAATCGGTCCACGATCCTCGGAGATATCGAGTAACATACATACAAAAAAAAAAAAAAAATTCAGTCGAATTGAGAACCTCCTCCTTTTTTGAAGTCGGTTAAAAAAAAAAACAATGAGTGGGGTCCCTCCGCGCGGAAGAAGTGAAACTTCGTAACATAACCTCAAAAAACATTTTGTCAAGTGACCATCACGTTTTGTATTTAGTTAGTTACATACATCTTTTTTTTACTGTTTTAAATATTTTACATTGCTATTCGCTCAAATGATTGAAAAAACAAACATAAACTCATTTTCCACTCGATCTAAATATAATAAAACACACACATTCCAACCAACCATTCCACCATTCAAAACCATTCTGGGCATACTGTTCTGCCACTGAGTGAATAAGTGAATGAAATGAGTGAGTCGCGTTCAGCGCGACGACACTGACCGGGTGTTACGCGCCGAGTGAGCGGCATTTCACGTAACATAACACTGACTGAGTGTTACGCGGTGTCAGTTGGAAGTCGCAGTAGAAGTTTCACTTCAAAAAAATCATACGTTTTCCGTGACGATGACGTTTATGCTATTGGGTAACGCAGTAACTAGAACTTTTGTATTATGTTTTCAGATCAGACGTTCTTGTCAGAATAGATAAGGCAAGAAAGACAAAAAAAAACACGCGATTGTAGTAGATATTTCTTTATCATCAATCTTCAAGCAAGACATGAATTTGTTTGGTGTATCCAATATGTGTGTGAAAAGTGACATTTAGTGTTTAATCATACCATCATCCTCTTCACGTTATCCCGACATTCGCCGCCGCTCATGGGACCCTGGGGTCTGCTTTGACAACTAATGCCAAGTTTTGGCGTAGGTACTACCTAGTTTTACGAAAGCGACTGTTATCTGACCTTCCAACCCGAAGGGTTAACTAGAGCTTATCCGGAATTAGTCCGGTTTCTTTTCGATGTTTTCCTTCACCGAAAAGTATGCAAATATCAAATGACATTTCGCACATTAGTTCCGAAAAAGTCATTGGTACGAGCCGGGGTTCGAACCGGCGACCTCCAGATTGAAAATCGCACGTTCTTACCGCTAAGCTACCAACTTGATCAAATGTTAATTTTTACTTAACACTTACATATCCGATCGTATTCTTACATAATATCGTATCTAGGGCTTTTTGATTTTATATGAATAAATGCGGAACTTCGGACCGTCAACATCAGCTCCTGAGGATGCCTCGTAGAGAGGCGAAACACTTGTCGCGTTTTGTATTTTTGGTGGTGGGTTGTTGTATTTATTTGCGTATTTATTTATATTTTTGCGGTGGGAGGGTGGGAAAATTAATTGCATGTAAAAAATACGCAAGTAAGTACAACAGGTAACATCTATGTAAATACCATGGTTTGCAATAAAGATCTTACTTACTTACTCAGGTTAGCACTGATTGACTTGCACGTTATCAATTCGCGGATTAGCAAAGGAACGTTATAGTTTATGATTAACATGGATTTCCGCAAAGTAACGCCTGATTCCATCGATTATGAATGAATGATTGATTTTCAAATCATGCCATTAATAGTATTCAAATCTGAAACATTTGATTCCGAATCGACTCCTTTCTGTAGCTGACGTAGCACTGCTGCGGCGTAGCCAAGACAAACAGTGAGTCGGCCATAACAAGGATAAGCTGCCGTCTGACAGGGGCCTCAATAAGCTACGAGAAGCCCCCTGTCGGTTTCACTGTAACGTCTGTTACTGGTAAAAAAAACAGGCTACGATCGTATCGAGCCATTCTTAGTTTTTGACGACTGGTCTGGCCTAACGCGTAGTGACCCTGCCTGCTAAGCCGCGGTCCCGGGTTCGAATCCCGGTAAGGGCATTTATTTGTGTGATGAACACAGATATTTGTTCCTGAGTCATGGATGTTTTCTATGTATATAAGTAAGTATTTATCTATATAAGTAAGTATATCTTCGCCTAGTACCCATAGTACAAGCTTTGATTAGTTTGGGGCTAAGTTGATCTGTGTAAGGTGTCCCCCATTATTTATTTATTTTAATACAATATTATTTTATATATGACTCGATAATTGTAGATTATGTACTTTAAATAAAATCTTATCTAACGACACGTTAATTCTACCGCAGAGTAGCAACGAAAAAAAATCTATTTAGACTTTTTGTGTAAAGGATGAAGGTACGACCTAAGATGATTTTACGATTAGCTAATGCACCATAGAGACATTCCCAAAGTTCTAAGTATTGTTCTTTGCACATTTATCTATTGCAAAGCTTTAGGTTCAATTACTATGTCATTTGATGAGTTGATAATAAACGCTAATCATCAAATGAAACTATCGTCAACTGTTAAGAGTAATGCGTAATCGTGACCTTAAAGGTACAATTTTCTTATGAAAATTTTCTGTAATTTATCCAATCGTTACCTGAAAATAATCAGTTACCTTTTTTCTACACACGTCTTGCCAGTAAGGTTACGATTCTATCAGTTTTAAACTAGGTACATATCTAACTTATTCAGTATTCTACTTATGTCTGAATACGCAGTCAAAATAAATTAAAGAACAGAGCAGCCTAATGAAGCCGAATTCTTCCACAGCGCCCAAAATCTCGGATTATAGATGGGAATTAAATACACCAGTGGATAAATATATACATTCCAGGCACCGATGAGGAACTTATTTGCGAAATGTCATTTTATATTTGCCTGTAGCTTTTCGATGAAGTAAAACATCGTGAAGAAACCGGATAAAGGCCTAGTTTACCCTTTGGTTAGAAGGTCAAATAGCAGTCGCTTCTACGCCAAATCTTGGGATTAGTTGCCAAAGCAGACTCCAGGGTTCGATGATCAGTGGCAAATGCCGGGATGCCGGGCAAGGATTCTCATGTGGGAATCCATAGTTGAAGCGCGCTTGATATGTAAAGTCGCGTTGAGCAAGATTTTTTAATTCCGAACGTTTAATTTCGCCACACAAAACGGTAAAACTGATATTTTGGAAATAAAGTCTTAGCGGCAACAAGATGGCGCTCGTTTAGTTTTATCTTTGCGCTGCGTTCACTGTGTCTCAGGTCCGCGTCGTACAGCTGCGTTCGTGACCAACAAAATGGTCCCGACGGAAGACCAGCGCTGACCCTCGGGTTAGCATTTTATGCTGAGTCGGGACCATTTCGTGGTAACTTATATGTTTAATTTCTTTTATATGCTATTTCTGTTTTCTTATAACATACAAAAACAAAACATACAATCACGCCTGTATCCCATGAAGGGGTAGGCAGAGTATATGAAACTACTCAAGTTTCAATGCCACTCTTGGCAAATAAGGGGTTGACAGAAAACAAAACTGTGACATTCTGTTTTCTTACTTGTGTATTTTGTAGTTATCACGAATAAATAATTGATTGATTGATTGATTGAAAAGCGATGTAATTTTGGACTCTTGTCGTATTTATAGTAGAAGATATTGAGCGAAATAAGTACGCGAAATTGAAATTCAAAACTTGGCAACATCTTAGCAAATAAGTCAAAAATTATATTTACTTAAGCGCACCTGTTATGTTATTATTCTATTTTCAATAAACAACAAAGGCAACTGTGCTTAAAAGTGTTTTACGGCTACAACTCGTAATTACTACATAATTTAGTACTGCAAGCAAATTAATGCAGCAGCTGTCAAAGTAGCTTATTCTTTAGCTTTTCTCGGACAGGCATTAAACATACTTGAGAAGCCAGTGCGAGCACAAATTGTACAAGCCCTAAGATGTCAGACTGACATTAACTTCTAAAAATAGCTTTATGATGTGCATAGACATTTATAATAAATTACCCGATAGATTTAAGACTTTTGACTTGCATACATTTAAAAATTCAGTTCATGATTGGCTTATAGACAAATGTTTTTATAATTAAAAAGATGGATGCTGAAAACAAATAATTATTTACAATTTAATTTTAATTATTTTAATACGTTATTATTTACATTACTATATACGAGTATTTTGACATGTCATGACATTTTGTAATTCTTCTTTTTTTATTATTAGTGTAAGTTATGTTAGCGTTTACACCTGTAAAGGTATTGTTCAGTGGAACAGTTTTCAGTGCTATTGTAACCTTAATTAACACATACGCCATAAATCATTCATTAATTCTTGTTTTACTTTAAAAAATCTTTCTTAATTGTATTTGTTAGCTTGTTGTGTCCCACTGCTGGGCAAACGCCTCCCTCTCTTGCATACGCGCGTGTATGGGAATATTTGGCCAAAGTTTTCAAAATACGTAAAGGTCGTGCCGCCATCTTCTTTGCGGTAGGTATGCCGTCACGCCGATTATTTTTTTGCATTTCAGCAGCGAATACGATAGCTATGATAGGTAGGAAAAAAAATGACCCTCCTAATGAAATGATACTACGAAATAGGTAAATCAAATTAAAAGTTCGAAGAGTTGAGATAAATGTAGAGAAAAAGTTAAAGCCAATAAGTGTCTATACCAGAATTGGGAATAGTTGGAATACAGACGTGAGTTTATGTATGCATTTATTAACCTTCAACCTTATTAAAAAAAACTTAAACTGTAATTAAGTATTAGACCATTTTAAAGTAAGAGCTATCTCACCCGGAACCTTCATTATAATAATACTGGTCGTATTACTTTCCACCTTCCATATTCCTTTCTTTACTGGTCGTATTATGTTTGCAATTTTATTACTTATCAACGCGGATAAGATACCTGTCGCTCTCACCACTTTGTAATAAAGAGTACTATCGTACAGTATGGCCACTCCCGCTCCCCGCTGAAAGTGCCGCCCACCCCCTCTCGGTTACCTCACAGTTACTGCCTGTCAAAAACGCGAACAGTCGACCTGTGATATGTCACTCATACAAGCATAGTACGCGTTCACCTACACGAGCTTATAATGTGTGCTAGGAACGCGCCTCTTTCATATATTTGATCGCCGGTGTCCGAGGTGTGCTCTCACACTGACATACATGCGTTTAAAGAACGTGACAGATGGTTATCCATATAGATAAGTTACAAAATTGCAAGCATCATAACATAAGCCTGCAGCTTACGTGCCGTCAAGGAAACCCGAGAATCAAAGAGATATGTCATTGTTACTTATTCAACATTCTCGCTCAAACAAATTTGCATAAATAAAAGTGGCGTATCGTGTCAAGTCATTTTGTCGCTAAGTGTCGCTGTAGTGGAAGTCAAGGCGTGAGCTTGGCAATAATATGTTAGTACAAGAATTAAGAGTAGCAATCGTATTTAAAATCAATTGAGACGTGCGCCACTTGGTATAAATGCGTCTTTTAGAGACATCTTCTAAACAGTACTTTTAATTGCAACACACTATATTCAAAGCACAAATTATTAATATATATGTATGTATGTATAAGCTTTATTGTACACAAAGGAAACAAAAGATACACTGTTACAGAGTCAGTAATATACAATATAGGCGGACTTATTCCTTGATAAGTTATTAACGTAACAAATCCTTTACTTGCCCGCAAAACGATAAATACCTACGCTCAGTTACTACGTAAAACTGAGAAGAATAATAGGTACGAGTATGTGCCACGCGACTACTCAGGCGAGCGCGTGGCGCCCCTCAGCCACTTGTTACCTCGAGGCAACTGAAGTTATAGGTAGAGTAAATTCCCTAAATATGGACTACCATAAGGATTTAATGAAATAAAACGCAGAACTTTGAAGTTAGACAAGTGTAATTAAAGTCAATCAGTCGAGAAACTATCTAGTGATTATATCTTATGCTAAAATTGCATCCAAAAAGCAAATCCTCTAAGAATATTTTTGTTTTTATAAAATGTGTCAAAATTAAGTGCTACAAAAGAAGAGCTTAATATGGACTACTGGAAATTCGGACTGGGGGGACAAAATATGGACCACGATACTTTTAGTGTGATATAAGTACAACTTTGCAAAAATATGTGAGGAACTTGTTAATGTAAATAGTCTTAAATGACAAATAAATATGTTTTTTTAACCCCTCATAATATGGACCACTAGACCATATTTGAAACCTCACCATTGGTCCATAATAAGAACCAGTGGCATTTGAACGTTAAACATTTTTCAAAAATTATAGGTATGACGTGCAGTTACACATTAAATCAAGAACATTTACTAACAAATCAACGTTTCTAAAATATTGAGATTCAAGAATAAGCGACCGTAAATAAAGCAGTAATAATCTTACAAAATTCACCCAAAAATTACATCAAATGTGCTTATAATTTCAAAATGGCGATCACTGACACGAGCGGACATGTAGCTTCGCTGCAATCGACTGGCGGAGCGGGGCGACGCCAGGGGCATCGAATGCTACTAACTTCACTACGATAACAGCGACATCTAGCGAATAATTGCCATAGTCCATATTATGTGACTAGTCCATATTTAGGGAATTTACTTAACGCGCAGCTGCGAGCGAGTGACGTAGGCCTAGTTCAAAGTATATCATCTTCAAAGGACGCGTTGATGTTAAAGTACGCATTCACCTCAGTTGGTGTTAATAAGTATAAGATGCCCTTTAAAATAACTAGCAAGGCTAGCACATGATTTGCGATATGAACGGGTAGTTTATGTCGTGGCGAGTTAATCTTGCGCCAGTCACGTGCTAGCCCTGCAAGGAGCTGTTGCGTGTGTGTTTGAAGGTCTATAATTATTAATATTTATTACCTACCTATAGGCCAACTCTAGCATGAAAATATTATCTTAGTAAGTGGAATAACTTAAGATTAAATGAATTCTCTAGTTCAATTTTTAGGGTTCCGTACCAAAAAGGTACAACAGGAACCCTTATGGTGCGACTCTGTCCGTCTGTCTGTCCGTCTGTCACATTCCTAAATATCTCGAGAACTACTAATGCTATCAACTTGAAATTTGGAATAGTTGTGAACATTGTAAACCTCTACAGATAGAAAGTATAATTTTTTTAAATATATTAATTTTAATTGTAGAAAATGGCCAAAATGAAAGGGGGGCAAACTGTAAATTTCAAGTTACTAGGTCAAGTGGGGTATCGTTGGAAAGAGCTCAAATTAAACGTAAATAAGCTATTTTTTATAATTTTTTTGTTGTGGAAAAAAAAAGAATTTTGAAGGAAAATGTAAAAAAAATACCGTTCCCCCCCCTTATCTCCGAAGTTTACCAACGAAAAATTATGAAAATTTTAGTAAACATTGGTTTTATGCTATATATTACAGGAAAAATATAATCGTGTTTGTATTTTGAATACTTTTTTTTAATTCACAAAAAACTTTTCAGATTTTTACTTTCAATTTACCCACTCTTGCGGATGTATATCGTACTTCAAATTAATACGAGATGTTACGTAAACCATCTTCTGTCCAATAAAGTAAAAACTGTTTAAATCGGTTAACATTATAAAGAATTATCCCTGAAAAATTGACCGGGAGATGGCGCTATACACTATAATACTCATTAGTGCCTATACTTTTGTCTTCTAGTCAAGTCATTATGAAAATATGAGATTATTTTTACTAGGTAGTTTGAAAGAAAGTTTGTACGGAACCTTCGGTGGGCGAGTCCGACTCGCACTTGGCCGGTTTTTTATTATCGATAGTCTCGACTCTAATGAGAAAAATGTAAAAACCTTACTCAATTCATTAAGAATCGCTTAATCAGCTAAGGATTACAGACTTTAGAAATCGCGAAAAGAACGTTTCAATGTGGTTCTTGTGCTGATCAAATGTTAATTAAAGGTCATATTATTATTCATAAAACTAAAGGCTAATCACACCAATACGTCGGAAAAGACAAACAAACTTTATGAAATAAATATATTTAAATATTTAAAAAAAGAGATGAAGTAAATATATTTTTAGAAAAACGTATATTTAGGCGCCGCTCTAAAATATCATCATTATCCTACTTGCATTATCCCGGCATTTGCCACGGCTCATAGGAGCCTGGGGTCCGCTGTGACAACTAGTCTCAAGATTTGACGTAGGCACTAGTTTTACGAAAGCGACTTCCAACCCAAAGGGTAACTAGGCGTTATTGGTGTTCGGTTTCCTCACGATGTTTTCCTTCATCAAAAAGCGACTGGCAAATGTCAAATGAAATTTCGCTTATAAAAGTTCCGATATAGTCCATGGTACAAGCCAGGGTTCGAACCCGCGACCTTCTGATTGAAAGTTGCACGCTCTTACAGCTAGGCCACCAGTGGTTTATTTATTTATTTATTTATTTATTTAATCTTTATTGAACAAATAAACACAATGTACAATAGGCGAACTTAATGCCATAAGGCATTCTCTACCAGTCAACCTTTAGGCAAAGCAGAGAAATTGTAGGCGGTGCAAAATTACAAAAACAAAAGATAAAGACTATAGTTAGGTACCTACTTTTAAGGACACAATGCATGCAACAAAAAATAATACAGAGGAATAAACATACACATATACGTGATATTAATACTAATACATAAAATTACATACATATAAGTATATATAATACATACAATCCGATGAGGTGTACAAAACAGACATACTACGAATTTTCTGAATTGCCAGCAAAAAATGTGTTGAGGGATGTGTGTGGTTCCCTGAAATATGTACTCATTATCCATACTTACTAGTCCATACTAATATTATAAATGGGAAAGTGTGTGTGTCTGTTTGTTTGTCCGTCTTTCACGGAAAAACAATCAATCAATCAAAATATTTATTCGTAATAAACTTAAAACTACATAATATACAAAAAAACAGTATTTCTATAACCTAACCACAAAATTACATAGTGGACCGATTTTCATGAAACATGGCTAAGAACACTCCCGACTAACTCAGCTTTCAAACAAAAAAAAAACTAAATCGAAATCGGTTCACCCGTTATGCCACAGACAGACACACACACAGACAAACAGACAGACAGGCAGACAGACAGACAGACAGACAGACAGACAGACAGACAGACAGACAGACAGACAGACAGACACGTCAAACTTAAAACACCCCGTCGTTTTTGCGTCGGGGGTTAAAACTACAAACGTACAAGCACGAAATGGTCCCGTCTCAGCATAATGCTTACCCGGAGGTCAGCGCTGATCTTCCGACGAGACCATTTGTGAGACGACGAACGCAGCCGCACGACACAGCCCCATCGCAATTCGAACGCATCCTTATTGAAGCGATCAACGCCATCTTGTCTACTATCTATGGCAGGGTATCATTGCGTCATTTTTGTCAATGGTGACATTCAAAACAGAGCGACGGATTGACGTGATTTTTTTAATAGAGATAGTTGAAGGGATGGAGAGCGACATAGGCTACTTTTTGTCTCTTTCTAACCCCCGACTTTCCTAAAATGGAGTGTGGAAGTTTATATGGAGCATTCCGCAATTTTCGAATTTAGCTCGAACGAAGCCGCGGGCAAGAAAGCTAGTTTGTTAATAAAAGTAGGATTAAATACATAATGCGGGTTATTAAAATGAAGGTAAAATGCTTTTCCGATGGCCAATGAGATTAATTTTGGTAAGCCGTCTCTATAATTAATAATTATACACTGCCTTGCGAAACCAAGTCGCAGATTATCTAATAAAGGCGAAGAAGGTATAAGGCTAAGGATATATATTTTTCAGTACATAATTGTGGCGTAGGCGAGAGGCTGGCAACCTGTCACTACAATGTCACTGTTTCATTTTCTTTCAACCCCTGACTTGCCAAGAGTGGCACTGAAGCTTTAGTAGTTTCATGTGCTTTGCCTACCTCTTTATGGGATACAGGCTTGATTGTGTATGTATGTATAATTATGTTTATCTAGAGGATCAGTGTATGGCACTTTGTGTAAATTAACCGGCACTTCCATAATCTCTTAAAAATATTTCACACTAGGGCTATAAAGTAAAACCATAATTGACGACCGGAGCGCGTAGTAACCCTGCCTGCTACGCCGCGGTCCCGGGTTCGAATCCCAAGGGCATTTATTTTTGACCACAAATATTTGTTCCTGAGTCATGGATGTTTTCTATTTGGATATTTGGGTATATCGTTGTCTGATTACCTGCAACACAAGCCATCTTGAGCTTACCGTGAGACTCAGTCAATCTGTGTAAGAATATCCTATAACATTTATTTATTTAATTTTGCTGAAAAACCTAAATATATCCTGAAGGTCCATAGAGGCTCACAGAGCCATTAAGTTTTTTCCGAGCTATTACTAAAGTGTAGCTTTTATTTATTATCATTATTCATCATTCAAATCGTACTATTACGTAACTATTGATCCCCTGATAAACTTAGCTCACGGAGCAAATCTGTGATTATCTGTTTTGGTTCTGCAGTTTTAGTTATGCAAACATAATTTATATTATGCATTGGAATAGGCCAGTTAACCCTTCCAGTGACCCGGATATTAATAATTAAACCCTAACAATATGTTTTCAATGAGTTTATCGATAGGACGTGAGTAAACACTTTATTGTACCTTCAAAATTAATGTAAACAATGATCGTAGGTACGTAGGTATTGCACCAATTTCCAATTCCATTATACAATTTTTTGAAACGAGTATTTAACTGAACCATCTAGATCAAAAAAGGATATTATTGTAGCACTTATCTGGCTTAAAGATGATTAAAATAAAAGTGAAAGTTCCAAACAAATCAATGAAAAAATTTGTAAGTACCTTGGAAGTTATTTGCTTAATATTCTACCTACAAGCTGAATTCCCACCGGCGTCGACACTGCAGAAAAACACAAGTAAATCTAAAGCCGTCTTCAGTACCTTACTCGCCCTACAGGCTTCTGGATCAGTTTTTTCTTTCACGTTCGTCCTTACAGCGCATACTTAATATCTATTTGCTCGTACCGCGAGGTAAGCGGGTTGAGAGAGGGGAGGAAGTAGGGACCGGCGCGTTGGGGTCTGCCCAGCCAGTCGAGGCTGCGGTGTCACCCAGAGCGCACCCGCGCCCGCCCCAACAGAAAATAACTGAACCACCGTGCCAGTGACGTGATCAGTGCTTGCACATGCGTGTGCTGTGACCGAGTTGATTATAGTGGACGAGTGACTTGTGTGTGTGATTGCGTGCCGCTAAGTGAGTTTGGAGCGAGTTAAAGGACGGTGGTTACGCTGCAATCTCTCAAATTGCTTTGGGTAAGTCCTAGTTTATACTTAGTTGTAAAAATTTGCATGGTAACAGGATCGGTGTTTATTTAGCCGACGGTTTCTTAATTTTTTGCAGGCTTGCCATGTTATCTGATTGAGTAACAAAATAACAGAGATATAGACTAGTGTTTTAATAGATTAGGTACTAAAAGATCCTATTGATTTATAATAACTTTGGTGACTATCGATTTAGGAAAACTTTTGATTCAATGCGGCATCGTATTTATTATTCAAAACATTTAAGTATTTCTGACCATAGCGGCGGTGCCACAACTAAATTGTTAAGCAACTATTTAAAGTGATTTAAAACAAAATACGTTTGAAATTTTAAACGACAATCACAAATAACTAGATTATTAACAGCATATTGCTATCGCACGAAATTCGCACTTCAAAGAACAAAGTAAAGGATTTTTTTTTTAAATTCTAGTCTTCAGTTTCCTTTTTATATATGTAGGTATCACCAAAAAGAAAATATTTTCCTATAATTTGTCGGAAGTACTCGTATTGACATTTGATAAAATATTTTCAGGTTTCCATTTTTCAAGCATGAAATTTTGACTCTTTACATTTCTATATTTATTTGCTTAGCCTGAAACATACTTCTTTCTCGTACTCTATATATTCGCTCTCTACACAATTTCCACTCAGTATATATCCGAAATCACTGGGACCCATAAATCTGTAGCAGGTGCTACAGCAACACTTCCAAAATGTAATGGCGGTCGCACCGTAGCATTCCAGCTGCTACGAATCTTTCGTAGCACACCGGTTACAACATACAAAGCGGTTTTAGCGAAATAATATATGGTTTTCTATGTCTAAAGAGTCCATGGGCTTCAAGTGCAATAAGGACGTTTTAACCGAAATTCCAAAGGTTTTGTCCTTACTGTAGTTAAATTTAAGATGCATTAGGACTGAAGAAGAAGATTTGTAGATGCATAAGGACTCTTTAAGTATGAATTACCACATATAATTGGGAACTGAAATGTTCTTGGGTGGCAACCATGTGCTAAAGGATGCAGCGAACATGCTTCTCAACAAGAGTATTAACGGCATAACTACTTTAAAGGTCTCTTGTGAGACATAAAAAAAAAGAAACCGAAACTCCAAATATTGCAGTGATAGGATGCTAGTAGTAGTTATAGGATACCATAACATAGTCGACTCCTACAAACCCATAGAAGGTAAGGAGGTGGTGAAATTCTTAACCCATTACCACACGGGAATCGCAAAAGGGACACTTATTTTTCACGCAAGGATAAAGGTACTGTTACACGGACAACACAATTGCCAGCAATTCACACACCATTGCCGCGTTTGCCCCATAGTTAGTTGGTGCGTATTGAACAAACGCGGCAATGGTATGTGAATTGCTGGCAATTGTGTTGCCCGTGTAACAGCACCGTTAGACTTGAAGAGTATTTTCATTTCATTGGAATAATTATATCAACACGTCGTCGTAGGTACAGTCAACAACACAGTTGTAAATACGAAGTGCCAAAAGTATGTATACGCACCTTAATGTACAGGCAATAAAGTTCTGTGACTGATGAGATGACGTCTGATAGAGATATATGAAAGAAAAAGACATGCTGCGCCGACACCAAGTAATTGGATAAGGGCAAGCGAATGATGATTTAGTTATTTAAAATATTAACTTGAAATATGTAATTGAACAAAATCTAACAGTGGTATATAGCGAGGTTAAAATTACCTAACTGTAATTTTATCCTATTTAAACGAAATTACCTAATAATTAAACTTTACAAACTTAATTTTCTTTTGAAACATACTTTGATAATTACTCGCACATCATATTTGTTTCACGTGAAAAGCAGCAGGTGACAAAACAAAACTACTTTACTGTATAATTTAGCATTATCCTACAAATAAATGAGATAAGACTTGTAAGGCGAATAACTCACTATTTCTAAAGTTTCTAAATAGTTGTATACTTAATAAATAATAAGCACCCATGTATAAATTAAAGGAAAACTTGATTTTTTGTAAATTACATTTATTTCATGTTTTAGTGTGACTATTTAAAAATAGAAATAAAAATATTTTCTATGAAAGTAATTTAATTGGTTCCTAGATTTATAAAACATTGGTTTACATATTTTATATTCTAAGTGTATTTCTCAAGTAAAGTTGCCTAAAGGTTACTAAATTACAAATCAGTAGTAATTTCACAAGCTTTTCGGCACAAGTTTTTTTATGCTATTTTGCCAGACCTGAAATTATAATCATTTGTGGCTAACAAATAGTATGGCATTGTTATTCATCAACGTCCAGTAAAGTTATGAAGCCGATAAAAATCATTTGTCCCTCTCCGACTTATTGGTGTAACAGAAAGAGACAAACGATGTATTACGGCTTGCTAACTTTAGTGAACATTTATGAATAATAAGTCTTATACCAGGCGTTGCGATAGGGACGGCCTGATGTTTTATCATTAACTACCTGTTAGCACACTAAAAATATACCACAGTATCTTATCTACATACAAGAGTTGTTGTAGAAACTGCCGCTGTCTGGGATATTCAGAGCTGACCTCGTACTCGTATATTAGCCCCGGTTAGTTTATGCAGTGGACGCCTGCCAATTTTATTATATTATGAGTTAACTAGTTTTTTAGGCTGGGCTGCTGAATAGGAACACAATTTTGATGGTAGCTATGCTGTAATTATTATAGATTTGATAACCTTAATACGTATTTTTTTGTTAATATTTTTATTTAAGTACTTACATGCATATTACTAAGGAACAAATGAAACTATTTTATTAAAAAGGTATTGTTTTAGTTCGGTTTTTTAAGTAGTTACACTACTATGTATAAATTATAAACATCGTCGCCACCGGTGGACGTGGTCGCTTTTTCTTTCGTGTATGATACCAATTCAGTTTATATCTATCTTGTTTACGAATAACCCGAAATAGGCATGCATCGGTCACAATTCATTTAACTTCCTCGCAATATCGAATACTAGAAACTGTACAAATGTTAGTGAGCTTAATATTCCGCTTTATAAAGTAATCAAACTCTGGATTTTTTAAACTATAATTCATGTTGTACGATAAAAATATACCAAGAGCCATACCAAATTTCCAAATTCTATTATGATAATTATGTAAATAGACCAAAGAATATTATCATTCTGAATACAAAATTATGTTAATCTTAAAACAGTCGCATTACAGAAACTACGTAAGAAACGTTTCCACATGACCATATCGAAATATACCACTATATATGCTGATATTTATCGTTCATCGTAACGGCATGCGCCGTGTGAAAATATGTAAAACAAATAGTACTAGCAAAAGATTTATTGAGAGACCCATCGTGTTTCCATTTACAAATTCGAAAAGAAAACGTGCAAACAAATGTGGAATTGGAAGCAACGGTGACCGCGGAATCCATTTGGTTCTAGGGTAGGGTTGCCATAAGTACGTAAAACGAGGCAACTTTGAAAAATTTCGTTTTAGTCTGACTGTAATTTCATTAGAGATTTTCTATAGTAGATTTAAAAGAACATAAAGTGATCTAACTAGGTATATAAACAGTTTCAGTCAAAAATGGAAATAAATAAAATAAATCAAATATAAATAAATATTACAGGACATTTTTACACAGATTGACTGAGTCCCAAAGTAAGCTCAAGAAGGTTTGAATACCATCAAACTGGGGGTCCCACTGGGATCTCATCAAATTTTTCTGTACCCATCCAGGTTACCCGTATACAGACGTCAACCGGAACAAGAGTTATATTTATTTTTATTGAGTAAGAGGGAAGAGATTTGTTGATCGGTTTACAAGGAAATAGAACTTCAGAAGGAAAACCCACTTAAATAAAATCACAAGCATAACCTATAGTATGTGGGTAATATATAAGGTTCGGTGCGGGGTGACATAAGTATGTACAATAATTTGATAAACATTTAATTAAATGCTTGATATTTAAAGTCACACACAGGTCGAACGCGATTAATTAACATTATTTTACCTTTTTTCCCAACGTTTCGGCCAGGTTGCACTGGCCGTGGTCGCGGAAGACTGACGTCCCAGCAAAGTGTCACCGGAGATGTAAACAACACAAAACTACCCGATATTAATTTATATAAATGTTCGGGGTAGACAAATAAATATAATCTACCCGCTTTTAGTTATTGTTTATTTCCCACCGCACGACACACAGCACTCACAACATCCGCGCACTGGTCCGAAGATAGATCTTTTGGTTTGAACATTTGAATCACTGGTCCCCATGTTGGCGATAATCTATACCCGTCTTCCCTGTTAAAGTTTTTAGGATATTTTTTAATTTCGATCGCCTCCCTCACAATCCGGGGATAATAGTGTCGCTCGGTGGAAAGAACTTTGGGTTTGTGTAGCTCAATCCAGTGATTCGTTTCCGCAGTAAGCAAGTGCTCGGCGATTGCAGATTTGTGTATATGGCGATTTTTAACTGCCGCTATGTGTTCCTTCACCCTCTCTTGAACGCTTGAAGGAACACATTCCTTCAAACCAAAAGATCTATCTTCGACCAGCTAGTGTGTGTTCGTGCGCGAAATTCTAAAAGCGGGTAGATTATATTTATTTGGAACATTTATATAAATTAATATCGGGTATGTTACATCCGGTAATCGTCGTTCGACCACTGTGCAACCTGGTGAAACTTTAAAAATAATGTTAATTAATCGCGTTCGACCTGTGTGTGACTTTAAATATGTGTACAAAGCGCGAGAACTTAAAGTGTTATAAATGCTTGATTTCAAGCAGGGAACTTATACGTATACTACGTCCCTGAAAAAAATGTAGATATTACAATTATATTTTTCACGGGGACACCGGGACATATATGGCAACCCTATTCTAGGGTCGCGTCGAAAAATAAGTAAACTGGGAAAATGGGCAACCGTAGTTCGACACAATGCAAAGGGTAGGCTATCACTGTCCCGGGAACTAATTGTGGTTAAACGGTGGTTCACTTGTGTGCGTGCGAGGGTTAATTTGAAAATAAATGATCTTCAAATTTAGAGGTAGTTTCCTGATGAGTATATTCTGTACAATGTACCTACTGGAACTAATTAGAATCATAAGTCATATACATAATATATTTCGTTAACCATTACATATTATGTACGTCATAATTGGCAAAGAAAAAGTAAGCAAAAAAATAGCATTAAACTTCTAACAAGCGAGAGTTCAAAAAACTTATATTAAATCTTAAGTAATATTATAAGTTGACAAGTTTTCATATTTTGTTATTTTATCATACATCTATATACTCGTACCTCAGAATTTATTAAAGTCTCGAGCCCAGCATCGCGACTAGATTTTTAATGAAAATTTTTGTTCGTCTGAATAAATAAAAAACTAATCAATGTGCTCGCTCAGTCATGATATTGTTAAAATTAAAAAGTAGTTGTCATATTTTTAACTTGATTTACTAATTTACCTACGGTCTGCAGTTAGTTTTTGTTGAGCGATTTAAAAAAAACTCCGGCATCGAATCTGAATTTTTTATTTTTTATTATACCGTTCTTGAATGTCCAGCAGCGGAACACCATTATAGGCTATTAAAATAGTATTTCATACAATTGTGATATAATACAAAGCTTTTCAGTCGAATACCATGTTTAGGCCACGAAGCTTGCTGAGTGGCCTAATAGTACGGTACGAGATTGAAAAGCTTAATTATATCACTACAATAATCTTATACTTTTCAATTCTTGTATATTTATTTATTTATTTATTTATTTATTTATTTATATATATATTTATTTTGTATAACGAATATTATGTGGGGGTTTTTGGGGGTATATTACTTTTTCTATGAGTCATCATTTTCATCATCAATGGACGAAAAATATCATCATTCAAGTTAAAATTAATGTTAATAGGTTCACCGTTGTATCAACATCGAATTACCTAGCAACTAGGGATGTACCGACTAGTCGCCGACTAGTCGGGAAAGCCGACTATCCGGCTACATTTGTAGTCGGCGAGTAGTCGGCGACTAGTCGGCAAAAAGGGCCGATTAGTCGGCACTTTATAAG
Source organism: Leguminivora glycinivorella (assembly GCF_023078275.1). Classification (NCBI taxonomy): domain Eukaryota; kingdom Metazoa; phylum Arthropoda; class Insecta; order Lepidoptera; family Tortricidae; genus Leguminivora; species Leguminivora glycinivorella. The sequence goes on from NC_062978.1 coordinate 11,564,271, forward strand.
TGACAGAAAAACAGTACAAACACAAATGAACAGCTGATATTGTTGTATTATGAACCTATTCGTTATGCCTTTGTTAGTCAAAAGAACAATAATTGTCCTACCTAGGACTATCGGTTTCATAGGCAGAATTCCTGCCCACTAAGCCAAACCGATTGTTATCAATGGAAATTTTATATCTATATTCTCATTGACATTTGAACCTGTAAAAAATAATGAAGAGCGTTAACAAAGGACCAATTTCATACAAAAATTCTGGTGAATTAGTCGAAACTTATGTTCTGGCCGACTAGCCGACTAGTCGGCCGACTAATCGGCCACCCAAGCGCCGACTAGTCGGTAGTCGGCCTAGTCGGCCAAATCAAAAGTCGGTACATCCCTACTAGCAACCAATTGTTTGTAATAACCGTCTCTGATTGATCGATAACGCGATAGATTAAAAAAAATGTGTTTCAGATGCAGAAAAATTTGTCAGGTATCGCAAATTAGTATAGAACTTGCGTGAAGTTCTATTTTTGAATTTTTTTCAGGTAACTAAAGTGAAGTGTAATGAAATATTATAGTTGACTAAGTGTCAAAGACTATCCAACACTGAAAAGTTGGCACATATAGTTTAGTCTGTGGTGTCCTAATTGACAGATTAAAATCGACGAGTAGAAAAAAAAGTTTTTCAACTGTTTAATAACGTACATCTTCTTCTTCTCGTGTCGATGGTCTCAAACTGTGCGGGCCCAAAAGGTAGCGACATTTATCGCCCTTCGTACTATAAATACTCTTTTATCGTATAAAATGTATTATTAAAAACTCAAAGATTTTTAATACTGATGCCAATTAAGTTATGTATATGGCTTTCAGTTCCAAACCAATGAGCTGAAACATAAAATTTATGCCTAATTAATCTAGCATAAAAGAAATATAAATAGCTGCACTGAAATTGTTAACAATTTTGTTTCAATTTTAGTGAGAATCGAATATTCGAGAATGAATTTAACTGTATTACAAATTTTAATGTGAAAGAAAAATTAATTGAATTTACGGATCGGCATGATGGTATTCATTCAAGCCAAACATGCGTGCCTGAAACAACGAACTGCGAGGGAAACATTTTACCCGACGTAGCCGAAATGCAATCGTCCACGCTAGACGCCGACAGAAATGCAGTCTCGCTCTGTCGCGGCAATACGCAAAAGCGATAGAGATAGATAGCTACGAATAAGATATTATCATGAGAGTTTGTGCATTTGGCTACGTACCCATCAGACATCGCTATTATTTCGCGAAACGAATCGAATATTGTATTTAAATAATATAAAACGTTTTGTAGCCTGCGTAGTATATCTTATAGTATTATGTAGCTAAGTAGGAACTAAGTTTTGCAAAGTTCGTCTGCTAGTCTACTTCATATCAGCAGAAGTGTCCATAATTACTTTCTAAGAAGCATATATTGTAAATGTCAAAACTCCAAGTGTTTGTGAACAAATGCTTGAGGCAGATCCTACGTATCTTTTGGCCTAACTGGATCACAAACGCCCACTTATGGAGAATAACTGGACAAGCACCCGTACAAGAAGAAATACAGACGCGGAAATGGCATTGGATTGGACACATGCTCAGAAAACCTGATACCCACCTATCCAAAATGGCCCTCACCTGGAATGTATCCGGAAAGCGCAAACCATGCCGTCCTAAATCGACCTGGCGTCGTTCGGTTCAGCAGGAGCTCAGGGTGCTAGACATGGGGTGGGAGGAGGTCACTCAAACTACCCAAGACCGGAGTAAATGGAGAAATATGATTCGAGCCCTACACCCCAGCAGAGGGTAACAGGATGTAAAAAGAAGAAGAAGAAGAGACATATTGTAAAAGTTTTAATGCATGTACTAAAGTGGCTTTACCTACACAGAAAGGCCTGTATCCGCTCCAGTAATTTTAACAAAAATGTGATAAATTAGTATTTTTGCACATTAATTATAATGAACTTTTTCCTGTAGCAAAACAACTTACTTTTAAATATTTAAATATACGAAAGTCATAGGGAGACTCTTCATTAAGAGTAATCACGATAACTATATTAACATAAGTATAGAAAAACAAGTTTATACATGACTCAATAAAGTTTAACTGTTTTGGTTACATACTTTACAAAACCTTTGTGGTACTTACAAGAATTAAAACGATTGTCTTCTTAACTAATTGTTTCATTCTAAATCGCCACGTAGATGGCTCAAGAGATTTCAGACGAGGCGATTAGCCAGTTCACTGACGTGACCGAGCCTAGGCTTACTTTGGATTAACAACGTCGCTTGACAGTTACAGCTGCTAGACTTCACAAGGTCGCTTTACAACACTAACATGTCTATAAGTACCATAAGAGTTTTGAATGATTCACGGTTATTTTCATTAGGAATTTAAATTAAAAAGGTAATCACGGTTTATATCCCGGTCAATATAAGTCTCATGTTTCCCATAGACAATTAGACATATAAAATATAGACCAAGGGTATAAAGCAGGATCTAAATAACCTAATGTTGTCCCGTATCATCGCATGAAGTATATCATAATACTGAACGAGAGACATAAAGTTCACTCTTCTAGGTTTTCAATCAGTACCGTGGGACCGCTTTTTGTTTAAATTTTACGAGAATTTTTTATGCGACTTTTTGGTGAGCTATCAGCCAATAATATATGTATTGTCTTAACATTAATTTACATAAATTACGTACCAACATATTACAAAACATTGTCAACTTCAAAAACGTTTCAAATGTTTCAACTAACTTTGAGTTACAGGACAGTTGTAAGATACCGCACATAAAAAGTAGTAAAATATTATTTTCATTCACATCGAGTAATTGCGACAGTATCTCGGGAATACTGGCAACATTTAACGCAGAGCTTCGGTGAAGTCCACACTTAAAAGTTTTTACAGTTCTTCAATTTATTTTAAAACAAATTTTTTTGTTTACCAAAATTGCACTTTGTATTATAGCCCCAAAACAATAGGCACTCCAGATACTAGTATATAATTATATATAGTCCTCCTCAGCGATTTCGGTGACGGCTACCTCAGCAACTATGGATTACGCCTTTTATAGGCTCTAATATGGCTGGCCAGGCCGAACTTCGTCTTAAAGACTCTGGCAAGTGCTACAATAGTGTTGGCCAGAGGTATTGTATGCATATACGTAGGAGGGCTTCGGTCTGTCTTTGCGTTGCTGACGTCCAACGCTGTGCCGTTTGAGCACACATCATCAGATGCTGACCGCCATGCTTCCGCTTACCGTCCACCAATTCAGAGTAAAATACAGTTTTAGGCAAGCGGCCGTCATCCATACGAAGGGAAGGGACATGCCCACACCACCTTAGCTGCCGCTGCATTAATAGAGCCTCCATAACCATAGAGTCCGGAACGACGCAGTACCTTCAGAATTCGAAACTCTAACTCCAGATATACACCTAATAAGGTAGTCATGTCGCCCTTCTTTATGTACATAAGTATATTTGATATTTATACATATAATCTGAGCAAAGTTATTAGTGTTATTTCACACATATAACGCAAAATCTAGACCTACGAGTAACTATGGAAACGTTCGCTTCGGGTTCTCTATTTAGCGTTGTAACGTTAAAACTGTCACGTAAATTCATACGTGCAAACATGTCCCAAGAGCATTATTATTTTTACACTACGCTTGTTTTCAGACACAATCCAAATAGCAGCTTATTTACGACTTCCTGCTTCGCTCTGTTAGCGCTATGCATTGAAAATGTTTCGGATAGTGATGACCCTACGCCGTTATTATGTCAAAAAGTTGGAAATAAAGTGTAGCAGCTAGCAAGTGTCCGAAGTTGGCCAACGAAACCACCGGTTTAAAGTTGGCACTGAAACAATTTCGACATTTATACTATTATGTAGTATTTCTGCAGTCTGCTACAGCCTTTTAGGCAGTTTACAGCTTGAATATTTCAATTTATTTCGTTAATTCTAATTATGATAGTAATAGTAGTACTCAGTACTATTATTAATATTAGTACGTTTTATTTTATCTTAAAACCGGGGGGGGGGATCCTAAGATCCTCCAGCTATTCAGGAGATTCGACCATCTGGCTGGCTGGTAGCTCTCTGAAGTCCTTTGGCACCAAGTAACCTGCTCCAATGTTCTTCATTTTTTGTACGGCGAGGGCGTGATATTCACACATTAGACGTCTGACGGTCTCTTTCTTTATCAGCAGAGTTTTAATGAACACCAATTTCCGAGTTATCAACCCAAAACTGAACTGTAAAAATCTCAAGATGCTCATTTAATGACGTGAAAGAGTGGCACTAATTGTCAAAAATACAGATAACAATTTTGACATGTCGAACAGCATTTATAAGCACTAATTATCAAAAATACAGATAACAATTTTGACATGTCGAACAGCATTTATAAGCATTCGGCATTAGCTAGTCGTGAGTGTCGTGACCGTATTGACTCTCAACTTTCACTGATTTCACACAGAGCAGCCAACAAGCACAAATCGTGAACCTAGCGAATAGAACAAAACAGATCTTTCACTCCACACAATAGGAATACGAACTTTGATCTGGAGTACCGAGATACCTACTCTTCCACTTGACTCTATCCAACGTCAAGTACCTAGTTCGAATTGAAGGTAATTCCGATATCACAGTCGGGTCTTAACTCCTTTGAAGACCTTAGCTCTTTTTGTCTGTTCTATAAGTGGCTCCTACTTATGATTTTACTTCGTGAGCAGCTGATTCAAATGCTTGTTAACTGCCTATTGGATAAAAAAAAAACAAATTGTTACCGAGATTGACTGTCCCATTGGTAAGGTTAAGAAGGCTTGTGTTGCGGGTAAGTATAAGTATACAAATAATACCTATACTTTTATAAATAGAAAACACCTATGGCTCACACACAACAATCTGTGTTCATCGTATATAAATGTAAGGTTACTAACTACCAGCAGCGGCTGGTCCATACAAGCCGATTCCCACCGGCTTGCCTAAAATTGATTACTAGTAAAGTACCTAATATTAAGGTAGGTTTCTTTTTGCTTTTGTGTTGCCCAACATAAATTTTCACAAGCCGCCACTGCTAACTACTAGGCCAGACCGGTAAGCGGAAAAATATATAAAAAATGCTTCAAACAAAGAGTTCTTCATTATCTTTTGTATGTAAGTATGTAAGTAGTACGTTTGGTAACACTACCAGTGAGTAGCTTTATCATATAAATTATGACACAAACTTTCGACTAAGCAACAACATAATTATACCAAATTTTAATGTGGCAACACAAAAGCGATGTAATCTCTCTGAATACATTTTGATGAAAACTGCATCGTAATACTGCTAAAGCGGTGAATCATGTTTTCATCGCCACGCGAAACCTTTTTTCAGTACGTATTTTAAACTTGTTTTCACAGTTTATGGCGGTTAATTGCTTTTTATGGGTTCTCGTAAAATTAATCTATGTACTATAACCGATGGATGTTAGAACTTATGAATTAATATTAGTTTTAGTATTTTTATCATGTTACGTAACCTGGCCGGCGGACATGATGTGAAAGCTTTATATTTGCTACATAAGGCACTGGTCCCACCGCGACCGCTTATCTTTTGTTCGTTTTTATAGCCGATAGCTCATAGCTTACTAGCTTGCAGTGAGACCAGTGCCTGAAACTCCCTTCCGAAAGGGGAATCTTGATATGATGGAAATAATGGTAATTTTTATGCGACTTTCGTAATTAGACTACTTTCGGAATTACCCTAATGCATTAAGGTGCTTTTGGTACAAAAATAAAAGCTATATCGTGAGTACAAAACTATTAGGCATACCCGCTATTTAACTTGGTCGTCACACGCATTCGCTCCCCCCTCGACCTACATAATATAGTAAGCTTTAAATCCTTCCTTAGAGGGTGAATTGAAAACCCTCGCTTTACCCAGGCCCAAACACCAATCCATTTTAACTCTTATCTTTTTAAGTTTAGATAAAAACCTCTCATAATAATTTAGGCGCCAAGGAAAATTATATTCGTGATGTTGGGGTAATTATAAACTCGAAATTATAGATTATATATTATTTCAAGTTAATTATACCTGTAAGAAGTAAAACACTTTTGAGGCTGCTAGAAAATACAATGTGGTTAATTAGAAAGTTTCACGTTTCAACTGCTTCTTTGAGCAAATAAATAAGAAATAATTAGTCTATATATAATTTGTTTTTCTAATTACTCAATAAGAGTAAGAGTAAATACACAATAATAATAATATATCTTGAAAAAAATATATTCAGTAAAAATATATCAATATAAAAAAAGGTATAAATATCAATATCATTAGAAATGAAAAGGGAATTTTCTCAGTGCCATTAATTCCATTATTTACTAGCGAGGTGGCTACTAAATATAGAGAAAATGCTGCTTTATTTAATAACACTACTTTCACTAAAAATATTATTGAATCCATCTCCATCAATCTATCAGACAGACTGCCGGATATAGCGTAATTACAAGTATCCGTTCGTCTTCCGTCCATGGTACCTAGCAAACTTCACAATCGCTTACGATTCCTAAGATTATCGTGATCAAGATCTTATGTAGTGGCGCGAAAGAGCCAGACTGCGTTTTGATTGCCACGAAGCGTTAACGATTGTCACTCCACCTAGGTGTAGCCTAAGCGCCTAATAACCGCCCTGTGTGGTGATATTTTGTCACTAAATGATTGATATTGGACCCCTTCGACTTAAGGAAGTACGAGTAGGTACCTATCACACAGAAGGAGCTAAAAGCCCCCAGCCACCAGCGTTTACTATAATTATGTAAATAGTTTGCTCTGCTGCTGTATGTGAAAGCGCTGGTGGCCTAGCGGTAAGAGCGTGCGACTTTCGATCCGGACGTCGCGGGTTCAAACCCGGCTCGTACCAATGAGTCATTTGATATTGCCAGTCGCTTTTCGCCGAAAAGTTTTTGGTGAAGGAAAACATCGTAGGGAAACCGGACTAATTCCAAGCAGTCGCTTTCGTAAAACTAGTGCCTTCGCCAAATCTTAGGATTAGTTGTAAAAGCGGACCCCAGGCTCTCGTGAGTCGTGGCAAATGCAGGGATAACGCAAGGAGGATGATAATGATGGTCTGCTCCGCTGCTCGTCGTATGCACGGATATTTGTAATTACAAATTTTAATAACTACGCCTTTCACATAAAAGCTTAACGAAGAAACTGAAACAATATCAGCGATCACACCGGCCGAAAGAAAACGCTTCTTTTTTTGTGTGGAAGTTCCTTTCTTCATACACCTGATGCTCAATAGGCAAGCAGCCATTAACAGCCCCAGCTGTCGTGTCCCTCAGATCTAGTACTGAGCAGTGATAAGCGTGCAGGCCAGTGTAGGTGCAAGAGAAACGCGTACCTAATAATTACGCTTTAGATTATTACTTTATATAAAGAGCTAACTTGTCCCAATTATTGTGGAAAGCTAGAATTCGTTACGTTAATTATTAATTGACTTATTTAGCGCGCGGTTGTTTTAGGTATGCGATCAATGCAGCCTAGAGCGCATGCGCTCAACGGAATGTGGGAAGAATGTAATTTTAAATCAGATAATCTAATGACCGTACGGTGATTTACGGTGAACGCAGCGGTAAGCGCATTGTTATTTTTATACACGTGTAATGAAAGGACTTTAACACAATTTATTTTCGACCTAATTTAAGCAATGTTACTGGAAAACGGTTTTTCGGAGGTTCTTTTGGTCTAGCAGAATGTATAAAGAAAATTATTTAAACATCGTTTTTACCTACGGCCAAGTAAATTCAATATTTGAACAAAATAATATAAAATGATGAAATCAAAAACTGAAACAATCCAAGCAACCGATTGTTTCAGTTTTTGATTTCATCATTTTATATTATTTTGTTCAAATATTGAATTTACTTGGACTATGAAATGTAATATTTTAGTATATGACGAGATACTACTCTTTTTTACCGCTGATTGCATTAATATAATAAGTGAAATGTACCTGTACTTTCATTAAAAAAAAATATCCTTTTTATCTACCAACTAACTGCAACATGCTTTTTCGCAATTGTACAGCTCTTGAATAATTTCATGTTTTTGGTGAAAATATCAAGGGAAATTTACTATTTAGGCACACCTCGGACACTGGCGATTAAATATATGAAAGAGGCGCGTTCCTAGCACACAGTCTAAGCTCGTGTAGGTGAACGCGTACTATGCTTGTATGAGTGACATATGACAGGTCGACTGTTCGCGTTTTTGACAGACGGTAACTGTGAGGTAACCGAGAGGGGGTGGGCGGCACTTTCAGCGGGGAGCGGGAGTGGCCATACTGTATGATAATACTCTTTATTATACTGTGATTTAGGTAAACATCAGTTACCTTATACAGGGTGGGGCCTGTAACAAAAGCAAAAAATCAAACTGTAGGCTACACTCCCTAAACTAACCAACATTTGTTCAGTGACTTTTAAAAATTATGAAGTCTTTAAATTTTTAATTTTTCATACAAAATAAATATTAGCTTCAATGTACGCCATTATTGTTGTCATTGACGTTGTCTGTCACACTTTAGACTTAACAGAATTCGCAATACATTACCTCTTAGAAAAAACTTTCAAGGGTGATAAAATTCAAAATACAAGTTATTTTTAAAAGTCGCTGAACAAATGTTGATCAGTATAAGGAGAATAGCCTACAGTTTAATTTTTTGCTTTTGTTACAGGCCCCACTCTGTATATGCGATTGTTTACCATAAGCAAATGACATTAAACATGCTCATATAACCAATTATAGGCCTACACTCGACACTCTAAATCAAAGAACCGTGTAATTCACAAGCATTGATACGATGTCGTAATAATTTGTCTCGGTCCGCTGATTTCTATTGGGGTGGGTCTCAATCGATGTTATTACCTACTCATAGTTTGGTATGAATAGTTGGGATATTAACAATTTTCGACTCAATATCAAGTTATTACAATGAGGGAACTACCTATGCAGATAATATTATATTACTCTCATAGTTACCTACGGGTAACCTATCAAAAAGGTACAAAATGAAACCTTATGGTGAAACTCAGTCCGTTCTTCAGTTAATTTATCAATCCCTTAGTTTTATAACTCAAAGTAAGGAGACACAGTTCGAAGCACTTTCGAAGGTCCATCTTGAATTACTGCAGCCAAGTTAAGATCAATGTTGAAGTAAACATTTTTTTAAATATAGTTTTATTTCTATTTAAAATAGTTACTGAATAAATAATTGAATATAATTATTTTTATCGTTTAGGTATCTGGCATCAGTGCTACACATTAAGTAGGTACCTATCGCTGGAGCTGGTGTAATATTGCTACAGTTTATATAAAATGAAATTTAAATTACCGGCGCTTCAAACATGTCCAAATAAATAAACTTTATTTTTGTAAAATTGACCTAAATTGAGAAATGCCAGAACGTATAATTCGGTTAAATTTAAATTGTTTATGTTATCTCTCTCTCGAATATTTAGGCTCCGACATTACTAACCTTATCACGCTCCTGTTTGTGTGGGATGAAAGGATATCGGATAGCCGTTCGGAAGTTTTACAGAGAAGTATTATGTTCAATGAAAGGTGTAATCGGGATATTTACCTGCGTTAATCCGAAACGACACTTTCGAGCCATTAGGTAATTGCGTAAGCGTTTGACAAGGGTAGGTTATGGGGCTTACATGCAAATGTGATATTTAACAAGGCTAACAACAATTTGAAGAGTGTACAAACATAATATGAAGCACTTAATTATGTTGTTATTTGCTATATGCAGGCTGAACTGGTGCTGCCCTGACTTTGCATTGTAAGGAATGCTTATTGAGTCAAAGTAGTTCCAACGGCGGCCGGCCGTACAATTATACGTTTGATTTTATAAACGTTGAAACGCAATATGATATACTCCAAATACAGATTAACACAGAACAGGATTTTGTGAAATGATTTATTGTTACTATTTTTTAGGAAAATAAACCAAAGTTTGCGAATAATTATCTTAGTTTAGCGTCTAAGTTCAATATTGTCATGTTAAACCATATTCAAACGTTGCCTGTAAAAACACGTGTAAACAAGCCGTCAACCCTAATTTGGCATTCAAAACAAAAATCTAATACACGGAATAAGCGATACCATAATAATGTATGCGCAAATTACGCATTTATTTAAGTGGGTAGTTACGCGATGCGTGAGCGTCGCTTTAGCTTACAGAACGTTATGACGGTTAGGTATAATTTCGTGCTTAAGGGAAAAAGAGTATTGTTACGGAAATTTCTTATTACATGAGACCTTTTAAATAAACGCCAGTACGGCGGTAAACGGGCGAAATAAAACGCTGTGGGATTTAACATGGAAAATGTAATGTATATACTCAGAATGTGTATAATATCAAGTAAATTACTTTTTTCGGATAAGCTTCTTTGTTATCTAAATATTTGGCACGGCTAATGTGAACCTGTGGCCCACTTTGGAACCTAATTCCAGGATTTGGTGTAGACACTAACTTTTAGGAAAGCGACTGTCATGTGACCTCTTTAGCCAGAGGGTAAAAGCTACGGCTCTTTTGGTATTTAGTCCGGTTTCTCACGATGAGTCACCGAAAAGCGACTGGCGAATATCGAATGATATATCCGGGGATCAGCGATCTCCAGAATGAAAGACTGGGCTAGGTGGCTAGGCTACCAGCGCGATTTTTTGAATCAGCACTTATTTCTATAAATAATTATATGTATACATACTAGCTTTTTCTGCGGCTTCGCCCGCGTACTAAAATAATACAAACTTTGGACCCCCATTTCACCCCTTAGAAGGTAAATTTTGAAAAATCCTTTCTTAGTGCTCCTGTACACATAAGGAACCTGCGTGCCAAATTTGGAATCTCTAGGTTCAGCGGTTTCGGCTGTGCGTTGATATGCCAGTCAGTCAGTCAGTTTCTTCTTCTATATATTTAGATTACACGTCCGAGTAATAATAACAGACAAAAATGCCACACTAATGGACAAATATGCTTGTCCCAGGCCCTTGTAGCTCATTTGGCACTGGAAACATTTGATTTTACTATCACATGTGAGCACATAAAAGTGGAAAGGTCAGTAAAAAACTTACAACCACGTAAAATTATAAGGAGCAGGACTTAAGGAAGCATCCATATTTCATTTCGCGCGCCCACGGGCTAACTTTAACTCCCACCTAATTCAATATAAATCAAACAAGAATCAAATCACACATACGCTTTACAACTGTTAGGATCGCAGTCAAATGTGAATTGTTGAGGTCGTGAATGGACCCATTTGTAACAATGCTTAGGGTTGCGGAACAAGAACGGATGCGGAAGCGAACGGGTTTAAAGAGGTTGGGCTTTCAGTGCATCCGACTGTGAACCCTTGTCTTAGATGCTTACCTCACATTCAACATATCACGTTACGTGATTCGTATCCAGTGCTGTTATGACTTCATTTACGGCCTAGCCACGACAATGGTCTAAGGCGTTTTGCGGCAGCGGCAAGCGGTAAGTCACAAAAACAAAAACGCAGCGCGCGCGAGGCATGCCACGACTCGCGCCGCTGTTCGAAAACGCGCGCGGGTTTCACGGGCCTACCCGCGGGAGCGGCGCGCGGGGCGGCGCGCGATTTGAACAACTGTAGCGCGCCGCGCCCGCAGCGCCACGACATTGGAGCGGCGCGACCGGCCTAGGCGGCTAGATGGGGCTAGCGATTCCACGCGAAACAAAAGATTTTGTTTTTATAATGAGCGTCTTGAACCCGAAACCATTATTTACTAAAAATTGAAATGTACTTTCGCGTGTGTAGTATGTAATAATGTTTTCAAACATATTTTTGTATAGTATTTATTCGTATTTACTCTTAATTTTTTTCGCACCATTGTCGTGGCTAGGCCGTTGCGGCAGGGCTTAGGAGCGGCCAGAACGTTTTATTTAAAAACATGTTTTTTATTATCGTATCATTTAAGTGCATAGAATGCTTTAAAATAAATGTCCTGTACAAGAAAATATTTAGTTATCACACATATTTTCTTGTACAAGACGTAATTGACTAATTAAAGCATTCTATGCACTTTAGAGTCATATTGGAAGACATGGAATTTATTTTATGGCTAGTTAAATGATACTTAATATAAATAAACACTTAAAAAAAATTAAGAGTAAATACGAATAAATACTATACAAAAATATGTTTGAACACATTATTACATACTACATACGCGAAAGTACAATTCAATTTTCATTATATAAAGGTTTCGGGTTCAAGACGCTCATAATAAAAACAAAATGTTTTGTTTCGCGCGGAATCGCTAGCCCCATCTAGCCGCCTAGGCCGGTCGCGCCGCTGTAATGTCGTGGCGGTGCGGGCGCGGCGCGCTACTGTTGTTCGAGTCGCGCGCCGCTGCCGCGGGTAGGCCCGTGAAACCCGCGCGCGATTTCGAACAGCGGCGCGAGTCGTGGCATGCCTCGCGCGCGCTGCGTTTTTGTTTTTGTGACTTACCGCTTGCCGCTGCCGCAAAACGCCTTAGACCATTGTCGTGGCTAGGCCGTTAGCCTTTGATCTGTGGAATGAATTATTAGTGACCTTGAATTACAAAAAGCTAAATTAAGAATTGCTCAATCACAAACGCCCGATTTGGGTTATTTATTTAGGCAGTTTTATTGGGAATTTTTCACAGTAGATAACAATTGTGCCTATTTTATTTAAGTGAAAGATGGGGTAGCACTACTACTCTTGCTACGAAACCTAGCAATTTTTAGCTTACTAAATACCTCTTTAAGGGTGTTCGGCGTCTCTAGGTATTTATTTCTGTACATACACTTCTACCCGTCTGTTTCGGCTCTCACAACAGATGATTATTTTGTTTTATAATCTGCGTAATATAGTGATCCTTGAGTATAAGCGTGAACATTTGATACACAATCATCCATCTGCTTGCAAACACATCACATTCTGGTGCCCATGACAGAAACGAGTTCAACTGATTTAGAGCCCGCACAGCTGGTGAATTTCTATGCGCTACAGTTCGTGTAATTGGGGCTGCTAAAAGGTTATGCTTTTGCGGTCTTAGTTAATAGATTTTTGGGCACAAATGGAACACTAAGTTTGACAATTCTTTCTACGAGTTCGGGACAGTCTGTATCGCCGCGTAAAATGCCACACGCTGTAACTAAGACATTGTAATTGCGCCTAACTGCAAGGGAATTAAAACCTAAGTAAACCTTGTATGTATTGTTTACATCAGTTCACTGTTTCCTGTGTGGCTTACACACTTTCACTGTAATTTTAAATAACACAGTTTTTTTTTAGTAATATAATGTGTATGATACATTTCAATCAACGGAAAACTGTTATTGGCCTAAGACTATGTAAAAATACTTATGTAAGTTGAATATTTACGGCTGTGGCTGTTGTTGTCCTAAATACCAATAAATAAATAAATAAAAATAAATATATAAAATCTGATCAAAAAAATAGTATGCTGTGTCGACGACAACGTATAACTCCGAATATCAGTAAAAGGCCTGTTCGAAAAAACGTCCTCTGAGAACGTAATTCAATACCACGCTGACTACGCAAGCAAACGTGGCCCGAAACCCGCAAAATAGATCTCTATTACCGTAATGTGTAACCTGAATCTGATCCAAAAGGCCAGTTAAAAGGAAAATGAGTTGAATAAACGCTGGAAAGCAATGTGATACGTGAAGTATAAATGGCTCATGAAATTTAGCTTAAGGATATTGCCTCCTTGGAGATACTCGTACACTCCCGGGCGAAAAGGAAAATTTGATAGCTTATAGCCCTGATAATACAAACATGAGAGTGATGACGTCACATGCTCGCGGTTGTGGGAAAAACACAAAACGTGACGCGCAATTTTCTGTATACATTACCGCCCTCATATAAATTATTATCAGCTTGTTGGTTGTTTGAATTTAGTTTATTTATAGGTATGTTAATTGTTTCAGCAAATAGTAAAATACATTATTCATTTTAACTTTTTATTTGTAATAGGTACCTTAATATTTGGGTTTCTGATCATTAATTGAAAATAATAGAAAAATAAAATAAAATGAAACTTTGCAAACACACAGCAATATAATATTTATCAAGTCAGTTTAAAGATCCAGTCACACATGTCAAATTCCCGAGCAGGAACTTTGACAATAGCACAGAAGTCGTCTAAAATCATGTCTCACGTAGGACCTAGAGTTTTCAACAAACTCCCAGCAGAAAAAAAACCGGCCAAGAGCGTGTCGGGCCACGCTCAGTGTAGGGTTCCGTAGTTTTCCGTATTTTTCTCAAAAACTACTGAACCTATCAAGTTCAAAACGTTCCTTTAGGAGCGATTATTTTCGAAAATATTAATATTATCAAAAAACGATCTTAGTAAACCCTTATTCATTTTTAAATACCTATCCAACAATATATAACACGTTGGGGTTGGAATGAAAAAAAATATCAGCCCCCACTTTACATGTAGGGGGGGTACCCTAATAAAACATTTCTTTTTATTTTTTATTTTTGCACTTTGTTGGCGTGATCGATATACATATTGGTACCAAATTTCAGCTTTCTAGTGCTAACGGTTACTGAGATTATCCGCGGACGGACGGACGGACGGACGGACAGACAGACATGGCGAAACTATAAGGGTTCCTAGTTGACTCCGGAACCCTAAAAAAGATACCTAATTAATATGGTCTTCTCGCACTTCGGAATTGTGGCGAAATTACTAGTTCGTGATATGGCACAAAACGCAAGCGGCACATCCATTATCACTGATTACCAATTACTGCTAATGGCTACTTTTAGTTAATTGAAAGATTTTGGGGCACTGAATACGACATCACATTTGGTGCTTTATGGTCAAGGGTTTTTATTCATTTGTTTCTGAAGAAGTATGGAATGTTTTAATACTTATTCATAAGACTATAAAGTATGAGGATTCGTTTTAACAGGGATTATAATATTATAGGTTTTACAGTCTCCATACTAAGAATCGTAACTCATTTTTTTTTGCGTCACCTAACCTGATGATGTCTACAAATATTTTTTTCAAAATACCTATATATTGACGTGATATTATTATATTAAAATAAAAAAGCATGTCATTTTTGTTCTTATAAAAAATAAAAACACGCAAAAACATTTTGGCAAAATATGATTTTGTCCACTTTCAGGCTGGCAAACAGCGCCATCTAGTTTTAAGCCTAAAAGGCCCATACATTTTAGGGGTACACTTTTTTGTATGGGCTTTGTCAGTCCAGTATTAAAACGTTCTTGGTATAAGTATACATACAAGAAATACAGTAGTGATGACTATCTGTCGCTTGTTTTTATTTATTCGGCTAGATTACAACGCCACCGCTGCTGACGTGACAGAATTTGGGTCAAACCTATCAAGTAAGAGGATTAGTTCAAAAATAACGTCACGTGACTTATCCATTACAGTACCTACTTCGTTTATAGATCTGACACGTTTCTGCATTAGAAACTTGATCTTCAGCAGAGATGTAAATACACACTGTTAACGGGCTTATTATGGCTCAATAAAATTATACAAGTATCTTAATATACCTACTAAAACACTATTATGGCATTCCGGACGACCCAACGCACACTGCAAACTCACTCTAATAATGTAGTGACAGTCGTTAGGTACTCGTTCCATAAAGTTATATCATAGGTACAGCGGCTGTAACAATAACGAAACAATATTATAGCTGCAGTTGATGACCAATCATATTCTGTAACCAAATAGGACAGTTCAAAAATACATTGATTATGTGAAGTACTTATACAGATTGCTATGGCGTAGTCAATCTTATCGGTAGTGGCCTATATCAAGGAATATATGTATGTTGGAGAAGGTTCGTTAACTTCAGACCAAATAACTATATTATGTAACTGAAGGGGACGGAGTCTGACGCTTAGAAGTTTATTTATTATGTAAGTATGAAAGTATCACTATCATCACTACATAGTATAAAACAAAGTCGCTTTTTCTGTCCCTATGTCCCTATGTATGCTTAAATCTTTAAAACTACGCAACGGATTTTGATGCGGTTTTTTTTAATAGATAGAGTGATTGTAGAGGAAGGTTTACATGTACCTAGGTATAGTATCCGTGCGAAGCCGAGGCGGGTCGCTAGTGTACAATAAAATTGAACATGTCTGTCAATACGAGTAAGGTCATCAGAGTTATTCTACTTGGAGACTATTATGTTATCAACGTATTTTGCATAAAAGTGTGTTTGGGCTGCCAGTACTGCTACTTACCATTTAGGTAACGTTTAGCTTAATGCCATTTTTAAAACATCTCATCTGTAGTCGTCATCAATATTAGCCGATGAAAGAGCGCACCAAAAGTATCTCGCATCTCTAGATAACATTTTTTTAAGATAAACCAGTACAATTCGCGGTCAGAAAGTAAGTAAGTAAATATTCTTTATTGCATCATTTTACATGTAAAAAAATATACAGAATGTTGAGTGAGAGTACAACTAAAAAACGTCTTCCAGACAACCTTAGGGTAGCTGGAAAAATGGAACAGAAACAACTCGTATACTTTTACAGAATACGGTTAGAGAAAGGTGGTTACTTCTAAATTGTTATTTGGTACGCTACTTTTGATGCCAGACTATACGTGATATAATAATCTTTAATAATAAAATGTCACATTCTTCATCATAAAATCCTCAAATAATCATGTACGGAAAATCTTTGGTATCCTTCACCTGTACACATACAGTACCTATCTATTTATTTAGGATCTCCAAAATTCAATTCCGACTAACATAAACTACCCAAACACACAATATCTGATCTAACGACGTCAAATACTCGTGTACGTGGTCTTAATCAAGGATCCTGAGCTAAAACTTATTCAACTTCTGATCCGATGATATAAGTATTATGAAGGGAACTAAAAGCTTCGTCTCATTTTATTTAACCTGGATAGTGGAGTTTCTTATTTACTTTTTCCACGGCTCATTGGCTACATTCTTCCGTAAACTAGTTAATAACTTTCTCACATTACGCCTTCATATTCTTAGAAGTGTTTGCTTCTGGGACAAACTATTTTACATGGCGAAGCCAAAAAGTTGTATCTCCACGGGGCTACTCAACGACATACGCTTTTTAGACATTGAAGGCGTTATATTAGTTTTATGAAAGTATTGTTCGTTCTTAGGTAGTTGTATTAAGAACTGTACTTTGACCATTTTCTGCAAGCTTGGAAGTTTATCGGACATCAAAAGAGTCAACGTATATTATTATTAGGACAAAAAAGGATTGTAGTTTACTTTTTAGGATGATGATAAATGGCAATCTTATTGAGAAATAGAAATAGAAATAGAAATAGAAATAATTTATTTTGAATAACATAAGTGTACTTTTGACTTAAAGACTAAGAATTTTACAAGGGATGATTTATACAAATGCCTGAGCTAGGATAGTTCCTGTGTTTCAGGCAATAACAAGGACTTAATTGGTAAATTATTATTAATTATTCACTATAATAAAGCTAATTATTTTAATTATAAATAAACAAAAAACATATTACAGCAGGTTCTCAACTAGGTAATTAATTAATTTACAACCATAAGCAAAATTTCTGTATCATCGTACCTACGTCATACAATAAACATAGCTACATAGGTGTATATGAGTAATACGTGTTTTTCTTGTGTTAAGTAATTTAGCTTGATACACATTTTTACTAAAGTATAACATGATATTTCCTATTTCAGCAGAATTTTAATAAACAGGGTCAAAGTCAAATTTACGTAAATCATTTCCAAGTTTGTTTATGCTTCATTAGTGACAAATTGCATGCATTACGTGACTTAAGTATGTTAAAATAAGGTTCTGTAGAGTTATTTAAATTGCTAAAATTGTCAGTGGGTTCCGGCAGAGCCAGAAATTTGTGTGAGAGCCGCGACATCGTATACTTTAGACTCTGACACAGAAAATTGTCTAGGTGGAGCAAGATCATATTATACATAAGAAGGATAATCTAATGGGAATAAAAAGTACTATGAAAATATGTTAAGAGGCGCTCCTAAGCGCCTTCATAGTCTACAGAATTTATGAATCTTTTCTCAGCCATTTGTCTCGCTGGGCAGTCGGGGTCGCCTGTTTGATGGTCGTTCGGTTTCTTGAAGTGCGAAAGAAATGTATAGGAAAGCGGGTCAAATAGGTACTTTTGACTGTAAGAATTATATTTTACGTTACAGCAAGGGTTACAGTTAATATTTAAAAAAAAAACACAGTAATGCAATGGACAGCATTACAACAGCACAACATTTGATTACGTATATACATACTTCAAAAATAAATAGTAGCTAGGGATGTAAGTAAGCATGCGGTCATGGCCTGATGTCGACCTCATGGCTCAATAAAACATTAGCAAATCATAAACTCAAAATAACTTTATACCTAGCAATGATTTTTTAATGCAACTCCATCAAAACTAGCCAGTACCCCCGTACGTCATCCCAACAGTAAAACTACTTATCGAAATAGGCTAAAAACGAGACATTGTATGAATAGGGTTTATACAAAAACCTTTAAAGTGGATTTAGGTAAAGGGTACAAGCCTTCACAAGCGCCGGAGGAGCCCTTGCCTCGTACATATTTGCTATGAGATGAGTTGACACAGCCACGAAGGTACCGCCAGCGGAAACGATGTCTAAAACTTGATGAATAGGAAAGATTTATAACCTTTAAATAATACTCTTTCGGACTTGTAATGTATAATGTGTAGGTAAAAGAAATATAAAATTATACGAAGATGGAAGACATTCGTCTATTTTTTTTTAATAACGTGAAAACGACAAACTGTCAGTATATTATTATATTGTCATAATTCTTGTATTCCACATATTTATCATTATGAAATTAATATACCCGTGTACTGACGGCCGGGTAAAGAATTTCACCACCCCCTTTCCTCCCATGGTGTCCTAGTAGTCGACTGTGGAATATGAGATCCATTGTCTGAGCTGGCAATCGGTCAGTGAAATATCACAATTCCGTTTTCTTTAAACCCCTTAATTGCCAAAAGTGGCACTGGCACTAAATCTTGAGAAGTTTCATGTGCTCTGCCTATCCCGTTTGGGAATAGATGATGAGAATATGAACTGAAGCATAATTCCAATTCATAGTTAGGAGTCCTGTAACAATAATATTTTAGTACCCACGTTATCCTACTTTTAATTAAATTTTGGTATTACGTAATAAACTGTGTGTGTGCTTACTTGTACCTACATCCCTAGAAATTTTGTCATTGAATCGCGTGAGCAAATGTGACCCACGGCCGCTGAAAGGTCACAAACTTTTCCAATACTTTGTTAATAAATCCGTTTATACTTGTTTTAGGGCCTGTTAACTGGAGGATTACTAAGGCATAATAGAAATGGTACCTATTAACTACTTTGGCATAGTCGCTGCTTTTATTACTTTGGAAGTTGTTAGAAAAATTATAAGTCAAAACGGGCACCATTTACTAGATACTGTCATATTTTTTCCTTCTTACAAAACATATTATTATCTACTATCTGCTGGCGAATTTATTAATGAATTCATTCATAATTTCTCCATGCCCTTTTGCAGCTGATAGTACCTTAGGTACCTCTATTCCTCTGACTGGTTAAACACCTTACCTTACCAATGTTTATTGCCTGTTTCTTGATGCCATTATTATATTAATAAATTGTAGTGACCATCTTTCTTATATTATTTAACAGTGAAATCAGTTTTCTTCATAATAATTTTACCGGCGGCCTTGACCCTTGTCGGCCTTCCAAATATTCTTAAAACTAAACTCTAAGAACATATCTTAAAACGACTGTAAAATGTCTAAATCACCCAAGATGGCGTCAATTTTTCACCAACATAACTGCTCGCAAAAACAGACTTTATCCCCCAGTAACGCAATTTGTAACTGCCCGCGGTAAGACTGACGGAGTGCACGACACTTGCGGACCGTACAGTGACAGAAATGGGACACTAACTCATCCTGTCGCGCGTTCACCTGAAGGCGAAGATAAAAGTGAAGCCCGCTTGTGGATTGGGAATTGATAGTGCTATGAACAGGAAACGTTAATGTATCTACTAGTACGTATGTGGTGTACTTAATGGGTAGGTATTTAACACATTCTGTTCCAGAGCTAGCTACAGATGCAGTGCATAGTAGTTTTCCCTCGTATTTTCTCGGACGGATTCCTCCTCCTCGGATTATTTGTCATATTACTTCATTCAATGTCAGTACTTCAGTCGGATGAAATAGCATGACACGATCGTGCGTTTCCGTAAAAATACGATGGAAAAACATTTTGCACTACATCTGTACGCGGTACGAGCGTAGCCGATAGCAGTCAAAATCCCGTATATACCATTCTAGGTTGCGTAAAATACCAATCGTTCACGCTCCGTAGCTATTTAGGTACTTCTCACGGTGCGACAGTGAGGGTTGCCTACCCTGCAGTAAGGGGTGTGAGTAGGGTTGCAAATAGAAAAAAAAAACAAATGTTTATTTTTACAGAATTATGAAAAAAAAAACCGGCCAAGTGCGAGTCGTACTCGCGTTGCAAGGGTTCCGTACAATTAAGAAGGGCTTAAGCGCCTCCTTTTTAGTGGGAACTTAAGTCATTTTTGCGAATAATCGATATTTTGAACAAAACGAAACAGAAATGAGTTTATATGCGTACTCACACAATTTCAAGAGATTTGGTAACACTTAGGTTTTCCTGTAATCTATAGATTGAAAACTATCTCGTGTATTTTTTTAAAAATTTTTACGCTATAGTTTCGGAGATAAGGAGGGGGGGGGGGGCAATGGTAATTTTTTGCCTATTTTCTTAAATTACTTGAAAATTACTTTACTAAAAATTATTAAAAAAATATTTTTTAAATACTTGTAAAAATCTCTTTCATTTGATATGTAACACAATATAGTTCTAGAAACTTTGATTTTTAATTTTCACTTTTACCCCCCAAAAATGGCCCCTATAATTGAATTTTCTTAATTTAAATTACATGTCCGTCTTTGGGTCACAGGTTTACATATGTGTACCAAATTTCAAGTTAATCGCTTCGGTAGTTTCGGAGAAAATTGGCTGTGACAGACGGACAGACAGACACACGAGTGATCCTATAAGGGCTCCGTTTTTCCTTTTTGAGGTACGGAACCCTAAAAAACACAAAAAAACCGAGCACCATTGTTTTTTCTTCTAAATATGTTTTTTTTTTTTTTTTCAGATGAACAAATTTAATAATTCGACAATAATGGTTTTTTGTGAGTTGTAACGTGTTTCAATAACATAACGTACATTTTAATTCGATTAACATTCAGTATACAAACGTTTATTGGGGAATCCCCGATGCGGCGTGCAGCGTAGAGAGGCGGTGGTGTTGTCAACAGTAAATAGTGATAACTACCAACTACAGATTTCGTAAATGTTACTTTTATAAGACCAGAAAATAATGTTATTTGATTACACCGTGTCCAATAAGTTTGAATACAGCACAAATAGCCAATAAAACAAAATGAACAAATAGTTACTACATTATTATTATATTTTATGAATGGCACTTTTATTTACTACATTCACAACAAATGTTTTGGAATAACTCCAGCATTAACTTGTTTACCAGCCTCAAACGCTTCTCAAACGGATCACACGCGGCACGCACCGTTTTCTTCACATTTCATCCCAAATACTCTCGATAACCTTTTTGAAATGATCTACGTTTATGATTTTATAAAAATTTAGTCTTCAAAGCATGTACGACCATACAAAATAGTCTAATACGCCTAAACCTGGAGGCCTGGGTGACCACTCATGTTTCGGATAAAAAACTGAAAAATTAGTCTGAAACTACGCTAGAATACCATTTGCCGAATGTGCTGGAGGTGCGTCTTGTTGGGACACATGATACTCATTCCCAAGCATCCTTTTTAACTTTAAGGCATTTTTTTCTCCAAAACCTTGGTTTTAAAGAAAAAAACGTTGATTTTAACGCTTTTATCTGTAAGTACTGAAGGTAGTTTACCTCGCTTACATACTGCATCCCACACCTGGGCCGATGGTGAGCTCTGGAACCTAGGCACATTTTTCTAGTTGCCCGGAACGTTATCTATCCTCGGTACCCATAATAGTTTATTTTGGACACGTGGCGTCTGTTTTATCACATACAGATTCTCCTTATAAAAAATAACTCGTCACCTGCGTGCCGAGCAAGTATTTTGTTGGCACTTTACATCTTTGTTTTTCTTAGACACTTCGGAAATTTCATGTACTTTGTGCTTGTATTTTATTAAGAGGAATATACTCTTTAGTTTAAATAAGAATTTGATGGCCTGTGATCCCTATATCTTTAGAACTGAGGTAAAATGTGAGTATTCGAACTTATTGGACACGGTGTAAATTCGTTTAATAGTTCACATTAAGTCTAAAAAACCGTATAAAAGTATTAACTGCTTTGTAAATTTTGAGATTTCGTACTTTAAAAAAAAAAACAAGCTCCAGAAAAAAAGAAAAACACGGTTTTTCTTTCATGTTTTTTTTTTCAAGACAGAAAAAAAAACCGTTTTTTTGCAACCCTAGGTGTGAGCAATAATTGGCATCTTGGCATGGCAAAGACGCAGCCAAATATCAGATTTCACAGATTACGCTTCAAACTATTGCGATGAATTCTATTGCGCCTCACATTACAATAATTAAACCCCATTAATCAATTAATACTGTACAGAGACATGCCTAGGTAGCTCAAGTTACTAACAGAGTTATTATAATTAACGTAGAAGACTTCAAATCGTTGAAACAAGCCTATATTGCAAAGGGTAATAACAACGATTTCGCTCCCAAAAGGGATTGTTAATCTAAGTAATTTATAATAATTGCTATAAATGTAGGTTAGTTCTGTGTTGTAGCTGTTTGGGGACCGATTTCTGACTAACTAGTTTAAGTTTGATTTAGTGGCCAATTCTTATTTTATCTAGTCGTTATTATTTAAATCTCGTTTTGATAGACTTTGTTCATATCATAAATTCTTCGAGTGTCACTCTACCAAGCTATGAATATATGCTTCTAATTTTTGAGACGGTGTGATAAGATACGCTCTCATTGGTGAAAGTGAAATGCCCCGAATGAAATGCCTTGTTCAATCAGATACAGGAGTGTTTTGACCATAAAATTCCTGAGAGACTCGACTCAATCATATAAAACAAAAACTTCATAGGTATATGTCAGTGAAATATCAGATTCATATCGCACTAAAACTTATTTTTGTGGCATATCAAAGTTCTAATCAAGCTGTAAGAACTCAAGCCAGTGGCGTGAAAATAAAGAAATAATTTCAAAAAGCGTAAGAAAATAAAACCTTACAAAACTCAAATTAAATTAAAAGACAAAATCCACACTTAATCTATGCATCTCATTGTTTTTTTATGTGCAACTAAGCTCAGGAAAGAGCCAATGAACCCAGAAAAATAACAAAGAACTCCGTCATTTAATAGTACATTTCGCTCGCCCGCTCGAAAATAATATCAAACAAAATTCACTCACCACCGTGTCGTTCGTTTAATCCCCTTTCTTCGTCGTCTCTAATTAACAAGGTTATTTTGGTGGCTTATTTTGCGTTATTGTAACGTGAATTTAGAGACACTGGAAAAATACGTAACGGTTGAGCAATTGTGAGTAATTTTGGCAGTTTAACACAAAGGCGAATTGACCTGATTTTTTTTTTAATTTCTTACAGTTTCATTTGTATGGGTTTTATACATCTGTTGTGATATTAACTGAAGTTTTCTTGGTCCTACATAATATTTTTATTAAGAAAAAGTTTGGTTTGAACGGTTATTTCCCAACAGAACTTAAGTACCTAAATATAATTTTGGAATAAAACTATTGTTACTAAGAAGAAACTTTCCTAATGTTGATTAAAACTAGTATTCAAGGAAACGAAATTCGACTTGAAACAAACTTTCGTACCAAATGTGAATCCAGCAACGTTTGATCGAAGTAATCCTATGTTTCTCTTCCGCTTCCTACTTTTAAAGAGAAAACAAGGTTCCTTGAATAATGTCTGCCATTCCAGCGGCTTTTTCCTGAAGTAATCTCCAAGTTGATTTAAGATGAGCGTGAAATAAACATTCAAATGTTTTAGTATAATGAGATGTAGACATCTTTCTGATTAATTTGTTGGTTACCTTTCAATTTAATTGGTTTACTTATATACTCTAGGGTTTGATATAAATCAATTGCTTTGATATTAGACTAGCAAAAAGATAAGAATGGGGCATCTTTTTTTTAGCTATGTACCTTTATTCATTTACTAACTGAATATAGCTTTAGCATAAGTACCTAGAGCTATTTCAGTGTGACACAAGGCCCGTACCTTTCATGCCGTTGAGGCATAAATGATGTACGTGAACAGAAAGTTCTATTTTTGTATAAAAAATTGTAATGAATCAATCGTTTGAAAAAACTAACTACTAATCTAATCTCTAATCATTTTTTATAAGCAGTTTTGGCACAATAGACTGATTGCCAAAATTTGCATCTAATAGCTAAAGGCCAAAAAATTTATATGTGTGTCTATCTACAGTTGTTTTTACGTGAAAAGTCTTTTTTTTTTTTCACTACTATTTTTACTAATTTGAATTTTGCCAATTAGAAGCTACACAAAATGACAAAGATCTTGTGTAACAGCCCATTTGAACACCCAAAGAGTCACAATTAAAATTAAAAAGAACAAAACGAATGATTATTAATTTTAAATGTTTTTGTCGACGGTAACAATCAACTCTGTCACGCTAACCAGTATTTCATTTCACATTGCAAGTTATATAGTACATTTCCCTATACCTACACCTATACACGGTGTAACAGGAGAAAACCCGAAAAATTAAAATAAGACAAAAAAACTCTCACGTTTTGTGCTTATATGTAAATAAACATCATAAAGCATATCCATCCCCTTTGTTTTCATAATAAAAGACCGGAAGAAATAATAAGCTAATGAAAGTAATACAACTGTGATTAGAAATAAGTGGTACACTTCATTTTGACTAGACTTGAGTGTCGCTAAAAAGGGGATGCAAAATATAATATAGCAATTAATGTAATGAAGCTAAGCGACCCTCTCTCATAACGATTCCGCTAAATACCAGCGTTTGTAGTAATCAAGTGCGCAGAGTGTTTGTCAGACCCTCTAGCCAAGAGCACAAATAATAGATAGGGGGCGCCACAAGCCTTCAGAAATGACATTTTGCATATAGGTCTCGGATACCTCATTGGTATATGGTATATTTTTATACTTACAGGCCCGTGTTTGAACCCACAACCTCCGGATTGAAGGTCGCATGCTTTTACCGCTAGGCCACCAGCAAATTTTCTATGAAATTATTTAATTTCTCAGTATTTATTTTCATTCTTATTATTTAATTATTATTTTATTTTTTGTGTAAGTATACTTTTCTATGAAAATAAATTATTTGTTCTGAGAAGAGTTTTCGTTGCGAACGATCATGTCTGTGTCGCACGAAAACGGAAGAGCGATAGAGATAGAGATAATTACGATACGCGTAGAGCGTCTACGATTGCATTCTTGGCTAGCATCCGTGACTTTCATAATGGCTATGGAGACGTTACATGTAATACTTGCCTACATTTTACGCAGTAAGTAAGTGCTATCTTACGTTTTTATTTATTTGAAATTGATTATATTTACTTTAAAACCTAAACAGGCAAACTTCATGCTACTAGGTATTATCTACCAGTCAACCATAAAGTGAAATTGACACAAAGTGCTTAAGGTTGAAACTAAAAAAAATTAGATTGTGAGCGAAACATATTATCATAATGGAGTAAATCGAACCATGAAAAGACATACAGTTTTAGCACCACCCAAGGCCCACGTGTAATTTAACAGTAGGTATATACATAAATTCTACGTAGTGCAACTTGCCACATACAATAAGTTATGCCTAACATAGAGGAAGGGATGAGTTGTAACTCCATACATAAGTAAATGCGTTCTACCCGGCAGTGATATTAAATAAATATAATTGACTGACAAGCAATAACGCGGAGACATGAAAATCTCCAACCTCACTCTTTATTAAGAAGGTACATATTATAATGTACGGAACAAGACGACTTTCATTATTACGTCGTTACACTGAGCCCTTTGGAGCTCGTCTCCGAGCGATTATGCCTTAATTGAATTTTGTATGCGTGAACATTCGGTTTCATACGTTTCGTGTTTATGGATGCTTGCTGTCATTATGTCGCTTTGTTTACATACCTACTTAGCATTTGTTACTTTTAAGACACTTGTCCTCATTATCATTATCTAGACACCGTAGATGAAATTCCGTATGTATATATCTATTAATGTGTGAACTGTTTTCCAGGAAAGGTTGTGTAGTTATGTAGATATCGTATTCTGAGATTGAAGGATCTCATGAATACATAATAGGCATAATAAAATTATGTATATTTCATAGAAAATAATGATTTGATGAGGGTTCACCTTACGTAAGTATTACATAGTTGACATGTTTTCTTCATGACAAAGGATTATTTAGGATAAATTTCCGTACAGTCACTGGCAATAACCACGCACAGAAATAATACCGCAAAAATATCTGACAGAGCCATAAGAGCGTGTTAGATATTTATGTTGTTGCAGGTGACTGTATCATACAAATGAAAATGCACTTTTATATTGATATGACTGTGATATTTGTTCTGTAAACAACAGAAATGTACAAGCATTCTTCAAACTACGAGTAAACGGTGCACATTCCGTCGAAAAACAATTTCGCTTTAAAACTGCAGAGGAGCGGCCAATGCCGTAACTGCAGACAATTACCGAGAAAAATCCACAACAATAACTGCATTTAAGGCAAAGATATTGCCGCCATAAATTCACTTAGTGCGGCGGGATCGTAAAGTTTTTACATCAGCTCAACTTACCGTGTTATAATGCAAATGAGTTTTGTAACTTGGCGGTCGTCGTCTTAAATCTTCGCCAGTTTCGTGGCTAGACGTGACAGGTTTAATCTTATGGAGTCCCAGCAGTTAATAGGTTAGCGGTTGTCCGGTTAACGAGAGTTTTGATACGGCTGCTTCTGACAATATTCGGGCAATTAATAAGGGTAAAGGCAATAATTTTGACATGAGGCCCGATTAGAACTTTGAGATGTTTACGTCACATTAAGCTTGGAGACTCCGTTTTATACACGTTACATAATATTTAGATACAGAAGTGTATGTTTACCCATAAATATCTCAGCAATGTCAGCAACTCTCTAGTGATAGAACTCGTAGGTGGAACTGTTCACAGACGCACCATAAAGTATTTTATGCGCGGATACAAAACTTTATTTTATGACCCGTTTATATGGTACCAAAATGAGAAATGTACGCTTTGGCTTGAGGAATATTCGGTGCTTTAGATTTCATGTTTGTGACAATCCATGACTGAACTAGAAATGAAATGCGAGATTTATTAATATTAATCGAAATTGCTATCTTTCCAAGTTTTATACAGAACCTCGAACTATTAAGTTTTCAGATGAACACGATATCCACTCGTAATTTTTAGAACTTAACAGGACTTAATCGCGTAAAACTTACGTTTATATTTGGCCCGACGTTTCGAACGTCACAAGTCACAATACATGCGAAACGTCAGGCCATCCATAGTAATATTATCCTCGTAACCGCCCACCATAGTTAGTTTTCCTATTTTGAATTTGAACTTTATTCTGTATATAAATTGTTAAGATTTTCGTTTGTTTCAAAAATCAATGTAACAATGAAAATTATACTTTATTCAGTTCATGGAAGGTTCAAATAGTAAACAACTCTTTATTTACATGAACATATCCACATAATTATATAAGAAACTAAGACTAAACTTAAAAGCTAGCTAATGTCTAAAATAGGCCCTTGAGGCATTGTACCAAGGATACTGGCGAAGGTTCAAATTAGATTGCAACACTATGTACATTGTAATGTACATTGGGCCTTACGAGGTTATAAATGGGAAAGTGTGTTTGTCTGTTTGTTTGTCCGTCTATCACGGCAAAACAGAGCGATGAAATACCGTGATTTTTTAAGTGGAGATTGACATAGTTAGAGTTGAAGGGATGGAGAGTGACATAGGCTATTTTTTGTCTCTTTCTAACGTGATTCAAGCCGCGGGCAATAGCTAGTATAATATAATCGTAAGTTTTACGCGATTCATTCCCAAATTGGCTAAATACCTAAAAAAATATTTCCAAACATTTTCGTTTTGGTATTTACTAAATTAATGTTTTACATTTCGCCGTTAAATTAAGCTTAGGTAAGTCAGGCATCAGGGCCCAAAATAAAATTTCATTTTCCTGCATTAACTTTCAGGGTAAATTGAAGAAAAGATTGCAAGGAAAAATAATGATAGGATTTCGTTCCTCCTTTGAGTAATCACAAGCTCCAGTTCTTTATTTCTTTGTCTTTTATTATTTTTATTACTTCATTAAGATTAGCCAAATTGGTAACTTAGAAGCCTGCTTTTTTCACATACTTATTTGTACGAAAAATATTTAGCTTGGTTTTGTTCATTTTGTGAATAAAATCAAGTTGATTCCCCAGCAAGTTGTTATTCTATTGTTAGGATACTTGTCAAACGACTAGGTAACAGCACGCGAGCTATTCTCTGTGTTTGACTTTGAAATACTGTCTGATTTAAAATGATTATTATGTACATTTATTTTATTAATAGAAACGTAATAAACTTAATTAAATTGGTATTCACGTAAACAAACGGAATGGTTACTGTCAGTATTTTAAACCGAGGCTCATATCATAAGTTCTTCCTAAGACTTATTTTTCGTACCAATAAGATCTTCTTTTACCTTTAAGTACCTTTTTAACCCTTAAATCGACAACGTCCACTATACTAGACACCCCAAGTAAAAAATTCTACACCGAATATTAAAGCATATCAATACTTTTGATGTAGCGTAAGTGAATCCTTAGTTATTTTTAAGTAATTAAAAAAATATTAGAAACCAGTGGAGACCTAATATTTGTGTCAAACTCCTTCAGAACGCAGACCTTACAAGGAAGCATCCGACTGACTGACATCGTTGCTAGTTGTTTTATTATTTTGTATGACAGTATTATGCAGCATTTAAATATATAATATGTTAATAATTATTTAATAAGTCACAGTCTAAATAACACGAAAAGGTGTTTTTTTATGGGTATTACACACTTGAAAAGTGCGGTGTGCAGTATTTTACCCGTTGTCAAGTTCACGATACTTTTGCTACGTCCAGTATGTTGGACGTTGCCAAGTAAACGAAGATTAAAAACAATTCTTTTTTTATGATTTTTTTTATTGTAAATCATAATAATATAAGATTTTTGGATGTGTCAAAACCTCAACAATTTTGTTATTTGGTATACTACAGGTTATCGAGCCAAATGGATAAAAATATATATTTTTACTGAGTACTTTCTTTGGTAGTCCGTTACAAGGAAGAGCCAATTTCAATATAGAAATTTCTTATGATTTTTTTGATAAAAGGCACATGCTTATAATACAAACAATCGCGTATATGTTACTGTTTCTTATGGTATTCCGCTCGTTTAATTTTATGTTAAATATAGGTGTCAATAACGGGAAAAATATGATCACTTTAAAAGCTATGAAATTATGTCCCAAAAAAATTGGATGACACAAGTTTATGATATCAATTATTTTTTTATTATAGGATGTTCTTATGGAAAAAGCACAAGTGTTTTATAATTAGCAAAAAAAGATCATTTCATAAAAAATACCGTATGCTGATAAAATACCGTATACTCGGCATTGTCCAACATACTGCACGACTTCTCCTAACTCGTTATGACGCCATCATTACAGCTAAACCTGGCAGCGTCCAACATACTTGACATAGGTTTTTTTCAAAACTATTATAAATATATTTTTTTAATTATTTTTCTACAAATAAAAACCACATAATAACTTCAGAAAGCATATGCAACCACATTTTTTCGAGATTTTTTTCCTTGTCGATTTAAGGGTTAAATGAAATATCATGATCATCATCATCATCATAAATGAAATATAGGTATTTCACTAATGCTTGAAATTGCCAAAGCAGATCCTGGGTGTTTTATTTTAAATACAATTCATTTGTAGCAAAAAGAAGATTGGTTACGTGACAATATTACAAAACCCTCTCCATTTGTTGCAGAAATATTTCCTTTGTGAATCCTAATTCGCCACAAACAAAGCGTAGTGCAAATAAATATTGTAACAGCAGCAAAAGGTGCACAAACGCTTGAGTTAAGTAGGTGACACGCTAAAGAATAGAGACGGGTACACGACAAACAGAAGCAACACCCGCGGCGGGCATAAAACGTCCGCTCACAATACAATTCCTGTGTCGAAAGCCTTTGCACAATACTTCTGTGTCGGACGTCGGCCCACAATACGTGTCGTCCCTTTCAGGTCACTTCCAGTAACGTACACAAACAAATAATTATGCCGCCTTTAGCTACACGTGCAGCTCAAATGTAGTTAACGGGTTACTCGAGGGGAGATACGTCTTACATTATGTTTGAGTGAATTGCCTCAAAGGTTGAGTACGGAAAGGGATGTGAATAATAAACGAAATAAAATATATACTCCGTTATTCATAAACGTACACTAAAGTTATCAAGCCGATAAAGTTCGTTTGTCCCTTTGTATCACACCAATACGTCGGAAAGGGACAAACGAACTTTATCGGCTTGATAACTTTAGTGAAAGTTTATGAATAAGAGGGATAGGTAACAAGTAATGCATGTGGAAGCGTAGGAAAAGCTTTTTGTAATAGTATGTAAGTAAACAGTCTATTGTACCACCAAACCAAGGAGGCAAACATGGTTACATAATTAATTATTGATAGGTTGGTTCATCAGTTGCCATCAGATAAATCGAAGATGCCAAGGTGCCTACAAATATTTCAATATGCACAAAATATTGATAAAAGAGTTTTTGATCAAACATTCGTGACAAGCTTCCCAACTCCGATATAAATATTTGATGTTGTTTGGACAATAGGTGTAAATCGACACTCAATATTGTTCCCTTACGTCGAATGGTTGGAAATAGAAGAACTTTTACAGAAAATACGTATGAATTGCAACCCCTCTGTAATCTAGTATTCTGAATAAACTACCGGATTACTGGGTCGGTTCCCTGGGTCGCTAGTATATGCCGAATAACTGGGCGTGTCAAACTGTCGAGCGCCGGAATACCGAGATACTTGAATCGTACAACAAAGCAAAGATGACATCGCTTTTCTAAACGTCGTCGGTGATGTGTTATTTTAAACATGAAACTTTCTTTAAATTATGACGTTTACGAGTTAACCATTACAGGACGTATAATAAAGAGTAATACTATCGAGTAACCCGCAACCATCGGTTACCTCACAGTTACCGCCTGTCAAAAACGTGAACAGTCGACCTGTCATAGACTATACAAGCAAATACACGAAATATGAGCTTAGAATGTGTGCTAGGAATGCGTCTCTTTCATACATTTGATCGCCAGTGTCCGAGATGTAGGCGAGACTATCAAAATAAAAAAATATGGGCAACTTAGTTTAGTTTAGTTATGATTCTATTGTTTTATTTATGTGAGTTTTTTACTGTGTATTGCTTGCGCCTTCCGTAGGACTGAATTTAATTTTAAACTAAAAAGATTACTTTGAATTCCTATTTTTTGTATGTAGGTACTAACCATGATACGAGTAATAATATTTGGCACTTAACAAAATAGAAACCGACTATTGAATGCCATTATTAAATAGGTCGGCATTTTAAGGGAATGATATTTTGTCAAAGACAAGAATTTGACTTTGACCATCAGTTTTCTGACGATAGGTAACTGACCTTCAGCAGTTTGCTGTTAGTTGAAAACGTCCTGGTCGTCCAGGTATAAAGAAGACTTACAGAATACCGTTCAAATTGCTGTAATTTAATTTAACTGTAAGACTTCTACTGTGCTACCTCAACAGCATTCTTACTTAGGTTTCAATTAAAAAAGCATTTCATACAATGTTTATGTATTTGAACGTAACGTTTAAAGATTCGTGTTCAAATGGTATTTGGTTCAATAGTTTTGATAGTGGTCAACCTATTTGATTACAAAACCGAAGAACGCGGTTTTAGTCGATGCCACAGTTTATTTTCTAGTCTATCTATTTTACACGTTTTCGATTTTTGTATTAAATTAGGAATCACGAAGCATTAGCTTAACAAACTAGAAAACAACGAGAATAATTAAAATGATCAGTTTAATATAAAATAAAAGGTTTATAGCTTTAACTTGATGGTACCAACTACTTAGCATATCACTAACCCATTCGTTTCTTTTTTTTCAGATGTGACCGCAAAGACTTTTCGCCCAACAAATAAAGATGTCGACGAAAAAATCGATTGTACCCAGAACAATAGAAAGAATGAGTGTTCACTGAAATTGGACGAAAACAAAAGTAAAAATGTCGGTTCGAGCTAGTGTGGGTTAAGCAAAAGGAAAAAATGGCCTTCCAAGGTTTTGCCGGAGAGGTGATTGGCTTTTTCCTGGCTGTGGCGTTCTGCATCATATGCCCCGAATATGGTAAGTCAATATAACGTGAATTATTTTTCCGCCAAGTTAATTTAATACATACATACATACAATCACGCTTGTTTCCCAGAGGGGTAGGCAGAGATCACGGATTTCCATTTACTACGATCCTGACAAACCACTTTCGCTTCACACACTTTCATAACGTTTCTCATACACGCTCGTCGGTTTCGAGTACTTTTGACCTGGCCTTTTTGCAAGTTAATTTAATAGGTATCTAAAATATGGTTTAGTGCATGACTGTGACGATACTTCATAAAATTAATTAGTAATAAATTGCTCGCATGAAGGATATTATAATTGCAGTGGTTAATGTAGGTACTAAGTACTTCATTTTGTATCCTATATTTAATAGGTATTTATTTATAAAAAGACAAGACAAGTAACGTTTTGAAAGACTAAAGTTTGATTCATTTGGAATTCTTGAGGAATACGGGGAGAGTTGATTCCCCTCAGTGAACATCCAAGATGTATGGTGTTTGTGCATTAACATAAATATAACGTGTGGCGAAAGTTATGACATAACCATATTTATACTAGAGTAGAATGGTAAACCCACATATTAAACAACCTCAAAACTAATAAAGCTCTAAAAACTGCAGTTGTTTTTATTACGACAAATATCACCAAGTACAAACTTTAACAGTTCAGAAACTAACTTTCGAATAAGGTAATAATGAAATTATATTGCTATGGATGACTGAATTAATTGAATTATATTGCTATGGGGGGGTGTCTCCCTTTACTTACCCAGTGTAATTGTATATAGACTAAAATATATTATTATAATGTTAATATTGTCTTCGGTTACCGCGATGGTTACTCATAAAATAAAACTATGGAAACGGATTAAATCGCGTATAATGAATTTACAATTGGCATATAATTAACCGGGCAACTAAAATATTAAACGGGAAGTTATGTCGGCCATATCATACCTATAATATAATTTGGCTGTGTTTTAATATTGTGGCGACAAAAAAAATATATTAAATATTTGAATATTGAGCATCATTATTATTGAAAACGCGGCAGCCAATTTCAAGCGACAAAAATATTGACGAGGAACATTAAACAATACTTTGGCGACTAAAATAATAATTGGCACCTAGTATTGTAAAGCGTAAGATTTTTAATATTTTGTAGTCATATAGAGCACCTAAATAATTATACTTAGCTCATAGTTTAAAGTAGTATTTAAATTGCGGAGGCAACTAAAAAAATACTGGGAAGTAGGTTTTTTAAAAAACATATAAAATCGTTTCTTTATGGAAACGATGGTCTCATCGGAAGATCAGCGCTGGAAGTCACCAGCAACACAAGTGAGGCCGTTTCGTGGCACTTCATTCCTTTCTGTCTTGTTGTTATTTTCTTCTTCTTCTTCTTCAGTAGCTAGCTTCAGTAGCTATCAAAGAGGATTGAGTATTATAGAGAGTTACTGTCAAAGTAAAATGTGTAATCACAGTGCATAGACTGCCATCTCTCGACACAGGCTTAAAACTATGAACCTCAGTTTTGACAATTTGGCCCATATTTAAAAATATTTTAAGCGGGTTACTCACGTATTAAGTCGATATAGCGTTCGACATGTTTCGGTTCAATTTCGAGAACCTTTCTCAAGAGTAGCGACCCCGCCTTTACATGTCGAGAGCGCGACGCATATCGACTTAATACGTGAGTAACCCGCTTAAAATATTTTTAAAGAGAGTCTCACGGGAGTTTTATAGTTAAAATTTGGCCCATATTTTTAGCTTGACATGTGTTAAAATGTCAAATATTTTTATTAGCGCTATCTAGCCGAGCGTTCCCCAAAGGTGTAACTCCATCTTGGCCGCCGTACCTTTTTCATTATGGTTTTGAGGTACGTTTTTTTCTTAGATTTTATCCGTCTATACGGAGTTACATAATATGTCTTTGGTGGCTATTAATATTTAACACTTCATTACATGTATATTTGTGAATTTTGTGATAGACAGCGTGACTGAACGCACGTTACCAATTATAGTGAACTTTAATGGACTGCAGCTCTGGTATTCGAACAGCGAGTAAATTGTCGCTTGTGTTGTTATTTCTTGCTACAATTTTGACTATTAAATTAAATATGACCGCCATTTTGTGACAGCTTTATTAACAAACAATTCGTTAGGTTATCTAATTTAGTGTCGCTTGTGGTTTAACGCGTTTGAATCTAAACCTAAGAACTTCTTTGTCGATGCTATTCATTCTTTACCAGAACGATGGAGACAAATAGTAGATAACGAAGGCGTTATATTTTTGATAAATGATAAAATATAAATTAAATGTTAACTATTACTTTTTAATGTCAATAGATTTTATCCGCGGGACCATACTTGCCTGCCAGGGTACGCTTAATAATGCTTATTTTATCCGATCTGTCACTTGTAAAAAGTGGCTAAGTACAGCCTGACAAAAAAGAGTAAGTAGTAACAAATTAACCCTACAGTGCATACTGGCCCATATACGTCACAACCAGAACATAGGTGGGTGGTGACTAATATCAGGTAGCTAGCGACATCTGCTACGCGGCTTAAGTAACATTGCGAACCTGGTTACTACAGTAGTCCATCGTGTTGCCGCTAGGTAGCGGTAAATCTCCACGGTATCGAGCGATCCATTGAATTTTGGCAGTCGGCGTTAGAAACAGTTTTGACAACTTTCTAAGTGCAATAAAAAACAAATTAAGGCGTGAATTAGCAAGAAAAAATTATTAGTGTGACCGCTAATCTGTGCAGAATTGCAAGGTAAGTTTTGTTTTTTAGTTTAGCAATGTTTTAATTCTTGTAAGCAATAATTTTTAAACGTTCCCGATATGGTACGCCATGCGTTTACGTCCATATTAATGTTTCTAGGGAAGGGAGATACTTTTGCACTTTTCAAGGGCTTTATGAAGTTAACATAAGATTCAATTTACCCTAATCTGTAGAAATTATTTTATGTTGTTTTATGATGCAGCTCCTTTATTGACAATCGTATTTTCAAGGCATAAAGTTCAAATTTGCACTTTTTTTTGGTGTTGATCGTAATTTGTTTTAGTTATAACTTTTATTGTATTGTGTTTTAGATGATACGGAAAAAACCATTGCGTGATATGGATATCGAACATTATTTGTCGATACCGTCGGAGAGTGAGGACGATCTGGATTCTTCTGGAGCCGACAGCGATTTTGATATCGAGGTATTGCGGGCAACAATAAATCGGGTTTGTGAAGAAAATAGTGACATTGCAAGCATTCGATCGTCTAGTCCTGAGCTAGTCGAGTTGAGCACAGTTCCGTTCGATTTTCCTTTAACTGATGCAAATAATTTGGAATTAACACCAATTACACCGATAACGATTTCAGGACCACAATCAAAATATGATACATTAGATTTACACTTATGTGGTACGATAATAAACCTGTCGTTTTATCTTCGTCTTATGTTGGACAGGAGCCAACAGAAAAAATACGAAGGTTTTGCAAAAAAGACAAGAAATACATAGAGATTGACTGTCCCCAAATTGTGAAAAATTACAATAAGCATAATTATGGGAGGGGTTGACTTGCTAGACTCGTTCCTGGGAAAAGACAAGATTAGGATGAGAACAAAGAAGTGGTATCTGCGAATATTTTACCATTTTCTGGATGTAACTGTCATAAATTGCTGGCTACTTCACAGAAGAGCTGGAGAGCAAACACAAAATCCAGTGACGCAAAAGCTGAGAAAGTTTAAATTCGATTTGGCTAAATCTTTGTGTATGTGTGGCCCGATGATGGTCAAGAAAGCTGGACGACCATCTAACAGAACTGAAGATCTTATAGCTGACAAGCAAAAAAAACCAAATGTAGCGATTCTCCCCCCTAAGGATGTAAGGATAGACGGAATGGACCATTTTCCGGTATGGAACGATAAACGTCAACGCTGTAAATATCCTGACTGTCATGGAAAAACCTTTGTGGGCTGTGAAAAATGCAGGGTGGAACTCTGCCTAAACAAGAATAAGAATTGTTTCCGGGAATTTCATAAGTAACGCTATAATTTGATTGTTTTAAAACGAAGATTCGATTTTATTTTATTTTAATACTTTTTTTATCAAAGTAACCTAAATGCATGACGTTCCACATGTGGCACGAGATTAAAATTTGATTTTTTTGTAAAAAGTATTGGTTTTTTATTTTTTTTATTATTTTTCCCTATATACCTACATCGATATTTATCACATATAAATTATTTTCCCAAAAAAAAAAATTCATGCATTGTAGGGTTAAAATAGAGACAACATTGTAGTGCCATCTCTTTCAAATCAATACATGCGAGTGAACAGGACGACTAGATGATGTTGCCACTTTTTAATCTTTATTCTTTTTTGCCAAGACATTACGTACTTCGGTAAACGTACGCTCTTGCCTCTAGAATTCAGAAGGTTCTTTTGTTTTATGCTGCCTAGAGGTTTACCTAGTTTACGTTTTTAAGGCCCACTTGCACCAACCACTTAACTCAGGGTTAGTGGGCTATCATTTGTCAAATTCCATATAAAATGGTAGGTTAACCCTCGGGTTAACCCTCCATTTTCGTTGGTGCAAGAGGCCCTAAGATGCTTATATTCTCGTCTTCCTGCTTTATTTTTTCCAAATCTTTTGTCATTTTGCCGTAGTGTTTTAGAAGCAAATTTAGAAATATGTTCCGGAATATTTCTAAGAATAATA